>NC_140172.1:12263297-12765575 GCF_963971535.1 Notolepis coatsorum | reverse complement strand
CGTTTCGGTAAGGGACCTTCGGTTCAGTACGCGCTGTGTACTGAAGACACCACTAACGGAACACACATGCAGAACTTACTTTTCAAAACTCCCAAGTTCACCCCCTTCCCAAAATATAATGACTTTGTAAACGACGAAGGCAAATTACCAATTCACGGCAAGAAAGTAGACGCGGCTGGATACAGGTTGAAATGCAATGGTTTTCAGATTTCTCAAGTTGATTCATTCAGCATAGCAGTCGCGGTAGAATCGGTTCACAGGATACAAAGAATCTCTCAGTGACACACACAGCTCGACCTCCTGTCGTATGTGTCCTAATGTCGAGACAGTTCGGTATATAAGCATTTTCTCGACCCCCGTACCTAGTACCGGAGTCGACTGGCCCACATAACATAATCACAATACATTTCTTTGATAACAAAAGAATGCCTTTCGTCCCAGACATTAACATGGTAATTCACTCAGTCTGGCTCGGTGTGGGGGCTGATCTAGTCCAACCAGAGTGTGTGTGTGTGTGTGTGTGTGTGTGTGTGTGTGTGTGTGTGTGTGTGTGTGTGTGTGTGTGTGTGTGTGTGTGTGTGTGTGTGTGTGTGTGTGTGTGTGTGTGTGTGTGTGTGTGTGTGTGTGTGTGTGTGTGTGTGTGTGTGTGTGTGTGTGTGTGTGTGTGTGTGTGTGTGTGTGTGTGTGTGTGTGTGTGTGTGTGTGTGTCTATGTCTGTCTGTCTGTCTGTCTGTCTGTCTGTCTGTCTGTCTGTCTGTCTGTCTGTCTGTCTGTCTGTCTGTCTGTCTGTCTGTCTGTCTGTCTGTCTGTCTGTCTGTCTGTCTGTCTGTCTGTGTGTCTGTGTGTCTGTGTGTGCGTGCGTGCGTGTGCGTTAAACTTAATCTTAAATTGATTGGCCATATGAATGAAATGTTACGTCAATAATTTGCGCAAAGGGCCGGATGTCGTTGTTCAGCCCACGCTCACCGCTGAGAAAAAGCCTCGGCCTAATGAAAGTGACGTTGTTGCGTGTCTCCTATCCGTCATGCAGCGTATTCAGTCCCACGCCCACCGGGGGCAGTTTTTTTCACAATCTAATATTAATTTTCACAAGTCGATGGGAGTCGATTATCAATTTGAATATAGACTATTCGTTGACAGCGGCTGGGTGGCGCAGCGGACATTGCGCTTGTCACCAACGCAAGAGACACCGGGTTCGACTCCGGCTGTCGGCGTTGCCTCCGGCTTGGGCCAGTCGTCATACTGACTCAATTGGCAGAGTTAGTGGGTGGAAGTCGATGGGTGGTAATCTGGACGGTGTGGACAGCGACTCCTACAGGTCGGTTGGGGGACGCCTGCAGTCCCTGCACAGCAGAGACAGGAAGTAGCGGGGGTAGTGTGAGCCTCCCACACGTTACACCTCGCCAATGAGAGTCTACGCTGGCAGGTGAAAAGATGTGACAGGCTGCCTCCTCGTGTACCGGAGGGGACACGTGATGCAAGGCTTCTATCCTCCCTACAACCAGCCAGTGGGGGGCATATGCGAGCAACGTTCAAGACAGGGGAGGGGAGAATTGGCACAATGGAATTGGGATAAAAAAATTTAATTGAAAAAGAGTAGAAAAAGTGGATACAAAAAAAAGAATATTCGTTGACAGCCTTACTTAATAACTGCACACTACATCACTCCTGGGTGGAACATGGAAAGCCAAACTTTCCCCCACTGTACCGGAATCGTAGCGAACCGTGACTTCAAACCGAGGTATGTACCGAACCGTGGTTTTTGTGTACCATTACACCCTTAGTTTTTTTACCCTGTCGATGTGTTCTGTGCCTGTGTTTTCTGTACTAGTTGTGACATTTAAAGAGCACTTCCCTGAAAAACAATATCGATTTATCTCGCACATATAAACCAAAAAACTGTTTCTTGCACATTAATTTAGTTGACAAATATTTAACACATAATATTTAAAATAATGTCATCCAGTAATCATTAGAATGTGTCATTATAAGACACCAAATCCCTGTGTTGTGTTAATTACAGCTCAATAACACGATGTAGATGAAACACAACAATAGGGATCGCAATAGTGGTTGCCTTATTTCATCTCCATCATTTCATCGATGATGTACCTGATGTAGTATTCAGTGTAGTCTTCAGGATTCAGTGTCCTCCAATGACATCACAGATGACATATTAATTCTCACTAGCTGTCAAACGAATGTTGTTTTGGGATATGTGTGAGATTATGTGCAAAATGCATTGCCACTGTTTTTCTTGCGTTGCCACTGTTGTTGTCCCTTTAATACCTGGCCCTAAAACATTGGAAAAAGCAGTAACATTTTACACATCCAATTTCTTTTGCTGCTGAAGTTCGCTGTTCAGATATGTTCAGTCTTCATCTCAATATCACCCAGGTGGGAAAACGGTTTTCGAATCAAACCAAAGCACATCACAGCGGTAGCTTCCTAATTGGCTATCGCTGCCAGGAAGATGGTCACCAGCTGAGCCGCAGACAGCGTTTTGGAGGCGAGGGTTGCGATGAACACACAGGGCTATTCCTCCCCACAGCTCATAGGCAACGGATGGAATAGGTCACTTGTTACTCTTGTAAACACATTATTTAAAGTTGCACTGTGTAAGATTGTCACCCTGTGGCTGCAAGAGGTAACTGCACAGAGATTAAACATGGTGGATAGGAGAAAACTGTGACAACAACAAAAATTATTTCTTCAAGCAAGGTAACTTTGCTGTTTTTACAACATTCATGCTGTTCACATTATATGCTCTAGAAATTAGACTTTGCTTAATCATTCATATGTAGTTCCTCCTTAGTTCCATAGGTAATAATAACTCATTACATTTATATAGCGCTTTTCTAGACACTCAAAACGCTCCCTACAATGTGGGATCATACCTATGTTCCCCGGGTCCTATGTTCACCGGGTCCTATGTTCCCCGCTTGATTGATTAATAGATTGAAATTTTTATAAATTTTTATTATTTTATTAATAATTAATGTCCGCCTTGTTTCGAACTGGTTAAGCTTAGGCCCTCTTTCGAACTGGTTACGGTTAGAGTTTGGAATCAGGGCTGGTGGTCTAAAATTTTCAATCAATCAATCAAAGCGGGGAACATAGAACCCGGGGAACATAGACATGCTCCCTACAATGTAGGGTGGATAGTGCCTCCTTCACCACCACTGGTAGCACCCAACCTTGGGCTACGCAGGCTCAATGGCTGCCATACACTGGCACCAGGCACACATCACACTACACACTGACTACCATACACTGGCACCAGGCACACATCACACTACACAATGGCTGCCATACACTGGCACCAGGCACACATCACACTACACAATGACTACCATACACTGGCACCAGGCACACATCACACTACACAATGGCTGCCATACACTGGCACCAGGCACACATCACACTACACAATGACTGCCATACACTGGCACCAGGCACACATCACACTACACAATGACTACCATACACTGGCACCCGGCACACATCACACTACACAATGACTTCCATACACTGGCACCAGGCACACATCACACTACACAATGACTACCATACACTGGCACCCAGCACACATCATGCTACACAATGACTACCATACACTGGCACCACACATCACACTACACAATGACTGCCATACACTGGCACCAGGCACACATCACACTACACAATGGCTGCCATACACTGGCACCCGGCACACATCACACTACACACTGACTACCATACACTGGCACCCGGCACACATCACACTACACAATGACTACCATACACTGGCACCCGGCACACATCACACTACACACTGACTACCATACACTGGCACCAGGCACACATCACACTACACACTGACTACCATACACTGGCACCAGGCACACATCACACTACACAATGACTACCATACACTGGCACCAGGCACACATCACACTACACAATGACTACCATACACTGGCACCAGGCACACATCACACTACACAATGACTACCATACACTGGCACCCGGCACACATCACACTACACAATGACTACCATACACTGGCACCAGGCACACATCACACTACACAATGACTACCATACACTGGCACCAGGCACACATCACATTACACAATGACTACCATACACTGGCACCCGGCACACATCACACTACACACTGACTACCATACACTGGCACCCGGCACACATCACACTACACACTGACTACCATACACTGGCACCAGGCACACATCACACTACACACTGACTACCATACACTGGCACCAGGCACACATCACACTACACAATGACTACCATACACTGGCACCAGGCACACATCACACTACACAATGGCTGAACGGCTCAGGAGACAGGGATTGATATCAACCAATTAAGGGGAAGGGATGATTAGGTGGCCTTGATGTCAGAGACCTAATTGGGAATTTAGCCAGGAACGTCGGGGAGCCCCCTACTCTTTACAATAATCGCCCTGGGTTCTTACTTAATCATTATTCCAATTCCAATCTGGCTTCAGAACGTCCCACTCCACTGACACATGCCTCCTCTATTTGAACGACCACATCAAACAAGAGGTGGATGCTGGCAAATACTGCGGCATGGTCATGCTGGACCTACAAAAGGCCTTCGACACTGTCAATCACTCCATTCTAATGGACAAGCTAAAAGCAATTGGTTTTGATAGCCTATCAGTGAGCTGGATGCAATCCTACCTGGAGGGGAGAGAACAGATGGTAGAGGTAAACGGTACTCTATCCCCCCCCCTCACAGTGAGCTGTGGTGTTCCACAAGGAAGCATACTAGGACCGCTACTCTTCCTAATTTATGCAAATGACATGTCGTCAGCCTGTGACTGCAACTTGTTCCTGTTTGCGGACGACTCAGCCCTGCTGGTCTCTGACAAGAACAAATTGCAGGTTGAAAAAACCCTCAGCACGGAACTAGGCAAAATCTGCATATGGCTCGCTGATAACAAACTATCATTACACATGGGCAAAACAGAGTCCATTCTCTTCGGTTCAAATAACAAACTCAGCAAGACCGACGGTTTCTCAGTTACAGTGGGTGACAATATTGTCACAAGGAAAGACGAAATTACCTACCTGGGTTCCATCCTAGAGGCAAATCTTTCCTGTGACAAAATGGCATCCAATGTAATAAAAAAAGTCAACCAACGAACTAGATTCTTGTACCGGATCTCCTCTCTGGTAAACAAGAATACCCTGAAGACTCTGGCAGGAGCACTCATTCAAGGGTACTATGACTATGCGTGCACCTCATGGTACCAAAGCACCTCAAAGGCGCTTAAAACAAAATTACAAACATCACAAAACAAACTGGTCAGACTACTACTTGACCTGAACCCCAGAACCCACCTCACCCCTGCCCACTTTGCCAACCTAGGATGGCTTAGAGTAGACGACAGAGTACAGCAACTTGCAATGGGCCTGGTCTACAAGATACACTATACGACCGGGGTGCCCATGTACATGTCAAAATACTTCCCAAAGGTCAGTGAATACCACAACCACTACACCAGAGGAAGCTCAACAAATCATGTTAAACCCAGATTCGGCTCAAACAAGGGACTAAACACGTTCCGCAATTATGCCACAACAATGTGGAACGCCCTACCCAAAGCTGTAAAGGAATGTGAATCCCTGCCCACATTCAAAACCGCCCTTAAAGAGCACCTACGGGAGGCTGCAATTCGAAACTGGCCACCGTAAATGCCCAAAACCCCCACCACCTCCTAATAGACAGTCTCCTCCCCACCGCATGTATATATTCCCTCCCCGCCGTATGTATATTTCCCTCCCACCCACCCACCCCCTCCTAATGTACAGTCCCCTCCCCATCATATGTATATACTCTGTCAGGATCTAGGGGTAACAGTACTGTATATTTGAATACCGCCTATGTCACAAATGTATCAGTACTAAATACCTATATGTCCCTATGTCATAAATGTCATGTATGTTGTGTATGTCATAAATGTCTATATGAATTGAAAATGGGGGACCCTGATGGAAACAAGACAAACGTCTTTCTCAGGTCTGCATCCCCTTAACAATTGTATGTATTGAGCCGTACTGTATTGTACCCATTCTGCAATCTGTTAAATAAAGTTTTCATTCATTCATTCATTCATTCATTATTAATATGTAGTTCCACATTAGTTCCTAGTCACTTCATTATTATCGTACCTCCTAAAATAAAGTGTTACAAAAAACATACAGAAATCATCACTAAAACCTAACTTAGTATACAGATGGAGAGATAGACACGCACATGCAAGCACACGCACGCACACACATGCAAGCACGCACGCACGCACACACACACACACACACACACACACACACACACACACACACACACACACACACACACACACACACACACACACACACACACACACCACACACACACACACACACACACAAACGTGTGTTGATGCTGCTGCAAGGCAAGAAACAGAGCATTTCCCTCCTCTATGCTGTAAAAGGATAGCGATGTGACAAATAAACTTGAAACTTGAAACTTGAAACTTAAGATGGATAGTTAATTATTGAAATTACAATGACAAACCTTCCTACAACCTGATGAGAGATCTCTGGCCCCACAGCACCCGGGACACAATGCCAACAAGCACCGGCAACCGTAACGTGTTCCGCCCCATGGACCATGTCAGCCCGCCACAGGCAGGCACGTCTTAAAGGAACAGTAACGTGTTCAGCCCCATGGACCATGTCAGCCAGCCACAGGCAGGCACGTCTTAAAGGAACAGTAACGTGTTCAGCCCCATGGACCATGTCAGCCCGCCACAGGCAGGCACGTCTTAAAGGAACAGTAACGTGTTCAGCCCCATGGACCATGTCAGCCAGCCACAGGCAGGCACGTCTTAAAGGAACAGTAACGTGTTCAGCCCCATGGACCATGTCAGCCCGCCACAGGCAGGCACGTCTTAAAGGAACAGTAACGTGTTCAGCCCCATGGACCATGTCAGCCAGCCACAGGCAGGCACGTCTTAAAGGAACAGTAACGTGTTCAGCCCCATGGACCATGTCAGCCCGCCACAGGCAGGCACGTCTTAAAGGAACAGTTCACTTTAATCATCTTCCCTTTATTCATTTCCTTAGATTTTTTGTACACGTGATCTCAAGAAGGTACTGAACGAGCTCAGTGGCAGTCTTTCATGTCTGGTCATTTTTAGCATGGTGTTATTCACTGTCAAAGATGCAAAGAAAAATCATAATTCATATTCTCCTTTGTTTCATCACAATTTAAGCAAGCCTAGTAATAGACACAATATTTCTGACACTGGGAATACATTCACTGAGGTCCATAGATGTCCCTAGATGCCAAGAAAATGCAAATGTAGAAGTGTAGAAGTGGAGCAATATTCCCTTTAATTAGGTATGTATTTTAGGCGGATTTTCAGAAAATAGGGGTCCGGGCTTAAAGGAAAACTCCAACATTTTGGGAAATTAGCTTATTTGCCATCTACCCTGGAGTTAGACAAAAAGATACATAAATGTTTTCTTCTCTGTCCATGCAGTAGAAGTAGGAAGACCCACACCATTAGCCTAGCTTAGCGTCAGTCACTGGAAGTGGGTTCCTCCATTAGCCTAGTTCCCAACGTCTTCCTACTCCTACTGCATGCACAGAGAAGAAAAGGGTATGTATCTTCTTGTCTAACTCCAGGGTAGATGTTGGAGTGTTCCTAATTGAAAGTCCCTGTCATTATCTACTTACCAGTCAGTCGAAACGCTATTTCAGTCGAAACGCCATTTCATGTTTTTAGGACTGTCAGTATATTGACACGTTAATTTCTGCGATTCATTTGAAAACCTTAATAAAGCATAAAAAAAGTAGAATTAATGCAATTTGATTACATTAACCCTTTTTGACCCCAACTGCCTCCCTCAACTTCCAAAGCCAGTGTGTTTATCTCCTGATCCCTCTGACAGGCACACCAGTGTGTTTACTTCCTGATCCCTCTGACAGGCACACCAGTGTGTTTACTTCCTGATCCCTCTGACAGGCACACCAGTGTGTTTACTTCCTGATCCCTCTGACAGGCACACCAGTGTGTTTACTTCCTGATCCCTCTGACAGGCACACCAGTGTGTTTACTTCCTGATCCCTCTGACAGGCACACCAGTGTGTTTACTTCCTGATCCCTCTGACAGGCACACCAGTGTGTTTACTTCCTGATCCCTCTGACAGGCACACCAGTGTGTTTACTTCCTGATCCCTCTGACAGGCACACCAGTGTGTTTACTTCCTGATCCCTCTGACAGGCACACAAGGAGAATGATGACGGACAAGTTGTACGCATGATCTCTCCACCTACGTTTGAAGTGTGCAAGCTGTCAATCACCTTGCTGCATACAAACCAGCCTTCACTTACTTCTACCTCAAACATCATCATCACCACCATCCTCACCATCGCCATCCTCATCATCATCATCATCATCATCATCATCATCATCATCATCATCATCATCATCATCACCACCATCACCATCATCATCATCATCATCATCATCATCATCATCATCATCACCATCATCATCATCATCATCATCATCATCATCGCCATCCTCATCATCATCATCATCATCATCATCATCATCATCATCATCATCATCATCATCATCACCATCCTCATCATCATCATCACTATATAAATCATGATATTCTGCTACTAAAATTGGAAAGGTATGGGATCAGAGGAGTAGGGCTCAAATGGTTAAAGAGTTACTTAGAACAAAGACAACAGTTTGTGCAGTTGGGGGAGTACAGGTCCACTCAGTCAAACATAATCTGTGGTGTGCCGCAATGGTCAATTCTGCGCCCGAAACTATTCATACTGTATATAAATGATATAGGTAATGCGTCTAAAATATTGAAAAATGTCATTTTTGCTGACAATAAAAATTTCTTCTGTGAGGGAGAGAACCTCCAAATGCTTTTAAAGAATGTCGCAGCTAAGCTATCCAAGCTGAAAGTGTGGTTTTATGTAAATAAATTATCATTAAATATAAAAAAAAAAAAAAAATGTATGATATTTGGTAAATGTGATATACAAGTAAATACACCGGTTGAACTAATGATTGATAGTATTAAACTGGAGAGGGTATTTGAGAATACATTTCTGGGTGTGATAATAGACCACAAACTCAACTGGAAACCTCATATCAAATATGTTAGGACTAAATTGGCACGGAGCAGACCAGGCTGCAGAAACAAATTAGTGGGGGGGCATAAAATGTTCTCGGGGGGGCACAATGGTTTTTCAACACAGGTTCCCTTTTATACGTTTCAGCTGGGACAGCGGCGCTGTGGCTTGCTTGGCGCTGCCCACGGTGCTGAACTAAACAGCAGAGAGGCAATTGAAAAATCTAATTTCTCTCTATCTTAAGAACTTTCACTTATACAAAAACAGACTGAACGGATATATATAACAGACCTGCTGGGGCAGCGGACTGAGAGCAGGGGACACAAACAGGCTGCATAAGATGGTCAAGAAGGCCAGTAGCGTGGTTGGGGTGGAGCTGGACTCTAGCGAGGGTGGCGGAGAGGAGGAACCTTGCTAAGCTCCAGGCCATCAGGGAAAACCCCTCCCACCCACTATACACAGACTTGGCTGACAGGAGGAGCATGTTATAGGCTCACACTACCTAAATGCAGCACTGAACGGCACAGGAAGTCCTTCATTCCGACAGCCATCAGACTATACAATGCATCACTGTGCCTCACTGCATCACTGAGCACAGAGTGACAGTTACCATCTTCCTGGACTCTTACTTTTTAAACAGCACTGTGCAATATTACACCTACTGTAGACTTCAGTATATTTTTACTGTATTTATTTACTGTATCTTTTATTCTATTTTTATTCTATTTAATTGTATTCTATTCTTAGGCCATTTGTTTTGTTATTCTTATTTGTGACTTGTTCTGTCTAAATGTTTAATGTTGAGTGATTTGCAGTGTCAAATTTCCCTCAGGATAATACATTTCTATTCTATTCTATTCTATATCTTTGAAAAGTCTCCATTTATTCAACACTTCTGAATTCACTGACAAACTGAACTGAACTGACAAAAATAAGGTGCATAAAAAAGCAAACAAAATTCCTCCACAGGCTACTCACCATCATTAGTAGAACGGCAAGCAGCGTTTGGGGACAGAGTGAAACCTTCTTAAAACACTGCCCCTCCACTCATTCCTGAACTTTTTTGTTAAGTCCTTCTCAAATGCCAACTGAATTAAATTGGCCTTGCGTCGATGAAGCATACTAAGGCGATTTTCTGTAAAGACGTTCTTGAGGGTAGAAAATGAATTCTCACAGAGTGCCGTGCTAGCTTCAGTAGTGTTGTTGTTGACATCAGTGCCTACTAGGGCTGTCCCCGACTAAGGATTTGGATAGTTGACTTTGATTGACAAAAAAAAAATAAAAAAAATTACCAGGGTGGGCACAGCTGACTCAGTGGGCGGGCCCGGCCCCCTAATGCCCGCCCATGGCGCCGGGACTGGCACGGAGTGTTGGTGTTTTATGCAAGATAAGACACATTCTAAACCAAAAAAACACTGTATACACTGTACTGTACACTCTTCCTACCATATGAGCTACTGTGCGGAGGTGTGGGGTAATACCTACAAAAGCACTCTACAGCCAATATGCACCATGCAAAAAAAAGCAATAAGAATAATCAATAATGTAGGATATTATTAACACACCAATAACTTATTTATAAAGCTACAAGCATTGGAATTTATGGACCTAGTGGATTTCAAAACTGCCCTCATTGTATAAGCCAGATACAAACTAATCCCAGGCAACATTCAAAAATGGTTCAGAGACAGGGAAGGAGAATATAACTTAAGAGGGAGAGGGAATCTTAAACAACCAATGGTACACACTACGCTGAAAAGCATGTGCATATCGGTGTGTGGAGTGAAGTTGTGGAATAATTTACCTGAATACATCAAACTGAGTAAACATGTGGCACAATTTAAAAAGCAGCTAAAAAGATACACATTAGAGAAATACAGAAATGAGTAATGAGGATAAACAAAGTTATGCTATATTGTGTAGTGCTGTACTATATTCACTGCTGTCAAGTGAATCAAGTTTTAATTTTTTTTTATATATATAAGTAAAAGTATATTCTTTGTATTTTATTTTTTTATTATTTTTTAAACAAACACATAAACATAAACATAACAACATAAAATTAGATATACAAGCATTAATTAACAGTGCACATCCAATGAAATCACCATTTAAATAAATGTATTATACAAGATATACACCTAATACTTGCTATCTAATACCCTACACACATATGCTCTCGCTCGCTCCCCCCCCCCCCCGGGCCCCCCCTTGGATAATCCATCCATTATCATTCGCTCCTAACCAGGCACTACAATTATATGCTAGCTTTTATTATTCTCTCCACCACTTCTAACCACATTGTAATTTTGGATTCACTGAGACCCAAAATTCTTGCTGTAGATATTTCTAGATAAATCACATCGAGATATGTAAGAATCCAGACCTTCCGGCACATTTTTTCCGGTTGAAACCATCGTGATGCTATCAGCTTTTTAGCCGCTGTGATACCAGATAAAACCAATCTCTTTAGCTGTATAGGTACTGCACACTCAAAAACATCATTCAACAGTAATACAGAGGGGTGTACAGGTATATTCGGAGTTAAGAGATTTGATAATTGCTGGGTCACTTCTTTCCAGAATATCTTAACTGGTGGGCAGTCCCAGTACATGTGCATAAATGTACCCTCATCCCCATTTGTACATAAGGAGCATTTGGAGTCTTGTTTAAGACCCATTCTGTTCAGTCTTATAGGAGTCAAGTATGTCCTATGTATATAGTTAAGATTGATTTGTTGATGGTCCGGGTTCTGTGACGCAAGTCGAACATTTGCCCAGGCTTCTTGCCAATCAAAATGTATTTCCAGGTCTGGTATATCCCTCCTCCAGACTGAGTTTAGGTGCAGGATTTCATACGAGGACGTTAGTAATTGATGATAAAAATCTGATACAAAACCTCTCGATGTCTCTCTTTCATAGAAGAATTTGTGGTATCTGTGGTGTACAATTGGTATCCTTAATGGGACACTGTGAGCCTTCAAACATAACAATAACTGTGCGTAAAAATAATATGTGGAACTGGTGAGATTACATTTTTTGTGTATTTCCTCATAACTACAAAAACCCTGTTTGTTGAAAACATCTCCTAATGTGTGTATGCCCTGTTTTTCCCATCTAGGGAATCTTATAGGTCGTTTTCCAATCAGGAGTGCATTGTTATTGAATAAGGGAGTATGATTATGCCATTTATGTGGGTTAGAATATTTTAAGTAAAAGTATATTCTATATTGTAATATAATAAATTATGTTATATCTAGTAAAATTAATGGAAGAACAAATATAAATGTAAGGGGGTAGGGATCAATAAGCCTTAGCTTCCCTCTACTAATTTTTTGGACATGTCTGCTAACCAAACACATTGCTCTTGACCTTTTGATTATAATTCCTTTTTCTTTTTTAATGTTTTTTTTTAATGTTTTTTAATTTGTTGTTATGATTGTTTGGTTTGACGGACCAAGATACCGTGATTTGTTTGGAGGAAATGGAGAATTACATGTTCAAAAATAAACTTTTCATTCATTCATTCATTCATCATCATCATCATCATCATCATCATCATCATCATCATCATCATCATCATCATCGTCACCATCATCATCATCATCATCATCATCACCATCATCATCATCATCATTTATCATCATTTATTTATTCGTACATGGAATTACCACAGTCCAACAGTACATATTCATATAATTCACCAAAAATACCATGGCCGAAAGGAACAGGAAGAAGAAAAAATCTTATATTCACCATCATCATCATCATCACCATCATCATCATCATCATCATCATCATCATCATCATCATCATCATCATCATCATCACAATCATCATCATCATCATCACCATCATCACCATCATCATCATCATCATCATCACCATCATCACCATCATCATCACCATCATCATCACCATCATCACCATCATCATCATCATCATCATCATCACCATCATCACATCATCATCATCATCATCACCATCATCACCATCATCATCACCATCATTATCATCACCATCATCATCATCATCATCATCACCATCATCATCATCATCATCATCATCACCATCATCACCACCTTCATCATAACTATCATCATCTTCATCATCACCATCATCACCATCATCATCATTACCATCACCACCTTCATCATAACTATCATCATCCTCATCATAATAATCATCAGCATCATCATCATCATCATCATCATCAAAATCAACCCATTTACAACCAGTTTATAACAAGAAGCTAACATTCTTAAAGTGGTTATAGGTATAATTGTTATTATGTTATATCAGTTAAAGTGGTTATAGGTAGAATTGTTATTATGTTATATCAGTTAAAGTGGTTATAGGTATAATCACTATTATGTTATATCAGTTAAAGTGGTTATAGGTAGAAACACTATTGTGTTATATCAGTTAAAGTGGTTCTAGGTAGAATCACTATTGTGTTATATCAGTTAAAGTGGTTATAGGTAGAATCACTATTGTGTTATATCAGTTAAAGTGGTTATAGGTATAATTGTTATTATGTTATATCAGTTAAAGTGGTTATAGGTAGATTCACTATTATGTTATATCAGTTAAAGTGGTTATAGGTAGATTCACTATTATGTTATATCAGTTAAAGTGGTTATAGGTAGAATCACTATTATGTTATATCAGTTGGTGATAGAGAGAGTGACAAAATATAAATGTATTTATATGAAAATGTTAGATTATCACTTTAATAAAGCTATTACATCAGAGAACAATTCACAAAATACTGTAGATTGCCTCATATTCTAACTATGGGATTCAACGTCATTGAAGACTCCTGTGACCGAGGACTTATGATTACTTCCCCCGACCATTTAGTAGTATATTTATTCACCACAGCCCCCACAGATGCCCTTTGCCATGTATTTTCTATTCGCGTTAATTGTGATTATTCACGGCCTGTCATGAAATTAACATGTTTATGTTTAATCGTTTGACAACCCTCAAATATTTAGCATTTCCTCGTAACCGTTACTTAAGCATTTCAAATTCTGCATAAAACTAACACTATCCGTCTGTAGTGTGGTAGTGAAAGGTTAACCTTCTGTAGTGTGGTAGTGAAAGGTTAACCTTCTGTAGTGTGGTAGTGAAAGGTTAACCTTCTGTAGTGTGGTAGTGAAAGGGTAGTGTGGTAGTGAAAGGTTAACCTTCTGTAGTGTGGTAGTGAAAGGTTAACCTTCTGTAGTGTGGTAGTGAAAGGTTAACCTTCTGTAGTGTGGTAGTGAAAGGGTTAACCTTCTGTAGTGTGGTAGTGAAAGGGTTAACAGTCTGTAGTGTGGTAGTGAAAGGTTAACCTTCTGTAGTGTGGTAGTGAAAGGTTAACCTTCTGTAGTGTGGTAGTGAAAGGTTAACCTTCTGTAGTGTGGTAGTTGTTACAAAGGGTCAGATTAAACCGAATATATATATTTATTGCCTGAGATCCCATGTATAATATTTGTATATCGTTTGATATCCCTTGTGTATTCTTTGTACACATACACTGAATATCCCTTTAGTCTACAGGACAGACCATAATATTCGTTCTCCTATTGGAAGCGATCCACTGGCGCCAGTGACTTACCCCCCTAGACCCGACTTGAAAGGTGCCGACGAACATGTCCCAACTAGCCCCGGTTCCGCGTAGGAATATGGCTACCGAAATACGAATGGTACTATTTGTTCACCGTGCACATAAATAGGGCGCAAGAAATGTAGAATTCCTCTTAGTCCCTTGTCCCGTTCAGTCTCGTTCAGTTCCAGTTATCCAAGTGACGTCTCTCCCCACTACGCAACGTGGGCAGAGTAGGGCTCGCATCGCCCCAAGATAGAGTCTCGTGTTATCCTAATACGTTTGTTTAACATATCGTTCGCTATTTATTAGTAAACCTTCATTACGAGTCAAAGACCACGTGAAGTGGGTAATTGTGCGTCTACATAGAGCATTTATTGCTGCGTACTAATAGGATAGTAACGTCAAGTTCAACCGTGCACTACCGCGCACCACGGAGGATTTACACCCCGCCAGCAGTGCCACTTTCCGGCAAGGATTATTATTCTTCATTGCTTTGACCAAGCTGCTGGAGCAGAGAACCGCCTACCCCACTGCTACTGTGGGATCTACGCCTGCCCGTGGGGACATCACTCGAGCCCGCCTCTGTCGTACCAGAGGCTCCACGGCTTCCACTTTCACCTGCACGGCGCGCACCCTGGGACCAGGCTGCCTCTCCCCGCTGACCACACAGGGGTGATATCGCCTCCGTGAATCATTGACTTGCATAGAGCTTTGCCTCCCTCTGCTGGCTTACAACCGGTAGTACACCCTTTCCCAGAGTACCATAGAGATAATCCTTAATATTCATTATTGATTTGCCTATGCCCATTCTTTGCCTTATAAGCGCATCTAAAGTGACCAAAGTAATACTATTTTGATGTAATAAATATTCTAAACAAGTATTTGTGTGGAAACCGTGTTATTGTGGAAGTGTTCTAATCTGATATACCTTTGTACGGTATTGGCCAGTAATGTACAAGACGGTAGTAGTTTAATGATACTAATACTTGATTAATACAGTCAGGGAATTGTACCCCTCAGTTACAATTGGTCCTTCGAGCCGGAGATAATAATTAGCGTAATATTAATATAATATTAATATTGACATGGCCGATGACGAACACTCCACAAACGGTTCTCCTAAGCTAGATCGCCCGCAGCGCAGACGGCAGCCACCTCCCTATCTAGAGGCATACTCTGTCAGTACAATACCTAGCTTTAAAGGGAAGTTAAACGCGGAAAAAGTAGAAAGTTAAATTATGTCCGACCCTAACAACCAGGCTACCCCGCCAACAGAGGCCCTAGTGGGTTCTAATGTAACTGACCAAGCTCACGGTGGGGACCAGGAGGGAACTGACACGACTTTACCCCCAGACAATACCGAAGAAATAGTCCCCGATCAGCTCCGGGAGGAAGACAACCCTAAAGAGACGCGCACCCAGGAGACGGATCTCCTCGGTACGCAACCGGAGAACGGATCTCCAACAAGTACTGCCGGGAGCCGATCGCCCCGAACGGCGTCTTCCCCCAGCGAGGCGGACAAGATGCTGGCGCAGGCACTCATCGCCACCCTGGCAGCCTCCACCGAACGCGATCGACTTCAAGCGCAACAGACGTGGGAGCGCGAACATTTTGCAGGCGAGCGAGAGCGCTTCCAGGCGCAACAAAGGAGTGAAGACGACCGAATAAGACTGGAGACCAGACGCCTCCAGACAGAAGAGAACATCGAGAGAAGCCGCGCCGACGTCGCAAATGCACAGCTCCACGCCGCCCATGCCAGCGCCAATGCCCAGCGCGACGTCGCCAACGCACAGCGCGACGCTGCCCAGGCCAGCGCCAATGCGCAGCGCGACATCGCCAATGCCCAGCACGAAGCAGCGCGCGACCGGCTCGAGGCAGAGCGCGACCGGCTGCAGGCGGAGCTGATGGACAAACTGGTTGCCATGGCGACACCCCCTCACTCCGCACGGAGCTCTCAGAGATCGTCAAGACATGGGTCTAGGACACATTCCCCTACCCGATGAAGCGACCCGGGACCCCGCCAACAGGAGGATCCTGTCCACGTCTCGGAACCCCCTCCCCGGCCGGTCCATACTAGACCCAGCAACCGGGAAGAACCGGACCACGCCGAGAGACTGAACAGAGGACTCCAGGTCCTAGCAGAGGGAGAGGAGGAGGAGGAGGAGGAGTGTCAAGCCGACCAGCAGCAACGTACTCTGGCCCAGGAGGCCCAGTACAGCCCTGACCAGCAGCAACGTACTCAGGACCAGGAGGTCCAGTACAGCCCAGAAGTCAGCCCCGAGGCCCTGCGCTACAAACCCCCGACTCAACTCACGGGTGAGTTTGACGCACCGTCAGCCCCGAGGAACAGCACCTGGGTACCCGACCTTCGGTACCCACCAAGTACCAGCCCAAGACGACATGCAAGAGGAGACTCGCCTAGGAGGCCTCTCCCCCAACGCTCACCGATGTGCCAGTCATCCATGACATCATACATTGGCACACCGACGTTTCAAGACTTCACCCATGAGAATCGAGCACAGTATACGGAGCTCCGGATGTGCTTAGAGACAATGATGGTGGATGTCGCTGATGAACGCCACAAGTATGCAATATTACTGCAGCACCTGAAAGTGCCCCGAGCGCACAATATAGCGCTAGCCTATGCCACCTCTACGACCCCATACACCGCGGCTCTAGCAGCGCTGGACCAGAGATATGGACGTATATGGGATTACATAATAGAAGAGATAAGGCATATTGACCGCTTACCCCCAGCAACAGACAATCGCTCACTAGACGACCTGTCTATAAAAGTACAGTCCCTGGTAGGGATGCTGGGAGCGCAACGAGAAAAGGGTATGCACGAGCTATACGCCAACTCTAACGTCGAGAGGATTTTAGAGAAGCTGCCGCCCGCCAGACAGGAGCGCTTCAGGCGGCAAAGAGACCACCGTGATCCTAACGGTCCAGAACCATCCCTCCTAGACTTGGCCGACTTCCTGGCGAGAGAAGTCAGCAGCCTACGATTGGATACGTTCGTGCGGAGCACACCAAGCTCCAGAGAGGGACCTAGGAGAGTAAACGATGGCCGAAGATCGGTGACTGTTATGCACCAAGCCGAATCAGTACCGCAGCACCAGAACCACAACACCCCCTCGACGAAAGAGGACCAGTGGAAGATTGAGTGCCAGTACTGTGAGGGAGAACATCGGCTCTATCAGTGCGAAGATTTCAAGAAGCTGACCACGGATGATGTGAGCCAGTGGGTCAAGGACCACCGCCGCTGCTTCCGCTGCGCGCGCAGCCACCTAGCAGCTGAGTGCCGCTTGAAAAACCCACCTGGAGGTCCTGCATGACATCAGCAAGCGTCAGCCAGGACAACCGAGTGGGCCCGTCGCGGTAATGTACCATGCCGAGGCGGTGGCACCAGAACCAAAGTTCTACCAGACCGCTCCCTGGTGTCCCGACTGCTACGGCAGACACTGGGAGTCACGGTGCGACTCGTACCATACAGAGTCTACGTCACCACCCACAGGAGTGCTCCACATTGACCAGCACAGCGGGACCCCCTGTGTGCTCCTCAAAGTGGTCAGGGTGCTCCTGAGCCACGAGGACAAGGTCCTGGACACTTACGCCGTCCTGGACGATGGGTCCGAAAAGACTCTCCTCCTCGCTTCCGCAGCAGCCCAGTTGGGCCTGCGAGGTGTCAAAGATACGATGACCATACGCACCATCAGAAGGGACCAGAAGACCATAAAGGGTGAAAAGGTCTCCTTCGAGATAGCAGTGGTGGACAAGCCCGAGAAGCAGTATAGTATAAGTAACGTCTTCACCAGCCACGACATAGGCCTGTCGCAGTACACCTACCCCATCCCACAGCTGATGGCTAAGTATGGGCACCTACGTCAACTACCTATACCGCTTATCGACGGCGCCACACCGACCCTGCTCATCGGCTCCGACCACGCGGACCTCATTCTCCCAATTGAGGCGGCCCACGTCGGACCCAAAGGATGCCCGGTCGCGGTTCAGACCCGACTGGGATGGACGCTCCAAGGCCCCCTCTACGGACTTGACAGGCAACCCACGTCTACAAGCTGCCTACACACAGAGGCGAGCGACACCGGCCTCTCCCCCGTACAGCAGAGGCTATTGACATTAAGCGAGAGGCCCGTGAGAGAACCGTGGGTACCAGAGGGAGTTCGGAACTCCACCCCCCTCAGCTGCGCTTCAGACGTAGCTGACCTCGAACCCAGCCCCCCAAGCGACTCCTTGACGGGGCGGCCGGGACCGGCCCCTCCTCACACGGGGTACAGAGCGAACAAGAGAAACAGACGGAGGAGGAGAAAGCACAGCCAAGCACAGATCAAAGCAGTCTCAGGCCCGCTTCCTCCTAAGCCCCCCTTCATCCCGTCCAGTCGTCATGACCATAGACCAGTCACTACCCCGAGCTACGTGGCCGGCCGGCCGCGTAAGCAAAGTGACCACTGGTGCCGACGGAAAGGTCAGAGTGGCAGAAGTGCTCGGCCAAGGGCGGATCTACAACCGACCCGTGGCGAGGCTGATAGAGTCGCCAAGGCTCCCCGACTCGCCTAATGACGACCATGACCCCTGACTTTGTGAACTGACCGACCCCTCACAGACATTGAGTAGTGGACAGTGCGGCTTAATCTGTCTCTGCTTAGCTAATTAGGTGGGACTAATTAGGGGGCGGCTGTTACAAAGGGTCAGATTAAACCGAATATATATATTTATTGCCTGAGATCCCATGTATAATATTTGTATATCGTTTGATATCCCTTGTGTATTCTTTGTACACATACACTGAATATCACTTTAGTCTACAGGACAGACCATAATATTCGTTCTCCTATTGGAAGCGATCCCCTGGCGCCAGTGACTTACCCCCCTAGACCCGACTTGAAAGGTGCCGACGAACATGTCCCAACTAGCCCCGGTTCCGCGTAGGAATATGGCTACCGAAATACGAATGGTACTATTTGTTCACCGTGCACATAAATAGGGCGCAAGAAATGTAGAATTCCTCTTAGTCCCTTGTCCCGTTCAGTCTCGTTCAGTTCCAGTTATCCAAGTGACGTCTCTCCCCACTACGCAACGTGGGCAGAGTAGGGCTCGCATCGCCCCAAGATAGAGTCTCGTGTTATCCTAATACGTTTGTTTAACGTATCGTTCGCTATTTATTAGTAAACCTTCATTACGAGTCAAAGACCACGTGAAGTGGGTAATTGTGCGTCTACATAGAGCATTTATTGCCGCGTACTAATAGGATAGTAACGTCAAGTTCAACCGTGCACTACCGCGCACCACGGAGGATTTACACCCCGCCAGCAGTGCCACTTTCCGGCAAGGATTATTATTCTTCATTGCTTTGACCAAGCTGCTGGAGCAGAGAACCGCCTACCCCACTGCTACTGTGGGATCTACGCCTGCCCGTGGGGACATCACTCGAGCCCGCCTCTGTCGTACCAGAGGCTCCACGGCTTCCACTTTCACCTGCACGGCGCGCACCCTGGGACAAGGCTGCCTCTCCCCGCTGACCACACAGGGGTGATATCGCCTCCGTGAACCATTGACTTGCATAGAGCTTTGCCTCCCTCTGCTGGCTTACAACCGGTAGTACACCCTTTCCCAGAGTACCATAGAGATAATCCTTAATATTCATTATTGATTTGCCTATGCCCATTCTTTGCCTTATAAGCGCATCTAAAGTGACCAAAGTAATACTATTTTGATGTAATAAATATTCTAAACGAGTATTTGTGTGGAAACCGTGTTATTGTGGAAGTGTTCTAATCTGATATACCTTTGTACGGTATTGGCCAGTAATGTACAAGACGGTAGTAGTTTAATGATACTAATACTTGATTAATACAGTCAGGGAATTGTACCCCTCAGTTACAGTAGTGAAAGGTTAACCGTCTCTAGTGTGGTAGTGAAAGGTTAACCTTCTGTCGTGTGGTAGTGAAAGGTTAACCTTCTGTAGTGTGGTAGTGAAAGGTTAACCTTCTGTAGTGACATGGCTGACATCATACCTCAATGACCGCTTGTTACATCCCAATGTATATATTCCCCAGTGTGTGTCTCCATGTGTGTGTGTTCTCCATTTTGTTTGTTTCCTCCCTCCAGCCATTGTTCCCTTCACCATTGGTCAATTCTTCCATTATTGCAATACAGCACCGATTGGTGGATGGCTTCAGACTCCAACACTCAATCCACACCACCCAATCATGGATCACCCCACACCTGTTAAAACATGGCTTCTCACTTCAGTCTTTCTCTCTCTCTGGCATGAGGCTAGGCATGTTGTGTTTTTGGTAAACCTGTAACTTTGACAGTATTGCATTTCGTTTATTGCCTTTGGTGCTTAGTAGTAATTTCCTTGTGTGTGTGTGGCCACAGAGAGAGCATTGTCAGCCATAGTTTGTTTTTGTATATATTCTGCTTTTGTTTCTGTATAATTAATGTGTTTTTCTCTCTTTCTCAGGAAGCACAGATGGGGTGAGCTGCCATTTCCTTTGGACATTGTTTTCTCCTGTTTTGGTTAGGTAAGAGTAGTTTAGGTAATGTAATCTCTTTTGCTAGATTAGATTGTGTTTATTTGGAGTATAGTGGTGTTTGTTTGTTGTTTTGGCCTGGGCTCACCCCTGAGCTACATGTGCTTCCTTTGCCTCTATTCAATAAATATCATTGTTGTTTACAAACCTGGTCCATCTTTTCTGTCAACCAACTGTTATGTTACAGCCCTTTACCCTTAGACACACAGGGGTCGTAACATAAATGGGGGCTCTGCCTGGATCTTGTAACCCGTGTTCAATTGTTGGTTGATGGATTTGGTGAACTGTGTTTATTTACACTTGTATAGTTATTAATTAATTTGTGTAAAAATGGCATTTGTGTAAGAAAAAATAATGGCAGTTAGTACTTTTGATCTGGGGAAATTCTTGAGCAATCCTACTTGGGAAGCGCTAGATAGCTGCCGCAAGGCAGACTTAGTGGAGATTGCCACACATTTTCAACTCTCGGTTCAACAAAAGCATCTTAAGCAGGATATCAGGTGTCTTGTGGTAGATAAGCTGTTGGAGCAGGGGACGCTTGTTTTACCTGCGGTCTCTGATGAACATGCAAGTCCTCCTGGTGAACTTACAGAAGCACCGCCTTCTGAGGAGCAAGCCCATGGTGCTGAAAAGGCAGGTGTGAACGTCACATTGCCACATTTTCACTTGACCTCTCCTGTGTCAACTGGGTATCGAGAAGGGGCCCAGGTCAAGGTTAGAATATCCCGTCTCCAGATGGAGGCTCAGGAGAAGGCACAAGCACGTGAGGCGGAGTATCGGCTTCGTAAAATGGAGCTTGAGGCGAAAAATGAAAGGGCTATTAACATCCGTAGGTTGGAGCTTGAGGTGGAAAAAGAGCTCAGACTGCGGGAGTTGGAGCTGGGAGACCAAAGGAGTGGATCCAACTCTGCTACACCGACTCCTCCACAAGGCCCGGGTATGTCCTCCTCCACAGCTTATTCATCACACACTTTTGATATAAGTAAACACATTGCTTTGGTGCCTCCGTTCCGAGAGACCGAAGTTGATACTTATTTTAATGTGTTTGAGCGTATTGCTGCTTCATTGCGCTGGCCAAGAGAGGTCTGGCCTTTGTTGCTTCAATGCAAATTGACTGGTAAAGCCCAAGAGGTTTGTTCAACACTTTCCCTAGAAGATAGTCTATTGTATGATACTGTGAAGGCTGCCATCCTTCGTGCATATGAGCTTGTGCCCGAAGCTTATAGGCAGAGGTTTCGCAGTCACAAGAGAGCTGTCAACCAGACCTTTGTAGAGTTTGCTAGAGAGAAGGGAACTCTCTTTGATAAATGGTGTGCAGCAAGCAAGGCCTCAGATCTTAACTCTCTCAGAGAACTCATTCTATTAGAAGAGTTTAAGAATCGTTTGCCAGAGCGTATTGTAATTTACCTGAGTGAGCAGAAAGTGTCCACTCTGCAGCAAGCTGCTGTATTAGCTGATGAGTTTGCGCTAACCCATAAAACTGTGTTTGTAGATAGGCGTGACTCGTTTCTCCCCCATGATTTCTCTCAGAGACCTTCTGTCCCCAACCATTCAGAATTCACACACCCCCGACCAAGAATGTCACCTCCACGCTCAAAAGAGGAGCGGACATGTTACTACTGTCATAAATCTGGTCATGTTATTTCTGACTGTTTAACGTTGAAACGTAAGCAGCAACCGTCCTCTCAGAACTTTAGACAACCCAAAGGGGTTGGTCTGATTAAAATGGCACCTGATTCCGATCAACAGATGCACAATGATCAGGATGTTCTCGATCCTTGTTTCAGGCCATTTACTTCCAAGGGTTTAGTTTCCTTGACAGGGGATCCAAAAGATCAGTGTACAGTTCAGATCTTACGAGATACTGGAGCCTCACAATCCTTTATCCTCTCTGATGTACTACCTCTGTCTGAGAAATCTTCCTGTGGTTCTAGTGTCCTAGTTCAAGGTATTGAGATGGGTTTCGTGCCAGCCCCGTTACACTGTATTCATGTACAATCTGATTTGGTCACTGGTTTCTTTAAAATAGGGGTGAGACCTTCCTTGCCAGTTAAAGGCATTTCCTTTATCATGGGAAATGATTTAGCTGGAGGACAGGTGAACGCTGTGCTGGAAGTGTTGGATCACCCAGACACAGATTCTCTGCCTGATGACTTGTCACAGAACTTCCCTGAAGTTTTTTCTGCAAGTGTTGTCACTCGGGCTCAATTGAAAAAGAGAGGTGATGAAATTAATTTGTCTGACTCTGTTTTTGCTTCAGCCTTTGTCAGGGAGGAGTTGCTGGCTCCAACTTCTGATACCGCTGACAAACCACCGACTCATAGTAAGGTACCCCCACAGACAACTGTAACTAGTTCCGACGCATTGAAGTTACCCGTTACTCGTGAAATGCTAATTACTGCCCAGAAGGCTGACCCTTCTCTTGCAAAATGTTTCTCTTCTCTTGAAATAGAACAGAGGAGAGAGTTGCATTCTTATTTTGTGGATGAAGGAGTTTTGATGCGTACATGGAGGTCCCATGGTACTAGACTGGCAGAACATGCACAATCGGAGATAGGGCTACCAGATCAGGTACCAGACTGGAGCACTGTTTATCAGATTGTTGTCCCTGCAGTTTATCGTCAGCATGTACTGTTCTTGGCCCATGACCACCCTTGGTCTGGACACTTGGGAGTCACTAAAACATACAACAGAATACTTCAACATTTCTTTTGGCCCGGTTTGAAGTCCGATGTAGCACAGTACTGTCGTACCTGTAGTACTTGTCAGATCACCGGAAAGCCAAACCAGGTAATTCCACCTGCTCCCCTCTGTCCTATACCAGCGGTCGGTGAACCATTTGAACATGTCATAGTTGACTGTGTTGGTCCGTTGCCAAGGACCAAAGCCGGCAATCAGTTTTTGTTGACAATAATGTGTACCGCCACCCGTTTCCCTGAAGCTATCCCTCTTCGCAGAATTACAGCGCCTGTAATAATTAAGGCTTTGACGAAGTTCTTCTCCACGTTTGGACTGCCTAAGGTAGTACAAACGGACCAAGGCACCAACTTCCTGTCTAGGTTATTTGAGCAAGTGTTACAGTCCCTGGGTATCCGACATATAGTGTCCAGTGCCTACCACCCTGAAACTCAGGGGGCTCTAGAACGTTGGCATCAGACCTTAAAGTCCATGATGCGTAAATATTGCTTAGACACAGAGAAAGATTGGGATGAGGGTGTCCCCCTTGTTCTATTTGCTGCGCGAGAGACCATACAGGAGTCTCTTGGTTTCAGTCCTGCTGAGCTCGTTTTTGGGCACACTGTTAGAGGGCCTCTGAAAGTTCTTAAAGAACGGTTCATGTCAAAGGGTGCCAGCACACCCACTAATGTTCTAGATTTTGTTAGCCAGTTTCGAGAGCGACTGCATCAGGCGTGCTCTCTCGCAAAAGAAGCGCTCTCTTCTTCCCAGAGAACTATGAAACGGCACTATGACGAGAAAGCTGTTTCTCGATCTTTCCAGCCAGGTGATAAGGTTCTAGTCCTGTTACCTATCCTTGGTTCTGCTCTTTCCGCTCGTTTCTCCGGACCGTATGCAATAGACAAGAAGATAAGTGATACAGACTATGTGGTTCGCACCCCTGATCGTAAACGTCACTCTCGTGTTTGCCACATCAATATGCTTAAACCATATTTTTCCAGAGATAGTGTGCAGGTGAAGACCTCAGACCAGACAGCCGGACTGGCCGTCTCTGCTGTTGCCTCAACTCCAATAGTTCCGGACTCTCCTGACGTTAGTGGTGAGGATGTAGATGGCTTGGAGTTGCGCAATGCAGCCCATCAGGGTGCTAGATTGTCCAACACTGAGATGTTATTGAACCTGCCCACTCACTTAGCACACTTACCTGAGGAGCAGCGAGAGGACATCACAAATTTGATTCAGGCCTACATGGCTCTGTTTGGTGATGTTCCCTCCTGTACTTCTGTATTGGCCCATGATATTAAAGTTAACAATGCTGTGCCTATCAAGCAACATGCATACCGTGTTAACATCACCAAGAGGGCCATGATGCAACAGGAGGTTGACTATTTGTTAAAACATGGTTTAGCCAAGCCAAGTTGCAGTCCCTGGAGTTCACCTTGCTTGTTAGCTCCCAAATCGGATGGAACTCCTAGATTTTGTACTGATTTCCGAAAGGTAAATGCTGTCACCGTGCCTGATTCCTTCCCACTGCCCCGCATGGAAGATTGTATTGACAACCTTGGATCTGCCACCTATGTTAGCAAACTAGATTTGTTAAAGGGTTACTGGCAGGTCCCTTTGACCCCCCGTGCCTCGGAAATCTCTGCGTTTGTTACTCCTGACAATTTTTTGCAATATACTGTAATGCCTTTTGGAATGCGTAATGCCCCGGCCACTTTCCAGCGACTGGTGACCCTAGTCCTGGCTGGTGTTCCAAATTGTAATGCCTATCTCGATGACCTGGTTGTCTATTCGACCAACTGGCGTGACCACATGACAACCTTGCAAACTGTCTTTGACCGCTTGGCTGGAGCCTCCCTGACCCTTAACCTTGCCAAGTGTGAGTTCGGCAAGGCTACGGTTACCTATCTTGGTAAGCAGGTAGGACAAGGCCAAGTGCGTCCGGTGGATGCAAAAATATCTGCAATCACAACTTTTCCAGTGCCTACTACTAGGCGGGAATTGCGTAGATTCCTTGGGATGGCTGGGTATTACCGTGGTTTTTGCCGAAACTTTTCTTCTGTCGTCACTTCTCTCACTAGCCTGTGTAGCCCGTCCAAACCATTCATTTGGACAGCTGATTGTCAAAATGCATTTGATAGTGTTAAAGCTCTCTTATGCAGTTCCCCTGTTCTCTCTGCTCCAGATTTCTCCCTGCCGTTCCAGCTGGAGGTGGATGCCAGCGGGGTGGGAGCTGGAGGGGTGTTATTACAGGAAGATCATGATGGTGTCAGTCACCCGGTTTGTTATTTCTCCCGGAAATTTAACAAACATCAACTAAACTATTCCACTATTGAAAAGGAGACTTTGGCTATGTTGTATGCGTTGCAACATTTTGAGGTGTATGTCGGTTCGAGCGTATTACCAGTGGTAGTATACACCGACCACAACCCATTGGTTTTTCTGTCGCGGATGTACAACCACAATCAGCGCCTCATGCGTTGGGCGCTCATAGTGCAAAATTATAACCTCAGCATAAAGCATAAGAAGGGGTCTGAGAATGTGTTGGCGGATGCTCTATCTCGGAGTTAAATCTCTCGTGCTGTCGACTTGTTCTATTTTGCTGTCGACTCGTTCTACTGTATATTGCTGTCGACTTGATCTATTTTTGCTGTCTACTCGGTCTATGTTGCTGTGGACTCGTTTTATGTTGCTGCTAGTTTTTTCATAGCTCTTTGTTTTGGAGTGCATGTTATCTCAGGGATGTTATCTCGTTGTTAAAGAAAAAAAAAAACATGTTTAGTTGGTAGTTTATGTAGGCATGTTTTTTGTCTTATGTATGGGGGTGTTACATCCCAATGTATATATTCCCCAGTGTGTGTCTCCATGTGTGTGTGTTCTCCATTTTGTTTGTTTCCTCCCTCCAGCCATTGTTCCCTTCACCATTGGTCAATTCTTCCATTATTGCAATACAGCACCGATTGGTGGATGGCTTCAGACTCCAACACTCAATCCACACCACCCAATCATGGATCACCCCACACCTGTTAAAACATGGCTTCTCACTTCAGTCTTTCTCTCTCTCTGGCATGAGGCTAGGCATGTTGTGTTTTTGGTAAACCTGTAACTTTGACAGTATTGCATTTCGTTTATTGCCTTTGGTGCTTAGTAGTAATTTCCTTGTGTGTGTGTGGCCACAGAGAGAGCATTGTCAGCCATAGTTTGTTTTTGTATATATTCTGCTTTTGTTTCTGTATAATTAATGTGTTTTTCTCTCTTTCTCAGGAAGCACAGATGGGGTGAGCTGCCATTTCCTTTGGACATTGTTTTCTCCTGTTTTGGTTAGGTAAGAGTAGTTTAGGTAATGTAATCTCTTTTGCTAGATTAGATTGTGTTTATTTGGAGTATAGTGGTGTTTGTTTGTTGTTTTGGCCTGGGCTCACCCCTGAGCTACATGTGCTTCCTTTGCCTCTATTCAATAAATATCATTGTTGTTTACAAACCTGGTCCATCTTTTCTGTCAACCAACTGTTATGTTACAGCCCTTTACCCTTAGACACACAGGGGTCGTAACACCGCTCCTACCAAGTGTCATGGAGAGGGACCCTGTCGGCCACCCGCCCCCTGCGGACGGGTGTCCCCCAGGGCTCGGTTCTAGGACCCCTTCTCTTCTCCCTCTACACTAAATCACTGGGTAACATTATCACGTCTCATGGCTTCTCCTATCATTGTTATGCCGACGATACTCAACTCTTCCTCTCCTTCCCTCCCTCAGATATCCACGTCTCTGAGCGGACCTCGGCCTGTCTGTCCGACATCTCCGCCTGGATGACGACCAACCACCTTAAACTGAACCTAAGCTAAACAGAATTGCTCCACCTGCCGGCCAAATCCTCCCCCCTGACCGACCTTTCCATCACAGTCGAGAATGCAGCTGTGACCGCGTCCCCGACCGCCAAGAACCTTGGTGTTGTCCTCGACGACCAGTTGAACTTCTCTGCTCACATCGCAGCGACAACCAGAACCTGCAGATTCCTCCTGAGCAACGTCAGAAGGATCCGCACCTTCCTGACAAAAGAAGCCACCCAACTCCTCGTCCAATCAACAGTCATCTCCCGCCTCGACTACTGCAACGCACTGCTCGCTGGCCACCCGGCCACTGCCACCAAGCATCTTCAACTCATTCAGAACGCAGCGGCCCGCCTGATCTCAAACCTACCGAAGTCGGCCCATGTCACCCCACTTCTTAGGGACCTGCACTGGCTCCCCATTGCTGCACGAATCCGCTTCAAGGCCCTCGACCTAGCATACCGTGCGGCAAAGGGAACCGCTCCCGCCTACCTCCGGTCAATGGTTTCTAACTACACACCCTCAAGACCCCTACGCTCTGCATCTTCTGGCCACCTCAGACCTACTCCTATCCAAGCTCCGGGAGTGTCATCAAAGAGAAGTCGCCTATTCTCAGTCCTTGCCCCACAATGGTGGAATGAACTACCCACCCTAGTTAGGACAGCTGAAACCCGTCCAATCTTTCGCCGTCGACTAAAGACGCACTTCTTCAACCATTATCTGAATTAAAAAAAGAAAAGAATATATATCTAACCCTAACTAACCTTACTGTCATGCACCTGTCCTAATAAACTAACCTACACTGTAGTACTCAACACTTTGATGAACATTGTTACTCAGCTGATAGAGTTGTGCCCTGATGACTTGTCGTACAGAACTTGTAAGTCGCTTTGGATAAAAGCGTCAGCTAAATGACTAAATGTAAATGTAAATGTAAATATAGTGTGATAGTGAAAGGGTTAACCTTCTGTAGTGTGGTAGTGAAAGGTTAACATTCTGTAGTGTGGTAGTGAAAGGTTAACCTTTTGTAGTGGTGAACGGTTAACCTTCTGTAGTGTGGTAGTGAAAGGTTAACCTTCTGTAGTGTGGTAGTGAAAGGTTAACCGTCTGTAGTGTGGTAGTGAAAGGTTAACCGTCTGTAGTGTGGTAGTGAAAGGTTAACCTTCTGTATTGTCGCAGTGAAAGGGTTAACCCTTTGGTAGTGTGGCAGTGAAAGGTTAACCTTCTGTAGTGTGGTAGTGAAAGGTTAACCGTCTGTAGTCTGGTAGTGAAAGGTTAACCGTCTGTAGTGTGGTTTTGAACGGGTTAACCTTCTGTATTGTCGCAGTGAAAGGGTTAACCCTTCTGGTAGTGTGGCAGTGAAAGGGTTAACCATTTGTCGTGTGGCAATGAAAGGGTTAACCTTCTGTATTGTCGCAGTGAAACCCTTTGGTAGTGTGGTAGTGAAAGGTTAACCTTCTGTAGTGTGATAGTCAGTGTTAATTTTGTTGACAAAATTGATGACGAAAGATGTTCGTCAATGAAGGTTTTTTTCATGACGACAACGAGACGTGACGTCACGTTATTGAAGACCATGTCACGCTAACGAGACTAAATAGTTTATTAAATATCGTTGACCACAACTGAGGACACAAAAATGTAATTTACAAAAACCTGGACGAAATTTCTTTTCATGTATGTTGATATTGTTGACTAAAACAAGACGAGACAAAATAATTATAACTTTTCTTAATGCCATCGTCCCGAATCAGAGCAGTGTGACGTGGAGCTCCGTTATTAGCATTAGCTGGAGCTATTTGAAAAGCTAGTTTTACCTTAACGTTACCTTGGCTAAAGTTGGGACTATTCATAATCCAGCTGCAGACCTGCAAGCAAAGTACAGCAAGTTGGCAAAGGAGTATTCCAAGGTAAATAACTTTTTCACCAGTAACGTTACATTGTTTGTATTTCCATCTAGCTCGCGTTAGCTAGTGGCTAACCTAGCTCACGCTAACGTGGCTAACTGATCGACCTCTCGCACACAATTAATGACATGTTGCAGACAGCCATACCGGTGACAATGTTTAGCTTTTAGTGCCAAATGATAAGAGTCTGAGGCGGAGTCTCAAAAGAGAATGTTGAATATTTATTTTGCATTAAAAATCACAACAGAGCCTCTGCTACAGTAGCCAACCTAAACGGAGCCTTCTGGATAGGAAGTGCGCAACAACATATAACGTCCATGCGGAACCAATGTACCAACAACCATTCCGTGGGTGAACTCATTGAGCTTAGTTGTAAATTAATGATACTAATACTAATCTATACAATCACTTGTTGTTTTATAAATACCATTACTTTCTAGTTATTACTAAAAAACAGTATATATAAAACAGTAGCTGTAAAAAAGAAAAGAAAAACAAGTTTTATAATTTATATAATATAATGTTTTCTTTTCTTTTATGTATGCACTGGTATCGGATCAGTATAACCAGACCTAGACTAACTCTAACCCCTAACCAGACCTAGACCACCTCTAACTTTAACCCCTAAGTTAGGGTTGTGACTTAGAGGTGGTCTAGGTCCGGATAGGGGTTAAGAGTTGGTCTAGCCCTTTACATCCATCTATCTAAATAATAATAATAAATTATAATGAATGCTTAACTACCCCTAAGTTACCCTAACCAGACCTAGACCACCTCTAACTCTAACCACTAACCAGACCTCTTCCATGTGGCACTTTAACACTGACCTCAGAATGTGATTTTATATAATGTTTTTATGCAAGCAGATTGCAATCAGTGTGTACTACTACTAGTACTACTGTGTGTTCTGTTTACTTACAGTAGTTTACAGTATCCTGTTATAGAATAAACCGCTACCAGACACAGCGGAGAGAGAGAGGACAGATATGACAGAGAGGACAGACACAGCAGAGAGAGGACAGACATGGCAGAGAGAAAGGAAAGACACAGCAAACAGAAGACAGACAGAGTTCAGCGTCGTCTCTCTGGTCAGAAACAACGTCACCACATCCGTAATGCTCTCTTTGATGCATACATTGGACCATGTCTACACCAACATATACTGTAGGAGCAACAATACATTGGACCATGTCTACACCAACATATACTGTAGGAGCAACAATACATTGGTCCATGTCTACACCAACATATACTGTAGGAGCAACAATACATTGGACCATGTCTACACCAACATATATACTTCCTATACTTCCTGTGTATCACCGACTCAGATTCCCCTAGGTTAAAAAATAAATACGCAATTTAAATCAGAAAATGTTCCATGTTGACTATTTCTGACTTCTGACAAGTTTTTTTCCATTAACTAAAAATAGACAAAAATGTCATCCGTTTTCGTCGACTAAATCTAGACTAAAACAAAAAAGACAAAATTGAGACAAAAACTGACGAAGACTAAAATGCTCAGACATTTAGTTGACTAAAACGGACTAAACGAAAAAGACTAAATATGATGAAAACGAAAAAGGAGCACTTGACACATGACTAAGACTAAAACTAAAATGAAAATAGTTGCCAAAATTAACACTGGTGATAGTGAAAGGGTTAACCTTCTGTAGTGTGGTAGTGAAAGGTTAGATGGCGTATTTGCTATCGCGTCCCGCTCTGAGCCTTATGAGATATCCTTATCTCCTATGATACCTATTGTATCTCCCATGAACAAAAAACTACATGCACCCCACCTGTATGGGGCTCCGCCCCCATGGTGGCACCGCCCATATAGCAGTGACTCTGGTCACCAAACATCCTTCCTCTATTTTCGTCCCAGCGTACTTGGCTGCGTGCACCATACGATAACTAGTAGGATGAAAAGATTAAGGAAGATTCGTAATGTTGAGGGCTTACCGGAGGATTGTGTTTCCCTGGATTCTCCGGAGCTTGTTTCGACGACGCAGACCTATGCTGGTGGTTCCTCGGCTGACGGCGACGGACCGAGGGGCAGCGTACAAGGTTTGGCTAACGGGTCGGCTTGTACAAAGGTGAGGTCTGTGTCAGTAGGCATCGATGTCGGTGTTGGTCGTGCTGTGGAGTATGTTTCAGCACCGGGGCCGGGGCGGCTTGGCGATCGTTCCTCTGTAGTGGGCGATGTCTTGGCGATCCTGGAACATGCTGTTAACGCTAATGCTACTACTGTTTTTTCTGCTGACACTGATGTTGACGCTGGAATGTCTAGTAATCCCCGCCGCGGGTTTCCGCTTTTCCCTCCTCTTGCCAGCTTCATTGATGAAGGTCAGTCGGTGGTGGATGTGGGGGGTTTGCTGAGCTTTATTTACCTTTTTTACAGATGAAGGGGCTGACAACGGGGTGCAGGCCGGGGGTACCTTGGCTGAGCAGCCAGGTAGCTTTTTTCCTGTGCCCAGGCGGGGATGAACGGCGTTCCGCCCGGCCGATGCTTGATAACATATCGGCTCGGAGGGTGGCAGTATGGACGAATGAGTGGTATACTGCTGCAGGATGGCATTTAGCGGCGGCCAGTGTTATGGCTCAGCTGGCTACTTTCCTATCCAAGATGGCGTCGGGTTGTAGGTCTTTGGGTCAGACCGACATTGTAAACGTGATTCATGTTTGTGGTGTTATAGAGATCTTGACTCAGTCGCAAGCTATAACTGCGGGAAGGATTCGGATGCTATCAACTTTGGTTGTTAGGCATGCTTGGTTGGAGCAGTCTCCTCTTGGGGAAGAGGATAGGTTTTCTCTCCTCACGACTCCTTTTTCCACAGATAGTCTTTTTGGGCGTTCTGTGGAGGCGCAGGCGGTTATTGATCTGGGTCCTACACCGCCTCACGCTGTGCAGCCAGAGGTGGGAGCACGGTCTCGTCAACGACTGTGGCGAGATCCTCGACAGGCGGCCATGTTTCCCCCGCCAGTGGTGCCCTGGTTGGAGAGTCAACAGGGTATCGCGAGGCCGACAGCCTTGGCGGCCGAGGGATCGGCCATTTTGGGTGATTTCGGGTTTGGTATACCAACCCGTCGTCATTTTGCCGCGAGCAGCCCGCTCCCCGTTCAGTCCGCTTTCTGTTACCCTCAGAAGCGGGGCTCTGAGCGTTCTCCTTTGGCTGCGGGCCGCGAACCTTCTTTGAAGCGTATGCGGCCCCATTCTTCGCTTCTCATGGGGGCAGGGGCTGACACCCAGTTGATGGCTGAGCCTGGGTCTGTCCGTGAGAATGTTCCGTCGTCGCGTGGTTCCTACACCGCAGGTTGTGGGTAGGTGGAACCTGGTGTTACAGCTGCCACTAGCTTCAGTGGTCAGCAGGGGGATTCGGTGCCTCTTCTGTTGAATGCTCAGCAGGGGTTACCCCGGCTTCGCCCTCGCCAGGCGGGGTGTCGCGCTGTTGCCTCCCACTCCCGTCAAACCGGCAGTGGTCTGCAAGGAAGAGGCGAGCGTGATTTGAGTGGTAGCAATATCACTGCAGGGCTTCGGCGTGTAGGAGCCCATGGGGTCCTCATGCCTTGCGTGTCTAGCTGCGGAACGACTCCTCAGCATGCGCTGGTGGGGTGTTCAGGGGGCGAGTGTGTGTCCACAAGTTTGGTGACAGCTCCTCCCGTATCAAACCGGCCCTTTCTGTCGGGGTCCTCCCTTGGGTGTTTTGCACGACGGGGGGGACCGGGCCAACTATCTACTGTTCCTTGCGGCCCAGCGTCAGTTGGCGGCGGGGGCACTGTGGGATTATATTCACATATGGCGACGGGAATGCCTTTTGAATCGGTGGATGCAGAGAACGTTAGAGGCGGGGCTGGTTTTGCAGTTCGCACAGTCCCATCCTCCGTTCTCAGGTTTGGTACCGACCCTATTGTTAGGGTCGGACGCGGTGACAGCCCTGGCCGACGAGATCCAATCTCTGTTGGCGAAGCAGGCCGTCGTTGTGGTCCCGAGCGAGGACGCAATGTCAGGCGTCTACTCCCGTTATTTTCTGGTGCCCAAGAAAACAGGGGGGGTCAGGCCTATACTGGATCTGTCCGCGTTCAACCGGTTGATTGTAACGAGACCATTCAGGATGTTGACCGTCCAACTCCTTCTGCTTGCTGTCAGGAGGGGGGACTGGTTCACCTCCATAGACCTGAAGGATGCGTATTTTCACGTTCCTATTTTTCCTCCTCACAGGAAGTTCCTACGGTTCCTGTTTCAGGGCGTAGCGTACGAGTACCACAGAATGCCGTTCGGGTATTCTCTGGCTCCCCGCACATTCACTAAGTGCGTGGCGGCTGCTCTGGGGCCTTTACGTCGCCAGGGGATACGAGTCCTATTCTAACTCGACGACATTCTACTCCTCAGCCGTTCAGAGGAGGTTGCCAGGTCTCATACTCAGCTGGTGGTGGAATTCCTCACCAGCCTGGGTTTTGCTGTGAATTGGAAGAAGAGTACCCCTCTTCCCAGTCAACAGGTGGAGTACTTGGGCTTGACTTTGAGGTCGAGGCCCATGCTTGCGACCCTCTCGGAGCGGCGTCGGTGGGTTCTCCGTCGCGCGCTCGAGGGTTTCCGTCTGGGAGGGACGGTTACGGCGCTGCAGGTGATGCGTCTGCTGGGCCTTATGTCGGCTGCTCACGTGGTGGTTCCTCTTGGCCTCCTCTTTATGAGGAGGATACAGAGGTGGTTTACCTCTTTGAGACTGGATCCGGTGAGGGACAAGAGAAAACGGTTGACGGTTCCTTTGTCGATATGGGGGGACCTCACCCATTGGAGGAGGCTGGGTATCCTCTCCGTTGGGGTCCCCATGGGCAGCAGGAGCTCACACGTCACGGTCTTCACCGACGCCTCTCTCACGTGTTGGGGAGGGGTGCTTCGGTCTCATGCAGTGGGGGGCAGATGGACAGGTCATGCTGGCCAGATTACCCTGCATATCAATGTGTTGGAGTTGAAGGCGGTTCTTCTGGTCCTCCAACGGCTCCACCACCTTGTGGTGGGCAGGCACGTTTTGGTCAGGACGGACAATGTGACGGCGGCGGCGTATATCAACAGGCAGGGTGGGACTCGTTCCGCCCGCCTGCTCCGGGCGGCGCGCGAACTGCTGCTATGGGCATCCCGCAGGCTGCGCAGTCTGAGGGCGCTCCACGTTCCTGGTACGGAGAATGTGGGGGCGGATGTAATGTCTCGGGGCGGTCTTCGTCACGACGAGTGGGAACTCCGCTCCGACATAGTCAGGCAGATTTGGGATCGGTTCGGGGAGGCCTCGGTAGATCTGTTTGCGTGCCGACGTTCTCACAAGTGCCCCTTGTGGTTCTCGCTCAGTCGAGCAGATCATCCCCCCTTGGGGGTGGATGCCTTCTCGACGTTTCCGTGGCCGCCCGGTCTTCTGTACGCCTTCCCTCCTGTACAGCTGTTGAGTCAGCTGTTGGAGCGGATACGGAGGGAGCGCAGGACGGTGATCCTGGTCGCGCCGGACCGGGGCACGTCAGTGTGGTTCCCGGTCTTGATCCAGCTTCTGATCGCTCCCCCTTGGGTCATTCTGTGGTCGGAGACGGCCCTCTCTCAGCACAACGGGGTGTTTGTCCAACCTCCGGTGTTGGGTCAACCCCTGGTGGTGTGGCTGGTGGGGGGGTGAGTCTGGAGAGGATGGATTCCTCTGTGGTTGATACCATCCGGTGTGCGTATGCTCCCTCCACTGTCGCGGTTTACGCGGGCAGGTGGCGTGCATTCCAAGAGTGGTGTAAGGGGGGGGGGGGCTGGGACCCAGTCTCCTGCCCCCTGGATGCTGTTCTGAGTTATCTCCAGTCTCTTCTTGGTGGGCTGTCGGCTTCGACAGTGAGGGTATATGCGGCAGCTATATCCTCCTATCATGAGGGTTTTGAGGGGACTGTTTTGTTCAGCCACCCTCTTGTGAAGCGTTTCCTGGTTGGCGCTCGACGCGTTAAGCCGGTGCAACGCTCCTTGGCTCCGACTTGGGATCTTCAGTTGGTCCTCGGTCGGTTGTCCTTGGCTCCGTTTGAGCCGCTCGAGCAGGCGCCTTTGGGCCGGCTGTCCTTCAAGACCGCGTTCCTACTGGCTGTCACTTCCGCTAAACGCGTAGGTGAGCTCTGTGCTCTCTCGGTACGTCCAGAGTGCCTGTCTTTTCGGACCGATTGCGGTGCCACTCTGCGACGTAATCCTGCTTTCGTGCCTAAGAATATCCGGAGTTCCTTCCGCTCCTGGGATATTGTGGTTCAGGCTTTTCGTCCTCCTCCTCACGCTAGTGAGTTGGATGCGGGCCTTCATCTGTCATGTCCAGTCCGTGCTTTGGGGTTTTACCTCAGCCGTACTCAGGGCTTCAGGGTTACCGATCAGCTTTTTGTCTGTTACGGTGGGGCTCATGCTGGTAAGGCACTGTCGAAGCGGCGCCTGTCCCATTGGTTGTGCGAGGGTATTGCCCTCTGCTACACGTTGGCTGGGCAGGATCCCCCTGGGGGCGTCAGGGCGCACTCCACTCGTGGGGTGGCTGCCTCTGCCGCCCTCCTGGGTGGGGCCTCGGTGGAGGACATCTGTGCTGCGGCTTCATGGTCCTCCCCGGGCCATTTTGTTAGGTTTTACCTCATGGACATGACCGGGGGTTCTGTCTCCCAGGCGGTTCTGGGGTCTGTGGCCTTTCCTGCTTCCCGTCCTTTGGTTGGGTAGCAGGAGTGTATGGGTATGGGCCACAGTGTGTTGAGTCACACGTGGTTCCGCCTGTACGGTGTGTTCAAGGGGTTCTAGTTTCCCTCTTGTTCGCATTTCAGGTGGAGTTGACTGCGCCCCCCCTTCGTTAGGGAGAATGGGGTGACAGGGCTCCCCGCACCCCTTGATGTGGGCTTACGGGTCCTCAGGGGGTACATTTGTCGGGCTTCGCGTCCGCTCTTCCCCATTATCTCATAAGGCTCAGAGCGGGACGCGATAGCCAATACGGCATATAACGATAGGTTATGTAGATAACCTAGTTATATTAGTATTGGCTGAGCGTCCCGCTCTGCGCGGCCCTGAGTTCCCTCTTGAGGAATCTTTTCCTGGGACGGGTTTTGGCGAGGAAGGATGTTTGGTGACCAGAGTCACTGCTATATAGGCGGTGCCACCATGGGGGCGGAGCCCCATACAGGTGGGGTGCATGTCGTTTTTTGTTCGTGGGAGATACAATAGGTATCATAGGAGATAAGGATATCTCATAAGGCTCAGAGCGGGACGCTCAGCCAATACTAATATAACTAGGTTATCTACATAACCTATCGTTAACCTTCTGTAGTGTGGTAGCGAAAGGTTAACCGTCTGTAGTGTGGTAGTGAAAGGTTAACCTTCTGTATTGTCGCAGTGAAAGGGTTAACCGTTTGGTAGTGTGGTAGTGATAGGTTAACCTTCTGTATTGTGGTAGTGAAAGGTTAACCTTCTGTATTGTCGCAGTGAAAGGGTTAACCCTTTGGTAGTGTGGCAGTGAAAGGTTAACCTTCTGTAGTGTGGCAGTGAATGGTTAACCGACCGTCTGTAGTGTGGTAGTGAAAGGGTTAACCTGCTGTATTGTCGCAGAGAAAGGTTAACCGTCTGTAGTGTGGTAGTGAAAGGGTTAACCTTCTGTATTGTCGCAGTGAAAGGGTTAACCTTCTGTAGTGTGGTAGTGAAAGCGTTAAACACTGGGAAGTCACAAGATCACACTAAAAATGATTCTTATGCATTGCCGTCCTAAATGGTGTATGAATAGTCTTGACTTAGAGGCTCGACATCCAATTTGGATAAGTGGTGGAAGACTGTTTAAACTTTCCCTGCGTCTCATTCGGCTGCTGACGCTGCCAACGCTGGCATTGTCATATTCTTTTTACCGTCATCCCTCATTGGAAAATCGATGGCCTCTGGTTTTTGCAGTGTGCCATCATTAATCGCCCGGTCAGTGAGAATGCAATGTATAGGTCTGGCTGAAGGAAACGTATATATATATATATATATATATATATATATATATATATATATATATATATATATATATATATATATATATATATATATATATATATATATATATATATATATATATATATATGGTGGCCGCACACAGACACACTCGGTGAATATCACATCACAACGACCCTCACTCGCCTTGTGAGAAACAGAGTCACTGCCACAGTGGATCTAATCCGATCAAAACGGTGAATAGATCAATAAACAGGCAGACGGTCAATGGTGTCTCTTTGAACACTGAACAATCTGAACAGTGTGATAGCGGGGATCTGTTACTGAAGCCTTCTTCTACATACACAACAACATCAACAACAACAACAACAACAACAACAACAACAACAACAACAACAACAACAACAACAACAACAACAACAACAACAACAACAACAACACAAGAGTATTGAAGAAACTTACTATTATATCTACTACTATTACTATTTCTTCTGTAGTTCCCTTTTTTGATGTTTACGGACAAGGTACCCAGCACCACCCCCATGGCAACGATGTTCACTTTCTTCTTCTCTGCTTCTTCTTCTTCCTTGAGCCGTCACTTTATCACTCTGTATCTCAAGCCTGGTGTTGTCTTCTTCTTCTTCTTCTTCTTCTTCTGCTTCTTCTTCTGCCTGTCTGCTCCTCCAGATCTCTCTCTCTTCTCTCCCTCCAGTGCAGATCTGTGATGTTGACTTTCTCATCACCATCTGGCTTGTTTTCCGTCTTCCTCAATAACACCCCTCCCCTCCTCCCCTTCCGTCTTTCCCTGCCTCTGCTCGTCTCCTCTGTCGTGCGGCTCTCTACCTAGGGGTCGGGACACCCCCTGGGGCTCGTGTGGATGATGTGGAGGGGTCCCCGTATACAAATTAATGATCACGTTCTGAATCTTTGGTAAATACGTTTATTTTCTTGAAATAGTCATTATTTGAAGTGATTAAAAATAATAATAAAAAAGATACTGATGTCTGATGGCTAAATGATATATCAACTAACATGGTTTTGGTGGAGATGTGTTACGTTTTGGCTTGATTGAGCAAATTGACCCTAATTTAGCTTCAAATATCCGGAATGAAACAGCTGTGGCTTCCTCGTGGGGCTTCTCTCCTGCTCAATGGCGCCCTCTGGTGGCCCTTCTCAGATCAAATCAGATCGAAATAAAAGGTTGCATTAGACATCGCTGGTGTCTATGTCATGGCTGAATGAAACCTGCAACACAATGTGACCATCCTAAATGAGAGTTTCCGTTGCGCTACATTCCAATGATCTTCAGCACCTAGTTGTATATTATCTACAGACACAGACAGCGGACTCTGAGCTGTAAACCAGAGCATCAGCACTTGAATTTGTGATGTCACAGTTTTTGGTGTTGGTCAATTGACAGTGAATTGGTCACCAACTTTGTGGACTTACATCACTTTTGTTTTTATTTATTAATAATAATAATAATAATAATAATAATAATAATAATAATAATAATAATAATAATAATAATAATAATAATAATAATAATAATAATAATAATAATAATAATACATTCGATTTGTATTGCACTTCATATTTTTGGCATCTAAAAGTGCTACAGGTACAAAAAAAAACATTTAACAGAACAGATACAAAAAAGCATAGGCCTATCAAGATTTAAAAAATATTTTAAGCTCATGTGTAACCTGCTGTTAAGCCCCATGTCTAACCTACTGTTAAGCCCCATGTTTAACCTACTGTTAAGCCCCATGTTTAACCTGCTGTTAAGCCCCATGTATAACCTGCTGTTAAGCCCATGTTTAACCTACTGTTAAGCCCCATGTTTAACCTACTGTTAAGCCCCATGTATAACCTACTGTTAAGCCCCATGTTTAACCTACTGTTAAGCCCCATGTTTAACATACTGTTAAGCCCCATGTGTGACCTGCTGTTAAGCCCCATGTTTAACCTGCTGTTAAGCCCCATGTTTAACCTGCTGTTAAGCCCCATGTTTAACCTGCTGTTAAGCCCCATGTTTAACCTGCTGTTAAGCCCCATGTTTAACCTGCTGTTAAGCCCCATGTTTAACCTGCTGTTAAGCCCCATGTTTAACCTACTGTTAAGCCCCATGTTTAACCTACTGATAAGCCCCATGTTTAACCTACTGTTAAGACCCATGTTTAACCTGCTGTTAAGCCCCATGTTTAACCTGCTGTTAAGCCCCATGTTTAACCTACTGTTAAGCCCCATGTATAACCTACTGTTAAGCCCCATGTTTAACCTACTGTTAAGCCCCATGTTTAACCTGCTGTTAAGCTCATGTTTAACCTGCTGTTAAGCCCCATGTATAACCTACTGTTAAGCCCCATGTTTAACCTACTGTTAAACCCCATGTTTAACCTGCTGTTAAGCCCCATGTCTAACTTACTGTTAAGCCCCATGTATAACCTGCTGTTAAGCCCCATGTTTAACCTGCTGTTAAGCCCCATGTATAACCTGCTGTTAAGCCCCATGTATAACCTGCTGTTAAGCCCCATGTTTAACCTACTGTTAAGCCCCATGTGTAACCTGCTGTTAAGCCCCATGTGTAACCTGCTGTTAAGCCCCATGTATAACCTACTGTTAAGCCCCATGTTTAACCTGCTGTTAAGCCCCATGTATAACCTACTGTTAAGCCCCATGTTTAACCTGCTGTTAAGCCCCATGTATAACCTACTGTTAAGCCCCATGTTTAACCTGCTGTTAAGCCCCATGTATAACCTGCTGTTAAGCCCCATGTTTAACCTGCTGTTAAGCCCCATGTATAACCTACTGTTAAGCCCCATGTTTAACCTACTGTTAAGCCCCATGTTTAACCTGCTGTTAAGCCCCATGTTTAACCTGCTGTTAAGCCCCATGTTTAACCTACTGTTAAGCCCCATGTTTAACCTACTGTTAAGCCCCATGTATAACCTGCTGTTAAGCCCCATGTTTAACCTACTGTTAAGCCCCATGTGTAACCTGCTGTTAAGCCCCATGTTTAACCTACTGTTAAGCCCCATGTGTAACCTGCTGTTAAGCCCCATGTTTAACCTGCTGTTAAGCCCCATGTTTAACCTGCTGTTAAGCCCCATGTTTAACCTGCTGTTAAGCCCCATGTTTAACCTGCTGTTAAGCCCCATGTTTAACCTACTGTTAAGCCCCATGTATAACCTGCTGTTAAGCCCCATGTTTAACCTGCTGTTAAGCCCCATGTTTAACCTACTGTTAAGCCCCATGTTTAACCTGCTGTTAAGCCCCATGTTTAACCTACTGTTAAGCCCCATGTTTAACCTACTGTTAAGCCCCATGTTTAACCTGCTGTTAAGCCCCATGTTTAACCTGCTGTTAAGCCCCATGTATAACCTGCTGTTAAGCCCCATGTTTAACCTGCTGTTAAGCCCCATGTGTAGCCTGGTGTTAAGCCCCATGTTTAACCTACTGTTAAGCCCCATGTTTAACCTGCTGTTAAGCACCATGTTTAACCTGCTGTTAAGCCCCATGTTTAACCTGCTGTTAAGCCCCATGTATAACCTGCTGTTAAGCCCCATGTATAACCTGCTGTTAAGCCCCATGTTTAACCTACTGTTAAGCCCCATGTTTAACCTGCTGTTAAGCCCCATGTTTAACCTACTGTTAAGCCCCATGTTTAACCTGCTGTTAAGCCCCATGTATAACCTGCTGTTAAGCCCCATGTATAACCTGCTGTTAAGCCCCATGTATAACCTACTGTTAAGCCCCATGTATAACCTGCTGTTAAGCCCCATGTATAACCTGCTGTTAAGCCCCATGTTTAACCTGCTGTTAAGCCCCATGTTTAACCTGCTGTTAAGCCCCATGTTTAACCTACTGTTAAGCCCCATGTTTAACCTGCTGTTAAGCCCCATGTTTAACCTGCTGTTAAGCCCCATGTTTAACCTACTGTTAAGCCCCATGTTTAACCTGCTGTTAAGCCCCATGTTTAACCTGCTGTTAAGCCCCATGTTTAACCTGCTGTTAAGCCCCATGTTTAACCTGCTGTTAAGCCCCATGTTTAACCTGCTGTTAAGCCCCATGTTTAACCTACTGTTAAGCCCCATGTTTAACCTGCTGTTAAGCCCCATGTTTAACCTACTGTTAAGCCCTATGTTTAACCTGCTGTTAAGCCCCATGTTTAACCTGCTGTTAAGCCCCATGTTTAACCTGCTGTTAAGCCCCATGTTTAACCTGCTGTTAAGCCCCATGTTTAACCTGCTGTTAAGCCCCATGTTTAACCTACTGTTAAGCCCCATGTTTAACCTGCTGTTAAGCCCCATGTTTAACCTACTGTTAAGCCCCATGTTTAACCTACTGTTAAGCCCCATGTTTAAACTGCTGTTAAGCCCCATGTTTAACCTACTGTTAAGCCCCATGTTTAAACTGCTGTTAAGCCCCATGTTTAACTTGCTGTTAAGCCCCATGTTTAACCTGCTGTTAAGCCCATGTTTATCCTACTGTTAAGCCCCATGTTTAACCTGCTGTTAAGCCCCATGTTTAACCTGCTGTTAAGCCCCATGTTTAACCTGCTGTTAAGCCCCATGTATAACCTGCTGTTAAGCCCCATGTTTAACCTGCTGTTAAGCCCCATGTATAACCTGCTGTTAAGCCCCATGTTTAACCTACTGTTAAGCCCCATGTTTAACCTGCTGTTAAGCCCCATGTTTAACCTGCTGTTAAGCCCCATGTTTAACCTACTGTTAAGCCCCATGTATAACCTGCTGTTAAGCCCCATGTATAACCTGCTGTTAAGCCCCATGTTTAACCTGCTGTTAAGCCCCATGTTTAACCTGCTGTTAAGCCCCATGTTTAACCTGCTGTTAAGCCCCATGTTTAACCTGCTGTTAAGCCCCATGTTTAACCTGCTGTTAAGCCCCATGTATAACCTGCTGTTAAGCCCCACGTATAACCTGCTGTTAAGCCCCATGTTTAACCTGCTGTTAAGCCCCATGTTTAACCTGCTGTTAAGCCCATGTTTAACCTACTGTTAAGCCCCATGTTTAACCTGCTGTTAAGCCCCATGTTTAACATGCTGTTAAGCCCATGTTTAACCTGCTGTTAAGCCCCATGTTTAACCTGCTGTTAAGCTCATGTTTAACCTGCTGTTAAGCCCCATGTATAACCTACTGTTAAGCCCCATGTTTAACCTACTGTTAAACCCCATGTTTAACCTGCTGTTAAGCCCCATGTCTAACTTACTGTTAAGCCCCATGTATAACCTGCTGTTAAGCCCCATGTTTAACCTGCTGTTAAGCCCCATGTATAACCTGCTGTTAAGCCCCATGTATAACCTGCTGTTAAGCCCCATGTTTAACCTACTGTTAAGCCCCATGTGTAACCTGCTGTTAAGCCCCATGTGTAACCTGCTGTTAAGCCCCATGTATAACCTACTGTTAAGCCCCATGTTTAACCTGCTGTTAAGCCCCATGTATAACCTACTGTTAAGCCCCATGTTTAACCTGCTGTTAAGCCCCATGTATAACCTACTGTTAAGCCCCATGTTTAACCTGCTGTTAAGCCCCATGTATAACCTGCTGTTAAGCCCCATGTTTAACCTGCTGTTAAGCCCCATGTATAACCTACTGTTAAGCCCCATGTTTAACCTACTGTTAAGCCCCATGTTTAACCTGCTGTTAAGCCCCATGTTTAACCTGCTGTTAAGCCCCATGTTTAACCTACTGTTAAGCCCCATGTTTAACCTACTGTTAAGCCCCATGTATAACCTGCTGTTAAGCCCCATGTTTAACCTACTGTTAAGCCCCATGTGTAACCTGCTGTTAAGCCCCATGTTTAACCTACTGTTAAGCCCCATGTGTAACCTGCTGTTAAGCCCCATGTTTAACCTGCTGTTAAGCCCCATGTTTAACCTGCTGTTAAGCCCCATGTTTAACCTGCTGTTAAGCCCCATGTTTAACCTGCTGTTAAGCCCCATGTTTAACCTACTGTTAAGCCCCATGTATAACCTGCTGTTAAGCCCCATGTTTAACCTGCTGTTAAGCCCCATGTTTAACCTACTGTTAAGCCCCATGTTTAACCTGCTGTTAAGCCCCATGTTTAACCTACTGTTAAGCCCCATGTTTAACCTACTGTTAAGCCCCATGTTTAACCTGCTGTTAAGCCCCATGTTTAACCTGCTGTTAAGCCCCATGTATAACCTGCTGTTAAGCCCCATGTTTAACCTGCTGTTAAGCCCCATGTGTAGCCTGGTGTTAAGCCCCATGTTTAACCTACTGTTAAGCCCCATGTTTAACCTGCTGTTAAGCACCATGTTTAACCTGCTGTTAAGCCCCATGTTTAACCTGCTGTTAAGCCCCATGTATAACCTGCTGTTAAGCCCCATGTATAACCTGCTGTTAAGCCCCATGTTTAACCTGCTGTTAAGCCCCATGTTTAACCTACTGTTAAGCCCCATGTTTAACCTGCTGTTAAGCCCCATGTATAACCTGCTGTTAAGCCCCATGTATAACCTGCTGTTAAGCCCCATGTATAACCTACTGTTAAGCCCCATGTATAACCTGCTGTTAAGCCCCATGTATAACCTGCTGTTAAGCCCCATGTTTAACCTGCTGTTAAGCCCCATGTTTAACCTGCTGTTAAGCCCCATGTTTAACCTACTGTTAAGCCCCATGTTTAACCTGCTGTTAAGCCCCATGTTTAACCTGCTGTTAAGCCCCATGTTTAACCTACTGTTAAGCCCCATGTTTAACCTGCTGTTAAGCCCCATGTTTAACCTGCTGTTAAGCCCCATGTTTAACCTGCTGTTAAGCCCCATGTTTAACCTGCTGTTAAGCCCCATGTTTAACCTGCTGTTAAGCCCCATGTTTAACCTACTGTTAAGCCCCATGTTTAACCTGCTGTTAAGCCCCATGTTTAACCTACTGTTAAGCCCCATGTTTAACCTGCTGTTAAGCCCCATGTTTAACCTGCTGTTAAGCCCCATGTTTAACCTGCTGTTAAGCCCCATGTTTAACCTGCTGTTAAGCCCCATGTTTAACCTACTGTTAAGCCCCATGTTTAACCTGCTGTTAAGCCCCATGTTTAACCTACTGTTAAGCCCCATGTTTAACCTACTGTTAAGCCCCATGTTTAAACTGCTGTTAAGCCCCATGTTTAACCTACTGTTAAGCCCCATGTTTAAACTGCTGTTAAGCCCCATGTTTAACTTGCTGTTAAGCCCCATGTTTAACCTGCTGTTAAGCCCATGTTTATCCTACTGTTAAGCCCCATGTTTAACCTGCTGTTAAGCCCCATGTTTAACCTGCTGTTAAGCCCCATGTTTAACCTGCTGTTAAGCCCCATGTATAACCTGCTGTTAAGCCCCATGTTTAACCTGCTGTTAAGCCCCATGTATAACCTGCTGTTAAGCCCCATGTTTAACCTACTGTTAAGCCCCATGTTTAACCTGCTGTTAAGCCCCATGTTTAACCTGCTGTTAAGCCCCATGTTTAACCTACTGTTAAGCCCCATGTATAACCTGCTGTTAAGCCCCATGTATAACCTGCTGTTAAGCCCCATGTTTAACCTGCTGTTAAGCCCCATGTTTAACCTGCTGTTAAGCCCCATGTTTAACCTGCTGTTAAGCCCCATGTTTAACCTGCTGTTAAGCCCCATGTTTAACCTGCTGTTAAGCCCCATGTATAACCTGCTGTTAAGCCCCACGTATAACCTGCTGTTAAGCCCCATGTTTAACCTGCTGTTAAGCCCCATGTTTAACCTGCTGTTAAGCCCATGTTTAACCTACTGTTAAGCCCCATGTTTAACCTGCTGTTAAGCCCCATGTTTAACATGCTGTTAAGCCCATGTTTAACCTGCTGTTAAGCCCCATGTTTAACCTGCTGTTAAGCCCCATGTATAACCTGCTGTTAAGCCCCATGTTTAAACTGCTGTTAAGCCCCATGTTTAACCTACTGTTAAGCCCCATGTTTAACCTGCTGTTAAGCCCCATGTTTAACCTGCTGTTAAGCCCCATGTATAACCTACTGTTAAGCCCCATGTTTAACCTGCTGTTAAGCCCCATGTATAACCTGCTGTTAAGCCCCATGTTTAACCTGCTGTTAAGCCCCATGTATAACCTGCTGTTAAGCCCCATGTGTAACCTGCTGTTAAGCCCCATGTTTAACCTACTGTTAAGCCCCATGTTTAACCTGCTGTTAAGCCCATGTTTAACCTGCTGTTAAGCCCCATGTTTAACCTGCTGTTAAGCCCATGTTTAACCTACTGTTAAGCCCCATGTTTAACCTACTGTTAAGCCCCATGTTTAACCTGCTGTTAAGCCCCATGTTTAACCTGCTGTTAAGCCCCATGTTTAACCTACTGTTAAGCCCCATGTTTAACCTGCTGTTAAGCCCCATGTTTAACCTGCTGTTAAGCCCCATGTTTAACCTGCTGTTAAGCCCCATGTTTAACCTGCTGTTAAGCCCCATGTTTAACCTGCTGTTAAGCCCCATGTTTAACCTACTGTTAAGCCCCATGTTTAACCTGCTGTTAAGCCCCATGTTTAACCTACTGTTAAGCCCCATGTTTAACCTGTTGTTAAGCCCCATGTTTAACCTGCTGTTAAGCCCCATGTTTAACCTGCTGTTAAGCCCCATGTTTAACCTGCTGTTAAGCCCCATGTTTAACCTGCTGTTAAGCCCCATGTTTAACCTACTGTTAAGCCCCATGTTTAACCTGCTGTTAAGCCCCATGTTTAACCTACTGTTAAGCCCCATGTTTAACCTACTGTTAAGCCCCATGTTTAAACTGCTGTTAAGCCCCATGTTTAACCTACTGTTAAGCCCCATGTTTAAACTGCTGTTAAGCCCCATGTTTAACTTGCTGTTAAGCCCCATGTTTAACCTGCTGTTAAGCCCATGTTTAACCTACTGTTAAGCCCCATGTTTAACCTGCTGTTAAGCCCCATGTTTAACCTGCTGTTAAGCCCCATGTTTAACCTGCTGTTAAGCCCCATGTATAACCTGCTGTTAAGCCCCATGTTTAACCTGCTGTTAAGCCCCATGTATAACCTGCTGTTAAGCCCCATGTTTAACCTACTGTTAAGCCCCATGTTTAACCTGCTGTTAAGCCCCATGTTTAACCTGCTGTTAAGCCCCATGTTTAACCTACTGTTAAGCCCCATGTATAACCTGCTGTTAAGCCCCATGTATAACCTGCTGTTAAGCCCCATGTTTAACCTGCTGTTAAGCCCCATGTTTAACCTGCTGTTAAGCCCCATGTTTAACCTGCTGTTAAGCCCCATGTTTAACCTGCTGTTAAGCCCCATGTTTAACCTGCTGTTAAGCCCCATGTTTAACCTACTGTTAAGCCCCATGTTTAACCTGCTGTTAAGCCCCATGTATAACCTGCTGTTAAGCCCCACGTATAACCTGCTGTTAAGCCCCACGTTTAACCTGCTGTTAAGCCCCATGTTTAACCTGCTGTTAAGCCCATGTTTAACCTACTGTTAAGCCCCATGTTTAACCTGCTGTTAAGCCCCATGTTTAACATGCTGTTAAGCCCATGTTTAACCTGCTGTTAAGCCCCATGTTTAACCTGCTGTTAAGCCCCATGTATAACCTGCTGTTAAGCCCCATGTTTAAACTGCTGTTAAGCCCCATGTTTAACCTGCTGTTAAGCCCCATGTATAACCTACTGTTAAGCCCCATGTTTAACCTGCTGTTAAGCCCCATGTTTAACCTGCTGTTAAGCCCCATGTTTAACCTGCTGTTAAGCCCCATGTTTAACCTGCTGTTAAGCCCCATGTTTAACCTACTGTTAAGCCCCATGTTTAACCTGCTGTTAAGCCCCATGTTTAACCTACTGTTAAGCCCCATGTTTAACCTACTGTTAAGCCCCATGTTTAAACTGCTGTTAAGCCCCATGTTTAACCTACTGTTAAGCCCCATGTTTAAACTGCTGTTAAGCCCCATGTTTAACTTGCTGTTAAGCCCCATGTTTAACCTGCTGTTAAGCCCATGTTTAACCTACTGTTAAGCCCCATGTTTAACCTGCTGTTAAGCCCCATGTTTAACCTGCTGTTAAGCCCCATGTATAACCTGCTGTTAAGCCCCATGTTTAACCTGCTGTTAAGCCCCATGTATAACCTGCTGTTAAGCCCCATGTTTAACCTACTGTTAAGCCCCATGTTTAACCTGCTGTTAAGCCCCATGTTTAACCTGCTGTTAAGCCCCATGTTTAACCTACTGTTAAGCCCCATGTATAACCTGCTGTTAAGCCCCATGTATAACCTGCTGTTAAGCCCCATGTTTAACCTGCTGTTAAGCCCCATGTTTAACCTGCTGTTAAGCCCCATGTTTAACCTGCTGTTAAGCCCCATGTTTAACCTGCTGTTAAGCCCCATGTTTAACCTACTGTTAAGCCCCATGTTTAACCTGCTGTTAAGCCCCATGTATAACCTGCTGTTAAGCCCCACGTATAACCTGCTGTTAAGCCCCATGTTTAACCTGCTGTTAAGCCCCATGTTTAACCTGCTGTTAAGCCCATGTTTAACCTACTGTTAAGCCCCATGTTTAACCTGCTGTTAAGCCCCATGTTTAACATGCTGTTAAGCCCATGTTTAACCTGCTGTTAAGCCCCATGTTTAACCTGCTGTTAAGCCCCATGTATAACCTGCTGTTAAGCCCCATGTTTAAACTGCTGTTAAGCCCCATGTTTAACCTACTGTTAAGCCCCATGTTTAACCTGCTGTTAAGCCCCATGTTTAACCTGCTGTTAAGCCCCATGTATAACCTACTGTTAAGCCCCATGTTTAACCTGCTGTTAAGCCCCATGTATAACCTGCTGTTAAGCCCCATGTTTAACCTGCTGTTAAGCCCCATGTATAACCTGCTGTTAAGCCCCATGTGTAACCTGCTGTTAAGCCCCATGTTTAACCTACTGTTAAGCCCCATGTTTAACCTGCTGTTAAGCCCATGTTTAACCTGCTGTTAAGCCCCATGTATAACCTGCTGTTAAGCCCCATGTATAACCTGCTGTTAAGCCCCATGTTTAACCTACTGTTAAGCCCCATGTATAACCTGCTGTTAAGCCCCATGTATAACCTGCTGTTAAGCCCCATGTATAACCTGCTGTTAAGCCCCATGTTTAACCTACTGTTAAGCCCCATGTTTAACCTACTGTTAAGCCCCATGTATAACCTGCTGTTAAGCCCCATGTTTAACCTGCTGTTAAGCCCCATGTTTAACCTGCTGTTAAGCCCCATGTTTAACCTGCTGTTAAGCCCCATGTTTAACCTACTGTTAAGCCCCATGTGTGACCTGCTGTTAAGCCCCATGTTTAAACTGCTGTTAAGCCCCATGTCTAACTTACTGTTAAGCCCCATGTTTAACCTGCTGTTAAGCCCCATGTTTAACCTGCTGTTAAGCCCATGTTTAACCTACTGTTAAGCCCCATGTTTAACCTGCTGTTAAGCCCCATGTTTAACATGCTGTTAAGCCCATGTTTAACCTGCTGTTAAGCCCCATGTTTAACCTGCTGTTAAGCCCCATGTATAACCTGCTGTTAAGCCCCATGTTTAACCTGCTGTTAAGCCCCATGTATAACCTGCTGTTAAGCCCCACGTATAACCTGCTGTTAAGCCCCACGTTTAACCTGCTGTTAAGCCCCATGTTTAACCTGCTGTTAAGCCCATGTTTAACCTACTGTTAAGCCCCATGTTTAACCTGCTGTTAAGCCCCATGTTTAACATGCTGTTAAGCCCATGTTTAACCTGCTGTTAAGCCCCATGTTTAACCTGCTGTTAAGCCCCATGTATAACCTGCTGTTAAGCCCCATGTTTAAACTGCTGTTAAGCCCCATGTTTAACCTGCTGTTAAGCCCCATGTATAACCTACTGTTAAGCCCCATGTTTAACCTGCTGTTAAGCCCCATGTTTAACCTGCTGTTAAGCCCCATGTTTAACCTGCTGTTAAGCCCCATGTTTAACCTGCTGTTAAGCCCCATGTTTAACCTACTGTTAAGCCCCATGTTTAACCTGCTGTTAAGCCCCATGTTTAACCTACTGTTAAGCCCCATGTTTAACCTACTGTTAAGCCCCATGTTTAAACTGCTGTTAAGCCCCATGTTTAACCTACTGTTAAGCCCCATGTTTAAACTGCTGTTAAGCCCCATGTTTAACTTGCTGTTAAGCCCCATGTTTAACCTGCTGTTAAGCCCATGTTTAACCTACTGTTAAGCCCCATGTTTAACCTGCTGTTAAGCCCCATGTTTAACCTGCTGTTAAGCCCCATGTATAACCTGCTGTTAAGCCCCATGTTTAACCTGCTGTTAAGCCCCATGTATAACCTGCTGTTAAGCCCCATGTTTAACCTACTGTTAAGCCCCATGTTTAACCTGCTGTTAAGCCCCATGTTTAACCTGCTGTTAAGCCCCATGTTTAACCTACTGTTAAGCCCCATGTATAACCTGCTGTTAAGCCCCATGTATAACCTGCTGTTAAGCCCCATGTTTAACCTGCTGTTAAGCCCCATGTTTAACCTGCTGTTAAGCCCCATGTTTAACCTGCTGTTAAGCCCCATGTTTAACCTGCTGTTAAGCCCCATGTTTAACCTGCTGTTAAGCCCCATGTTTAACCTACTGTTAAGCCCCATGTTTAACCTGCTGTTAAGCCCCATGTATAACCTGCTGTTAAGCCCCACGTATAACCTGCTGTTAAGCCCCATGTTTAACCTGCTGTTAAGCCCCATGTTTAACCTGCTGTTAAGCCCATGTTTAACCTACTGTTAAGCCCCATGTTTAACCTGCTGTTAAGCCCCATGTTTAACATGCTGTTAAGCCCATGTTTAACCTGCTGTTAAGCCCCATGTTTAACCTGCTGTTAAGCCCCATGTATAACCTGCTGTTAAGCCCCATGTTTAAACTGCTGTTAAGCCCCATGTTTAACCTACTGTTAAGCCCCATGTTTAACCTGCTGTTAAGCCCCATGTTTAACCTGCTGTTAAGCCCCATGTATAACCTACTGTTAAGCCCCATGTTTAACCTGCTGTTAAGCCCCATGTATAACCTGCTGTTAAGCCCCATGTTTAACCTGCTGTTAAGCCCCATGTATAACCTGCTGTTAAGCCCCATGTGTAACCTGCTGTTAAGCCCCATGTTTAACCTACTGTTAAGCCCCATGTTTAACCTGCTGTTAAGCCCATGTTTAACCTGCTGTTAAGCCCCATGTATAACCTGCTGTTAAGCCCCATGTATAACCTGCTGTTAAGCCCCATGTTTAACCTACTGTTAAGCCCCATGTATAACCTGCTGTTAAGCCCCATGTATAACCTGCTGTTAAGCCCCATGTATAACCTGCTGTTAAGCCCCATGTTTAACCTACTGTTAAGCCCCATGTTTAACCTACTGTTAAGCCCCATGTATAACCTGCTGTTAAGCCCCATGTTTAACCTGCTGTTAAGCCCCATGTTTAACCTGCTGTTAAGCCCCATGTTTAACCTGCTGTTAAGCCCCATGTTTAACCTACTGTTAAGCCCCATGTGTGACCTGCTGTTAAGCCCCATGTTTAAACTGCTGTTAAGCCCCATGTCTAACTTACTGTTAAGCCCCATGTTTAACCTGCTGTTAAGCCCCATGTTTAACCTGCTGTTAAGCCCATGTTTAACCTACTGTTAAGCCCCATGTTTAACCTGCTGTTAAGCCCCATGTTTAACATGCTGTTAAGCCCATGTTTAACCTGCTGTTAAGCCCCATGTTTAACCTGCTGTTAAGCCCCATGTATAACCTGCTGTTAAGCCCCATGTTTAAACTGCTGTTAAGCCCCATGTTTAACCTACTGTTAAGCCCCATGTTTAACCTGCTGTTAAGCCCCATGTTTAACCTGCTGTTAAGCCCCATGTATAACCTACTGTTAAGCCCCATGTTTAACCTGCTGTTAAGCCCCATGTATAACCTGCTGTTAAGCCCCATGTTTAACCTGCTGTTAAGCCCCATGTATAACCTGCTGTTAAGCCCCATGTGTAACCTGCTGTTAAGCCCCATGTTTAACCTACTGTTAAGCCCCATGTTTAACCTGCTGTTAAGCCCATGTTTAACCTGCTGTTAAGCCCCATGTATAACCTGCTGTTAAGCCCCATGTATAACCTGCTGTTAAGCCCCATGTTTAACCTACTGTTAAGCCCCATGTATAACCTGCTGTTAAGCCCCATGTATAACCTGCTGTTAAGCCCCATGTATAACCTGCTGTTAAGCCCCATGTTTAACCTACTGTTAAGCCCCATGTTTAACCTACTGTTAAGCCCCATGTATAACCTGCTGTTAAGCCCCATGTTTAACCTGCTGTTAAGCCCCATGTTTAACCTGCTGTTAAGCCCCATGTTTAACCTGCTGTTAAGCCCCATGTTTAACCTACTGTTAAGCCCCATGTGTGACCTGCTGTTAAGCCCCATGTTTAAACTGCTGTTAAGCCCCATGTCTAACTTACTGTTAAGCCCCATGTTTAACCTGCTGTTAAGCCCCATGTTTAACCTACTGTTAAGCCCCATGTATAACCTGCTGTTAAGCCCCATGTTTAACCTGCTGTTAAGCCCCATGTTTAACCTGCTGTTAAGCCCCATGTATAACCTGCTGTTAAGCCCCATGTCTAACCTGCTGTTAAGCCCCATGTTTAACCTGCTGTTAAGCCCCATGTATAACCTGCTGTTAAGCCCCATGTTTAACCTGCTGTTAAGCCCCATGTTTAACCTGCTGTTAAGCCCCATGTATAACCTGCTGTTAAGCCCCATGTTTAACCTGCTGTTAAGCCCCATGTTTAACCTACTGTTAAGCCCCATATTTAACCTACTGTTAAGCCCCATGTTTAACCTACTGTTAAGCCCCATGTGTAACCTGCTGTTAAGCCCCATGTATAACCTGCTGTTAAGCCCCATGTTTAACCTGCTGTTAAGCCCCATGTATAACCTACTGTTAAGCCCCATGTGTAACCTGCTGTTAAGCCCCATGTGTAACCTACTGTTAAGCCCCATGTGTAACCTGCTGTTAAGCCCCATGTGTAACCTGCTGTTAAGCCCCATGTATAACCTGCTGTTAAGCCCCATGTTTAACCTGCTGTTAAGCCCCATGTTTAACCTGCTGTTAAGCCCCATGTTTAACCTACTGTTAAGCCCCATGTTTAACCTGCTGTTAAGCCCCATGTTTAACCTGCTGTTAAGCCCCATGTATAACCTGCTGTTAAGCCCCATGTTTAACCTACTGTTAAGCCCCATGTTTAACCTACTGTTAAGCCCCATGTTTAACCTGCTGTTAAGCCCCATGTTTAACCTACTGTTAAGCCCCATGTTTAACCTGCTGTTAAGCCCCATGTTTAACCTGCTGTTAAGCCCCATGTTTAACCTGCTGTTAAGCCCCATGTTTAACCTGCTGTTAAGCCCCATGTTTAACCTGCTGTTAAGCCCCATGTTTAACCTACTGTTAAGCCCCATGTTTAACCTGCTGTTAAGCCCCATGTATAACCTGCTGTTAAGCCCCATGTATAACCTGCTGTTAAGCCCCATGTTTAACCTGCTGTTAAGCCCCATGTTTAACCTGCTGTTAAGCCCATGTTTAACCTACTGTTAAGCCCCATGTTTAACCTGCTGTTAAGCCCCATGTTTAACATGCTGTTAAGCCCATGTTTAACCTGCTGTTAAGCCCCATGTTTAACCTGCTGTTAAGCCCCATGTATAACCTGCTGTTAAGCCCCATGTTTAAACTGCTGTTAAGCCCCATGTTTAACCTACTGTTAAGCCCCATGTTTAACCTGCTGTTAAGCCCCATGTTTAACCTGCTGTTAAGCCCCATGTATAACCTACTGTTAAGCCCCATGTTTAACCTGCTGTTAAGCCCCATGTATAACCTGCTGTTAAGCCCCATGTGTAACCTGCTGTTAAGCCCCATGTTTAACCTACTGTTAAGCCCCATGTTTAACCTACTGTTAAGCCCCATGTGTGACCTGCTGTTAAGCCCCATGTTTAAACTGCTGTTAAGCCCCATGTCTAACTTACTGTTAAGCCCCATGTTTAACCTGCTGTTAAGCCCCATGTTTAACCTACTGTTAAGCCCCATGTATAACCTGCTGTTAAGCCCCATGTTTAACCTGCTGTTAAGCCCCATGTTTAACCTGCTGTTAAGCCCCATGTTTAACCTGCTGTTAAGCCCCATGTATAACCTGCTGTTAAGCCCCATGTCTAACCTGCTGTTAAGCCCCATGTTTAACCTGCTGTTAAGCCCCATGTATAACCTGCTGTTAAGCCCCATGTTTAACCTGCTGTTAAGCCCCATGTTTAACCTGCTGTTAAGCCCCATGTATAACCTGCTGTTAAGCCCCATGTTTAACCTGCTGTTAAGCCCCATGTTTAACCTACTGTTAAGCCCCATATTTAACCTACTGTTAAGCCCCATGTTTAACCTACTGTTAAGCCCCATGTGTAACCTGCTGTTAAGCCCCATGTATAACCTGCTGTTAAGCCCCATGTTTAACCTGCTGTTAAGCCCCATGTATAACCTACTGTTAAGCCCCATGTGTAACCTGCTGTTAAGCCCCATGTGTAACCTACTGTTAAGCCCCATGTGTAACCTGCTGTTAAGCCCCATGTGTAACCTGCTGTTAAGCCCCATGTATAACCTGCTGTTAAGCCCCATGTTTAACCTGCTGTTAAGCCCCATGTTTAACCTACTGTTAAGCCCCATGTTTAACCTGCTGTTAAGCCCCATGTTTAACCTGCTGTTAAGCCCCATGTATAACCTGCTGTTAAGCCCCATGTTTAACCTACTGTTAAGCCCCATGTTTAACCTACTGTTAAGCCCCATGTATAACCTGCTGTTAAGCCCCATGTTTAACCTGCTGTTAAGCCCCATGTTTAACCTACTGTTAAGCCCCATATTTAACCTACTGTTAAGCCCCATGTTTAACCTACTGTTAAGCCCCATGTGTAACCTGCTGTTAAGCCCCATGTATAACCTGCTGTTAAGCCCCATGTTTAACCTGCTGTTAAGCCCCATGTATAACCTACTGTTAAGCCCCATGTGTAACCTGCTGTTAAGCCCCATGTGTAACCTACTGTTAAGCCCCATGTGTAACCTGCTGTTAAGCCCCATGTGTAACCTGCTGTTAAGCCCCATGTATAACCTGCTGTTAAGCCCCATGTTTAACCTGCTGTTAAGCCCCATGTTTAACCTACTGTTAAGCCCCATGTTTAACCTGCTGTTAAGCCCCATGTTTAACCTGCTGTTAAGCCCCATGTATAACCTGCTGTTAAGCCCCATGTTTAACCTACTGTTAAGCCCCATGTTTAACCTACTGTTAAGCCCCATGTTTAACCTGCTGTTAAGCCCCATGTTTAACCTACTGTTAAGCCCCATGTATAACCTGCTGTTAAGCCCCATGTTTAACCTACTGTTAAGCCCCATGTATAACCTGCTGTTAAGCCCCATGTATAACCTACTGTTAAGCCCCATGTTTAACCTGCTGTTAAGCCCCATGTTTAACCTGCTGTTAAGCCCCATGTTTAACCTGCTGTTAAGCCCCATGTTTAACCTGCTGTTAAGCCCCATGTATAACCTGCTGTTAAGCCCCATGTTTAACCTGCTGTTAAGCCCCATGTTTAACCTGCTGTTAAGCCCCATGTTTAACCTGCTGTTAAGCCCCATGTATAACCTGCTGTTAAGCCCCATGTTTAACCTGCTGTTAAGCCCCATGTTTAACCTACTGTTAAGCCCCATGTTTAACCTGCTGTTAAGCCCCATGTGTGACCTGCTGTTAAGCCCCATGTTTAACCTACTGTTAAGCCCCATGTTTAACCTACTGTTAAGCCCCATGTGTAACCTACTGTTAAGCCCCATGTTTAACCTGCTGTTAAGCCCCATGTTTAACCTGCTGTTAAGCCCCATGTTTAACCTGCTGTTAAGCCCCATGTTTAACCTGCTGTTAAGCACCATGTTTAACCTGCTGTTAAGCCCCATGTATAACCTGCTGTTAAGCCCCATGTCTAACTTACTGTTAAGCCCCATGTTTAACCTACTGTTAAGCCCCATGTTTAACCTGCTGTTAAGCCCCATGTTTAACCTGCTGTTAAGCCCCATGTTTAACCTGCTGTTAAGCCCCATGTTTAACCTGCTGTTAAGCCCCATGTGTAACCTACTGTTAAGCCCATGTTTAACCTGCTGTTAAGCCCCATGTTTAACCTGCTGTTAAGCCCCATGTTTAACCTGCTGTTAAGCCCCATGTTTAACCTACTGTTAAGCCCCATGTTTAACCTACTGTTAAGCCCCATGTTTAACCTGCTGTTAAGCCCCATGTTTAACCTGCTGTTAAGCCCCATGTTTAACCTGCTGTTAAGCCCCATGTTTAACCTGCTGTTAAGCCCCATGTTTAACCTGCTGTTAAGCCCCATGTTTAACCTACTGTTAAGCCCATGTTTAACCTGCTGTTAAGCCCCATGTTTAACCTGCTGTTAAGCCCCATGTTTAACCTGCTGTTAAGCCCCATGTTTAACCTACTGTTAAGCCCCATGTGTAACCTACTGTTAAGCCCCATGTTTAACCTGCTGTTAAGCCCCATGTGTAACCTACTGTTAAGCCCCATGTTTAACCTGCTGTTAAGCCCCATGTGTAACCTACTGTTAAGCCCCATGTTTAACCTACTGTTAAGCCCCATGTGTAACGTGGTTATTACTTCTGTTACTTGGTGCAAACCACTGAACTACATCATGACATCATAATATGTATTATTAATGTATTATTAATATTATTTACATAACAACGTCAGGTCACGTTCGTGTTCGAGGGATCGACAGGAGAAACTCCTGCACGTCTGCACACAAGCTTGCAATGCTAGTTGTTGAACAACAGAGGGCGGCATTGTATGGTCTCTCCTGTGACTAACGGAGGCCTGTCCTCCATTGGAAGCCGCCCTTTTGTTGAGTAAGAGAAGCAACCGGATTGGATGAACATTTGTAGGCGTGACCTATGACCTCTAACCTATGACCTCTTTTCCTTCAACTTGTGGATTGTATGCATTTAGCAGACAACTCTCATCCCACGCTATAGATGGACAGTAGAACAAGCTGTATGACATAACAAGTAGACAGAAATAAGCAGTGCCAAGAGAGTAGAGTAAAAACGTTAGGTTATGACTATAACCAAGTTCTGTTAGTTAGGGGCGATGCTTGGCATCACACTGCACTATCTCGCGTACGTGCACGCGTACTGAATAAACCACAAATGTACCTCTAATACCAGTATTAGTCTGACCACACCCCTCATCAGCTTACCTTCATAAGCAGGTGTGTGGTCACCTGCTCTCCTCCTTCCCAAGCTTTCACCACAAGGTGAGGACAAGGGCTGCAGCGGCCGTCTGATGCCAAGCATCGCCCCTAACTAACAGAACTTGGTTATAGTCATAACCTAACGTTCTGTATCGTTAGTGGCTTAGCTTGGCATCACACTGCACAAGGGAGACAAGCGGAGCCACTTGGCTGACAAATACACCCCGCTGACAGCCCCCCAAAACCATCAGAACAGGGAGGGCCGAGCCCCCCCGACCCCCCCTAATGGAGGGTATCCCCCCTATTAGAGGCTTCACGGGAAGGCGACGGACCCGACCGTGCGAAGAGGCACTCAAGCAACTTAACGCACAGGGTGAGCAGACCGTGGCTTGACCCCACGACTACACACACGCACAACCCGCATGCCACCCGGGAACGAACGGAGGAACAACCTCGTTACTGCCCCCAGAATCACGGGGTCAAGGGCAAACCCAACCCCGTGGCAAGGCCGTAGCAGCGGAGCGCGAAGGAAGACCCAGACCCACCAAAAGGACTGGACTCCCTGGAATGGGGGCCCGGAGAAGTCCATGATGCCAGCATCAAGACCCCACCAGGTGGGCACGTAGTGCCCCGCCCCCCACATCGCCAGCGTATTCGGACAAAGGCCCCCCAGTTACTGCACCTGGTAATCCCAGGCGGTATCCCAAGTACTAACCAGGCCAGAACCTGCTTAGCTTCCGAGATCGGACGAGATCGGGCGTGTTCAGGTCGGTATGGCCGTAAACCGAGCGGGCCCCGTCCCCCCAATAGTACACCGCCTGGCACACTGACCCTGCAGAACAGGCAGTCAGCATGGCCGTAAGCACACAAAAAAGGTCAACCAACGGAAGCAGGCAGCGCACCGGGGAAAAACCAGGCAACAGGCTGTTAACCCTAGCCTGGAGACTGCGGACGAGACAGGTGCCAGAGGGGACAGCTGAACACAGCCGCCCCGGCGGAAGGAGCGTAAGCTGGCGGTGTTGCATGACCAAGCCTCCATTTAACAACCCCCACCCAGAGGGGTCGAGGCAGAGAAGGCTGACACGATTGGCAGACGTCATGAACGTGCAGGGGCACCCTCAAACGGTGAACCCGGGAGTTGACACTGCTCCAACACACCAGGGAATCAACCACCTCGGTGTTACCCAATGCGGTGGTTGTTCCTATAACCCCTCAAGAAAAAACTCCAAAACACACCTGCGGGTATACACCGGCTATACCGCAGTACAAGCGTTTCAGTTTCCAAAAAGGGTTAACCCAGGCCTACGGGTCGCAAACATCACTTCGGACCGGGCCTGGCGGTACGGGAAGCACAGGGTCACCAGAGGAGGTCAAAAACCACCCCCACAGGCCCCTCTTCGCCATGCGTGAGAGAGGAGCGAAAAATAATGGAGAACCAGCCCCTAAGCACACCGTACCTGGTATTCCCCGGCGGTCTCCCAACCAAGTACTAACCAGGACCAACCTGTGTAGCGGCCGAGATCCGACGAGATCGAGCGCGTACAGAATGGCATGGCTGTAAGCCATGACGACAGTGCTGAGTAAAAACATACCCAACCAGGGTCTCCATAGCGCTTAACCCTGTGACACCCAGACCGACCTGGCATTTTTCCCCCTGAAAAAAGCCCAAGTCCCTCAGGGTACCAGAACAGCAGATCTGCATCCCCGGCGGACAACGGGTTCAACTGATCTGGACCAGCGTGACCAGAACCAGTCCCGTGCCCTAACCACGCCGACATGCCTACTCCAGGAGAAGGGCAGATATGCGTGTTGATCTTAACATGAAAAGAAGGCGCCACCCAGACGTTCGGACGAACCGCGCCTGGTGGCCCACCCCAAGGGCGTGAGACCCCACTACATATGTTCAGATCCATCCCGTCATCATCCCCCAGACATGAACGAGAATCCGTCGACAACCCACCCAGGTCATGGGATGTGGTCGTCGGAAGAGGAAAAACCCCCATCTCAGTTGCTTTATAAAAACGCTGTTTCAACCACAAGCAACCAAGGCGTGCCAGTCAATCGCCTGTTTACAGCGAGCTAGCACTATACGTGCGTCGGGACACACCCCCATCAATGAACAGGCTATTTAGACCTGTCATTGAATCCCCAAGGCGCCCAGGGGAACGACAAGAGGGGTGTGACACTCCCTAACTCCAACACTTCTGGAATAGAAAGAAGGAAGCATCAACAGTATGTATCCCAGTCTACACAGCCGGGGTAAAAAATGTTCACATTTTTACATCCCACCACCCTCCCATAGGAAAGAGACGGGGATCCCCAGAGAGACTTCCCACGCGAGCTGTACAGATTGAAAAGAATATATTGCACCTTGAGCCATGTAAAAAACTGGTTTTAGGGCCTCCGGGGAAGAGGCACTGAACCCATACACACTCAATAAACGAATTGAATCGAATATACATACAATAGAAAAGGACCCTTCTAGAGGGTCCACTCACTTTGACAATCTGAGGAGGAAGGCTCTGTACTCTGATGGAGGCTTCCTCACATGGAAGAAGGAGTCCGAACTCACAGAAGGCCTGAATAGGCGCTTGGTGAGGAGGAGCCCTGACCACCCCCCCTGAAAACAGATCCATCACATGGACCTGAACAGCACACGGAAGTCCTACCAACAGAGACGCGCACGGTGACGTACTCTATGGCGGGGGAATTCCTGCGGTGCACACGCCCAATATACCAGGCCGTGGGACCAGGAACTCCCTCCCCCCCCCCCCCCCCCCCCCCCCCCGTAACGTGCCGAACCGCCACGTGACGGGAACCTTGAAGGACAGGGGGTGTACCCCTGACCGACAGAACAATGGGGAGAGGAAAGGTTACCAGTTCACCCCTTTACGACCCCACACCCATGATACGACGTAACGACAAAAAGAGAATATGACACAGTCATAGTCAGCTCTATGAAGCGTTTCACAGCTCCACACAGCGCATGAGCTAACCTGCTATCTGATTTTTACTAAGGAAAAACACAGAATAGAGAGGGCTCTAAGAACCCCGGTCCAACATACACATGTGCTTCTGTGGCCAGTACAACCCAGTTGTAGGTCACATGACACACACAACCCATCATCACCTACAAAAAATGGCAAAAACACTCAACAGAGGAACGCCGTTTTTTTCACAATGAGAGAATACATCATTCTTGATTAGTATCGACCACAGGCCTTGCTAAGCACACATGACAGCAACCAAACCAATTTCCCTTTAGGAAATAAGTTTCTCCAGCAGATTTAGCACAACCTCAGCAATCAAGCTAAGAGTTACATCGTATCCCTACCACACAAAAGACACAATTAATGCACAACATGTCTGATAGGAGGTGATAAAGTCCCCAGGGAACCGGGGGGGAAAAACACAATCCTCCTATTTTACCCTCAATACGGCCAGTTAAAACAGGAAAACCTGTTAATGTGTGAACACACTGTTCATTGTCATTACAGTCTGAGAAAGAACATTCTTTTACTCACTTGTCACCAAGCATAGCTTCATAGGTTAGTTGCCTTAGTAGTGAGTACACGGTACACATAAACACCATGATGTTTCTCACACAACAACCAGATCAATACATCACGATCTGCACGGAGAAGCTAACTGCCAGTGACAAAAACAGCTCACACATAACCCGCAACGTATCCTAAATGCATTGCAACAACACACGTTTTGGGAAAAAACACCGTTATTCACAATACATTTAGCAAAGTAAAACCAGAAGACGTGTTATGAGGTCTGGTCAACCCCGTTCCTACCCGGAACGCAGATCAGCGAAGTGCAGTCACAAGACACCGTAGAACACAGCCGTCCTGTGTTGTTCGATCCGGGCAGCGTCGCCGCTCCAACCAGTCGCTACAGTCCTCTTAGTTGACGCAATCCCCGTCCAGGCTCAGGGCAGGGTCGACGAAACATCCCCTGTCAAGGATGACGTCGCGGTCAAGAGTGTAAAACATGTTAAAATCAAAGCACGTTCAACAGAATAGCATCAAGCTAACGGCGATCAGAAGCGAGCTCCCGGCGGCGCGCGAGAAGCTAAGCTACCCCGCGCCAGCCATGGCCATAGCAGCAAGCTAACGTTACCTAGCGACCACGACATGCTAGCCCCGCAGCTAACAGCTGACTGGCTAATAGTAGGCCTTAAGCAGGCCATGCAGCGATCCAGCAGGCTAACGCAGCAGTTAACAGCTGACTGGCTAACCGTAAGCTATGAACATGTAAACAATGACATAACACTCACCCAGACAGGCCGCCGTTCTGAACCCCTCCTCACTTTTTAAGAGAAAAGAGAAAACAAGACGTCAACACCGCTTCACAACGGTGACTTTACCACATCCGGCGGAATCAGCACAGTACCAACTGGCCTGTATAGCTGACTTTGAACATGAATCTGCCGCTATCGCACATTACATGCACATATCCCCTCGTGAAGGAATACTCTCATTTGGATATGAAAGATGGGGCCTTAACACGGTGACAGAGAGAATCCACTCGTCCAGAACACACAGGGATCACCAGTGTCAATGGTCGCGGCCCACTAGTTAAAACTATAATGGTCTCCAGACCAAGGCCTTCTGTCGCCTAGGCGGCTAAACAAAGGACCCTAGCCTGGGGCCGGTTTCCATAAACTTTGTCAAGTAGCCCCCATAGCACTAACAGACAAGTGGAGCCCGCCAGCAAACACTACTCACCCAACCTGGAACGCACCGCTTCTCACAACAGCGGCATGTCCGACAGTTCAACTGTGGCCTGACAGGTTTCACCCCAACAAACACAGCAAGGAACTGCAGTTGAGAAGCATGCAGCGGCGTGCTCCCAATACGAAAACCGGTGGAGGGTTTTTAGAATGATCATCATCTTCTAGACACTCCAGTACGAAGACAATATCGCCGTATTTTCTCGAAAATAGTGAGAGAGAAAATAAAGATATGATGTCAACGTATCCTTGTTTCCCAAGCTGTTCCTAATCCAATTTCTTCCATCATGGTGTCAAGTGTGGGGATCTACCGAGGCACTTCTTCCTTGTGGTGAAAGCGAGAAGGAGGAGAGCAGGTGACCACACACCTGCTTATGAAGGTAAGCTGATGAGGGGTGTGGTCAGACTAATACTGGTATTAGAGGTACATTTGTGGTTTATTCAGTACGCGTGCACGTACGCGAGATAGTGCAGTGTGATGCCAAGCTAAGCCACTAACGATACAGAACCCACACCACACCACACCACACCACACTACACTACACTTCCCGCTTAGATTACTGCAACTCCCTTCTCTTTGGTCTCCCCCACAAACTCCTCCATAAGCTCCAACTGGTCCAGAACGCTGCTGCCCGGATAATCACCAGAACCCCTGTCATCAGTCACATCACCCCCGTCCTACGCCAACTACACTGGCTTCCCATTAAACACTGCATAGACTACAAGATCCTCCTCCATACATTCAAGGCCATCCACAACCTCGCCCCTCCATACCTGTCCGACCTCCTTCACATCAACATTCCCACCCGGTCCCTCAGGTCTGCCTCCTCCATCAACCTGACCGTCCCCCCAGCCCGTCTGTCCACCATGGGGTCAAGAGCCTTCAGCTGCTCTGCCCCCCGCCTCTGGAACTCCCTCCCCCCCGACATCAGGAACATTGACTCCATCATTCCATTTAAAACCCACCTCAAACCCCACCTGTTTAGGCAGGCGTATGTCTGATTTTTATTTTGTCTGATTTTATATTTTTATTTTATATTTTAATGGATTGTGATTGAGAATTTAACTGTTTTTAAATTGTTGTACGGCGACCTTGAGTGCCTTGTAAGGCGCCTTATAAATAGAATGCATTATTATTATTATTATTATTACTACACTACACTACACTACACTACACTACACTACACTACTACTACACTAAGAGTCCTGCATGTATAACAAATGCGCATGTTGGTGAATTTATGACTGTGTGCCATTATTACTATCAATGTAATAATTGTGGAATATTACTATAATGAGCTGTATGTGTATGAACCAAGCATCCTTTGTGAAGCACTTTGGTTGACAAGTGTCATGTTTAAATGTGCTATATAAATAAATTTGATTAATTGATTGACCACACCACACCACACCACACCACACCACACTACACTACACTACACTACACTACACTACACTACACTACACTACACTACACTACACTACACTACACTACACTACACTACACTACACTACACTACACCACACCACACTACACTACACTACACTACACTACACTACACCACACCACACCACACTACACTACACTACACTACACTACACTACACTACACTACACCACACCACACCACACTACACTACACTACACTACACTACACTACACCACACCACACTACACTACACTACACTACACTACACTACACTACACTACACTACACCACACCACACCACACCACACCACACTACACTACACTACACCACACCACCATAGACGCCTGCGCAATAGAGCACTCGAAACATCTGCTCTACCACTATTGAACATGGGGGGGCAAACGTCTGGTTTTGCTCCTCCACTTTTTGATCATATGAAAAATATGATATATCTCCCCCCTCCCCCCATAATATAAATCTAACCATAACTACGTAATTTCAATCAAATTAATAATACGCAATGACACTAATAGCTAGTTTTTAAGTTTCCAAAGATTGTGTGACCCCCCACATTTAATGGTTTGATCCAGTGCCCACGGGCCGCGGTTCCTCGGCATGACGTATACGACATGTTGGGGGAGGCGGCTTTTTCGAATGCCATTGCCTCGTCATTTGTCGTTTCAATGAAAAAGAATTCAGGCTGGATATTGGATAACATTGTGAGGATTATTCTTCGGCGTTTACATCAAAATGGAGCAAATCATCACGTAAGTCGAACACTGTGACTGTATACTAAAAGCGCAAACAGATTGAAACTGAATATTTCTCGTATGGTGAGCCTCCGCGCTGCACAGAGTGAATCCACAGTCACTTGCTCCTCAATGGGAAACCAACCTAGATTTACCCTGAAGGACTGGTTCTGGCCGAACCGTTCGTTCTACAAGAATCACAGAGACATCTCAAAGGTGCTCACAGTTGCATGAGGGTTTCGGACAGAGATACGGGATGGTTTGAAAGCTCGGCGTTGCTAATAAACATTTAAAATATGTTTTATAAACTGCTCAACACTGCACCGTTTCCGGCGTTGGGTTGCCTGGTGCGCCTGCGCTGTGATCACCCAACGGCGGAAATAATGCCGTTTTGAGCAGTTTATAAAAAATATTAAAAATATTTATTAGCAACGCCGAGCTTTCAAACCATCCCGTATCTCTGTCCGAACCCCTCGTGCAACTGTGAGCACCTTTGTAATGTCTCTGTGATACTTGTATAACGAACGGTTCGGGCAGAACCAGTCCTTCAGGGTAAATCTAGGTTGGTTTCCCATTGAGGAGCAAGTGACTGTGGATTCACTCGGTGGAGCACAGTCACGAAAGGGGCTAGTATGGACCAGCTAGGGGGTGGCTACCTGGGCTCAAGCCCCGGATGTATTCTGAAAAGCCCCGAATCTATTTAAAAAAAAAATAAAAAAAAATGATTATTTTTTTTTTTTTTTTTTTTGTACAATTCATCATTGTTACATGAAAATATGTTTGCACCAGATTTAGCAGAAGCTAATTTCCATCTGTGGTCTATCCAGCTGCTAACTGTATTTGAGTGAGTTAAGTCTTGGTGTTATGGTAGACTCAGACCTAAGCTTTAAATCACAATCAACAAGTTGACAAAAACTTAATTCTTCCACCTTAGAAACATAGCTAAAGTATGGCCATTTATAAATCAAAAGGACGCTGAAAACCAGATCCATGCCTTTATCTCAAGCCAACTCGACTACTGTAATGCACTCCTTACCGGCCTCCCGAAAAAATACGATGATAACTATTTTATTGCACTGCACTATTTTACTTTGTATCAGTGAATCATAGACGCCTGGCCATAAGAGCATTCGGAGCATCTCTGCTCTCCCACTATTGAACTTGGGGGAGCAAAGGTATGATCTTGCTCCACCACTTTTTGATTATATGAAAAATATGATATATCCCCCCCCAATATATAAATCTAACCATAACTACGTTATGGTTAACTGAGTTTTATAGTGAAAAGAGCAGCTTTATTGGTCAAGATTGAAGGCTCTATATTGCAGGAAATTGCACGTACAGGTTCATTAAATTCAAAAAAGAATTGTCGTGGAGGGGGTCGTGCCGGACCCCCTCCATAACCACCCCTTGCCTGCCAAAAAAATAAATAATAATAATAATAATAAAAAAAAAAAAAAAAAGGGGGGCCCATCTGGGCTAAGCCCCGGATCTCCTACAATCCTAAATCCGCCCCTGGTATGGACCCTGATGTAAACAAGACAAACGTCTTTCTCTGGTCTGCATCCCCTTAACAATTGTGTGTATTGAGCCGTACTGTATTGTACACATTCTGCAATCTGTTAAATAAAGTTTTCATTCATTCATTCAGCCGCCGCGCGACTGGGGCTATTGATAGCGTCAATGAATTGTTGTTGTTGTTGAGCAGCTTTGTTGAGCAGCTTTATTTTGGCCAAGATTGAAGGCTCTATATTGCAGGAAATTGCACATACAGGTGTTCATTAAATGTAAAAAAAATCTACCGTGGAAGGGCTCGTGCCGGACCACCTCCAAACCACCCATTGCAAAAAAAAAAGAAGGGTAAAAAAAAAAGAAGGGTAAAAAAAAAACCTTAAAAAAAAAGCTTGCACCCCCACTTTCAACTATAACTAGGCGGCCATGCACACCACACTACACCACACTACACCACACTACACCACACCACACTACACCACACCACACTACACACCACCACACTACACACCACACCACACTACACCACACCGCACCACACTACACCACAGCAACTCATAGCAACTCACAGCAACTCACAGTGCCTAACTGCAACCATCAACTCCTCCCTCAACTCGGGGGTGGTCCCCACCTCCCTAAAACAAGCCAGAGTCACACCGTTCATAAAAAACCCAACCATGAACCCCACCGTCATAGGCAACTATCGTCCTGTCTCTCTTCTCTCCTTCCTTTCTAAAACACTTGAACGTGCTGTATCCAACCAACTCACTGATTATCTCTTACAGAATGACCTCCTAGACCCTAATCAGTCTGGCTTCCGGACTGGCCACTCCACAGAAACGGCCCTCATTGCGGTCACAGAGGCACTTCACTTAGCAAAAGCGAAAGGCCTCTCCTCTGTCCTGATTCTCCTAGATCTATCTGCAGCCTTCGACACAGTCAACCATCAGATCCTCCTTGCGTCACACGCAGGAATGGTTCTGCGCTGACATGGCTGACATCTTACCTCAATGACAGCTCCTACCAAGTGTCAGTTGAACTTCTCCGCTCACATCGCAGCAACAACCAGAACCTGCAGATTCCTCCTGAGCAACGTAAGAAGGATCCGCCCCTTCCTGACAAAAGAAGCCACCCAACTCCTCGTCCAATCAACAGTCATCTCTCGCCTCGACTACTGCAACGCACTGCTAGCTGGCCTCCCGGCCACTGCCACCAAGCCTCTTCAACTCATTCAAAACGCAGCGGCCTGCCTGATCTCAAACCTACCAAAGTCAGCCCATGTCACCCCACTTCTTAGGGACCTGCCCTGGCTCGCAATTGCCACACGAATCCGCTTCAAGGCCCTCGACCTGCCATACCGTTCGGCAAAGGGAACCGCTCTCGCCTACATCCGGTCAATGGTCTCTAACTACACACCCTCAAGACCCCTACGCTCTGCATCGTCTCAGCCCCACTCCTATCCGAGCTCTGGGAGGGTCATCAAGGAGAAGCCACCTATTCTCGGTCCTTGCCCCACAATGGTGGAACGAACTGCCCACCCCAGTTAGGACAGCCGAATCCCGTCCAATCTTTCGCCGTCGACTAAAGACGCACTTCTTCAACCATTATATGAAATGAAAAAAATAAAAAATTAAATATATATATATATAGAGAGAGAGAGAGAGAGAGAGAGAGAGAGAGAGAGAGAGAGAGAGAGAGAGAGAGAGAGAGAGAGAGAGAGAGAGAGAGAGAGCTAGGTTGAGTAGAGGATTAAATTAGTATTTTGTTTTATTAAATCAGCTTTCTTTAATGAATATTACTCGTCAGTTTCGTCAACATAAATAATCCAATAAGGGCACGGTTGGTACGAACGTGATGGTGACGTCTTGATGGAGCGCCGAGTTCCAAGCGGATGCAGATAGGCTACATCATTTATGATAAATGTTTTATTAAAAATGTTATGACGAGTCATATACTATAATAGTATAATACTATAATATTAGTGTAGCCTAATCTTTATCTGCAACTGTGAAGAAAAACCCCATTGATTTAAACAGAATGAATAGACACAACAAATGTATACAAATAAATAAATAAAATAAAAAAATGTGAATGTTGATTTAGAATTCAAATGTCAACGTTATGAATGAAGCTTCGAAGTATTCAAACTATTCGGTACAGCCCCAGGTAGAGGTACAGTACAGATGTCTGGGCCCATATTTACATTTGCACTTTTTAAAATAGGAGTACTGATCTCCGACCAGTACTCAGGTCCAACTCACTATGATAATAATAATAATAATACATTTATTTTATATAGCGCCTTACATTAGGCATCTCAAAGCGATTTACATACATTGTATTATAGCATATGGACAAACACAGTACATGGACAATCAAACACAGTACATGGACTTTCACAATGACGACATGGTGGGGTTAATACAGAGAGAGGGAGACAACTTCCATAAGAGAGAGAGAACATTTTTAAATAAATAAATAAATAAATACTCAAATATAGGTGTGTACAGATGTGAAAATGTAAGTGATGCAGGGGTTGGGGGGTCAGGAGTGAGGGTATGCAAGGTTGAACAGGTGGGTAAATGAATGACTTATGGATTATCAGCACTCGTACATTAAGATGCTTGACATGTATACAGGCACTGGTCTACAGGTCTAAACCTACGGAGGAGTGCAAGGTTACTGAGGTAGAAACCGCTATAGATGAAAGTGGGTGTCAGTGTCAGAGTGAATGTTATAAGTGTTTAATCACCAGAGACAGAGACAGGACGAGGTAAATGAGACCGGGTGAGGTGGCTTCGTATAACCCACCTCCACGTGGCCCATGGGACAGATGTATAAACGGTGCATTATTCATGCAAATAAAAAGGGATATGAGGGATAGGGAGGTGTAGTCTGACGTCACTTTAGTTTCCCGTGCGGTCCACCCGTATAGGGAGGTGCAGGGCTGGACTGGGCCAATAAATCGACCCTGGCATTTTTGGCCCAGACCGGCCCACCCACAATCGGTCGGACACCACCCACCAGTACACCATCCTTGCAGGTCCTTAAATATGCGTTCCTACTGTACTATTACCCAAACCACTACACAGCTGGGTAGTAAGTGCCAGGGTGGACCAGTGCAAGTGGACCAGTGTACTCACTCACTCTTGGCTGAATCTTGTTTTGGGTGGTGATGTAAAACATCTGCATCATAGCAGGCTCAGAATGGGCAAAGTAGTCTACAGCCTGTTCATCCCTGTCTCTCTCCTCCACAACCTGGCTTGACTAGACATAAGGAGAGAGATGATTACAATTAACTGGTACATTCAGGTCCAGAATTATTGGAATTCCCTGACAAAGATGTGCAAAAAGCTGTACAATTTAAACAATAACATACTGGTAATGAGCAAATAGTTGTTTATTGAATTAATGCATGGAGCTACAGGCGATCAACCAGAACGATTTGGGATTATTGCATAAAATGCGTCATATCTCGCGATCTATGGAAAAAGACTGGATTATTTTGGAAAGGGGCGATGTTTAGCGTGTAGTGTGTAACAAACTACAGTGTGTAGAAATGAACTCATTAGTCAGTAATGGACTATGAACAATGCCTGTAAAATGATCCATACTATTGTCTCCATAGCTATAATACAGAACACACGATGGGTCTGCAAACATCGCTAAAATGGTCAATAACGCTGGTGCCATTTAGTAAAGACGGCGAAAGCTGGTAGCAGTCATAGCCCTGGCTATGGTGTTGACAGTGGAAGTTGAGTTCGACTACTCCTAAACTCCTCTGGAGCCGTTCCTGCTAAAAAGAATAGGAAACAAGGTCTACAAATATGAAATATCACTTTAGATGTGCATAGTTTCACCATATGGAAAGGAATATGCATATAGATGGTTTTTTGTGGTTGTGAGTCTGTGTGTGTGTGTGTGTGTGTGTGTGTGCTTGTGTGTGTCAGTGCATTTTATACTTTCGACTACAGCCTATAGCCTTGCTACTGTATAGCACAGCTGTAAGTGTAAACTATCTTCTATAGTTTTTAATATATTTGTTAGCCTAGGTCACGTACATACGCTGGTTGTGAGGGGCCTCCAGATGGCTGGTCTCTGTAAGAGAAGGGCCAAGCTGTTGGCAAGGTATTCAGGATCTACTAGGGGTGTAACGGTACACAAAAACCATGGCTCGGTACGTACCTCGGGTTTGAAGTCAAGGTTTGGTACGGGTTTTCGGTACAGTGGGGGAGAGTTTGGCTTTCCATGTTCCACTCAGGGGTGATGTAGTGTGCAGTAACAAATTGTACTTGTAGGGCTGTCAACGAATATTCTATATTGAAATTAATAATCGACTAAAAATATTTAAAAACAATAATAATTATATTAGATTGTGAAGAAAACAGCCCCCGGTGGGCGGTCTTTAGTGGTTAACATACCGTTGTATTCGTTTGGTACACTACGGAACAGCCGTTCGGTACGGTACACACTGAAACGGTTCGGTTCAGTACGGATACGTGTACCTTTACACCCCTAGTATGCAGTATGTATCAATTCAGCTGCCAGGGTTCTCACCCGCACCAAACCCTGGCAGCACATCACCCCCACCCTCATCCACCTTCACTGGCTCCCCACCTAATCCCGCATCACCTACAAAACCTTCCTCATCACGTACAAGTCCCTCCATGCTCTGGCACCTCAGTACCTCACTGACCTCCTCCACCCCTACACTCAGTCACGGTCCCTGCGATCCTCAGACACCGGTCAGCTCTCCATTCCCCCGAACCAGAGTGCAGACCTTTGGGAACAGAGCTTTCAGCGTGGCAACTCCCACTGTCTGGAACTCCCTCCCCGCAGAACTCTGCAACGCCCCAACTCTGGACTGCTTCAAGAAACTGCTCAAAACTCACCTCGTTAACCACATAAACATCGGAGGGCCCGGCAACGCACATGTCGCAGCACTTTGCCCTCGTCTGTCGGCTCCGGGCTGCGTTTTTGCCGATCAACCAATACATTGTTGAAAAGTTGAATTTGCCACCTTTCGATCGTCACCCTAGTTGACCTATTACGTGTTTCCAGTCTCGAGTTACAAGATGAAACATCCAACAAGCGTCATTTGACAAGCCATTCAGACAAGTCACCAAGTCCGGTTTGGCCGAAGGTTTCTGAACAGACCAGTCACCTCTGATGGCGAAGATTATTGACCACCTTTGTAGCCAATGAAATTCTGGAGCCAGGGGTGTCCCACGCGAGGGCTGATTGCAACAAGAAAGACAAAGAAGAAGCCGGGGAAGTTCTTTGTTTTGACTAGCGCCTCGGAATCAATGGCAGTGGACAGCCATTTTGGATAATCATGCCGAATTAACACTGGTACACACATTACAAAAACCTTTGTAAAACACACATTTCCTGTGGGATTGTTATCAACTTTGGACTTGTACTAGATAAGACTTCAGGCTATGGAACCGTTATGTTTTCCAGCTCCTACTACTCAAAAACAGGTATCTGGAAACAAGTAAACATAAATGTGAGTAAGCAAAACTTTTACTTCAGTGTGTTCAAACCTCTGTATCGCTATTTCATTAGCAGAGTGATTCTTCTTTTTTGTGGAAGAAAATTCTAAATGTTTCCTTTCAAAAGAGACCAGACTCACGTCAGGCGTGTTATGCAAAACTGCTCAAGTAGTTTAACATGACCTTTGACCTCTAGCTTCCGATACTTAATGTTGTTTATACAATGGCATGCAAATATCTTGATTCTGAAACAGTCAAGTTAGCCGTTGTTATTTCGTATAACACACTCCACGTGACCCCAGATCCCTCCCACAACCGAATAACTTTTTCTGAATGAGTCCGCCATAGATAGACAAATGGAAGTATGAATATATTTTGAACGAATCCTCCCAAAAAGATAGTTAACTGGAATATGTTAGTTCGTTACACATATGTTGTGTCTGTCTACCATGTTTGTCTCTTGGCTGTTATTGCCCTATGTAAAGTGACCTTGGGTTTCATGAAAGGTGCTATATCAAATTAACTTATTATTAGGGATGCTCTTTTTTACCGATACCCAGGGGTGTAAAAAGTACCCAGAAATGATACTTAAGTGAAAGTATGGGTACTGTCTCAAAATCTCACTCAAGTAAAAGTCAAAGTATCTGGCTAAAAACACACTTGAGTAAAAGTAAAAAAGTCCTACTTTTAAATGTACTTAAGTACTAAAAAGTAAAAGTACTTTTTTTTTAAAGGGATAGACCAGGGGTCTCAAGCTCATTCCATCGTGGGCCAAGTTTTCATTTTAACTACAGATTGCACCAGGTGAGTTAGTTGAAGAGGTGAGTCAATTAGTGAAATCATCAGCTGGTGTTTAGGCAAGGCTGGAATGAAACCAAGCATACACTCTGCCCACAGTGGAATGTGTTCTGCGATAGACAATGCTGAAATAAAAGAACAGAGGACACTTTTTTTGCATTTAAATTATTTAATGCACTTCTCCATTGAAGGTAAACTAACATGGACGGCATTCACATCACAGCATGAATAATATCACAATATTAAAGACAGAATACTGTAGTATCCTGAATAATATCACAATATTAACCACAGCATACTGGATTATCCTGAATAATATCACAATATTAAAGGCAGAATACTGGAGTACCCTGAATAATATCACAATATTAAAGGCAGAATACTGAAGTACCCTGAATAATATCACAATATAAACCACAGCATAATGCGGATCTGACTGTCTATTATTCTGATAACAGGTGTTTAATCAAAGATCCCCGCTTTCTAGTCTTGCACAAGGACCAATCAGCATGGGTATGGGCGGGTTCATTTTCCATTGATGGGGATTTGATTGGCTGTTTACCCCCCAAAAAATTTAATAATTTCAGGTAATTAACATTACATATCTCTTGTTGTGGAATTAACACAACATTATGCATACTTTTGACAATAAATAAAATCAGAATTTGTTCATACTTGCTTGCCTGGCTAAATAAAGGTTATAGAAATGTAAAATCTAAAAAATTTTGAAAACCGATACCGATATTTTCTGATATCACATTTGAATGCCGATATCGGCCGATAATATCGGTAGGCCGATAATATCGGACATCCCTACTTATTATTATTATTAGTAGTATCTGCCGTTAATGGTAGCTGATCAATATGGAGAAGATGCTGCTATTTGTATCCATGAAGCCATGGACTTATTTTCATCATGTGTTATTATCCTGTTTGCAACAATGTGGCCAATCAGGCACTTTTGTAACCAACTGTCTCTCAATATCTCATTGCATTATGGTAGATGGACTGCATTTATATATCGCTTTTATCCAAAGCTCTTTACAACCTAATTCCTCACAATCACCCATTCACTCAGTGGCTGGAGAGGTAGAGCAGTCGTCTGGTAATCCGGAGGTAATTTCGCTCCTCCCAGGCAACGTGTCGAAGTGTCCTTGAGCAAGACACTTAACCCCCTAACTGCTCCCGATGAGCAGGTTGTCGTCGGTGTGTGAATGGGTAAAATGTGAGGAACAAATTGTAAAGCGCTTTGGATATAAGCTTGATATAAATGCACCATTTACTCACACATTCATGCCGGTGTGTGTGTGTGTGTGTGTGTGTGTAGTTGTGAGTGTGTGTCAGTGCATGTTTGTCCTCTACTGAGCTCTCCAGGGGGGGGGGGGGGGGCACATCAGGGTTGTGTGACTGATGAGAAAGTGTATTGTTTTCTTCTGCTCCATCACTCTCACCTTCCTGTAGTTCTGCTTGATTTACTGCACACCTCTTCCTCCTCCAGACCCCTGAGAGGTCTTCAGAACTGGTAAATGTAACCACGGTAACCGCTACACACACACACACCTACGCAAAGATTGGCTAGGGAATTCCAAAATTTTTGTGTGCCTGAGGAAACAAGGTTTGCTGCCACATTCAAATAGAATTATACCAGCAAATTCCAGTATATTATACCATATCCAGTGTCTTATACCGGAAAGTACCTCAAAGGAATTTCACTTTGTGTATTGCTAGACTTATAAGAGGGCCTCCCTTTCAATTACCTCAATACCCCATTAACATAATACAGTATAAGCTTATCTGACAACACTGTGTATGATTAACCCCACCTTGGTCACAATCCCAGCCAAAATGTGGTTCAAGTGTGCAGCCAGGGAATCAGGCAGGGATACCCATTAACTCCTGTTAATACTCAATACTTTAGTGTCCATTGGTCAGTCTAAATCAATAATAGCCAACCGTTTCACCTCATTCTGTAGTTGTTCGAATTGATTTAAATTGTTTAATCGATTCTCTGTTTCTATATTGTTTTTGTATTATGTATTGTACCTCTCGACATCATTGTAAATGAGAGCTTGCTCTCAATGATCTTTTCAAGATTAAATAATGATTGAATGAATGAATGTTTTCAAGTCTAGAAGGTCTCTGTATATTGTTGAAATACATTATAACTTGAACACATGATCACACAAATACATTTACAACATCAATACCTGTGATGTTAAAGGGGACATGCGTTGCTATTCCTAGCACTATTTGGGCAACTTTACACAATTCCTGTGAGTCTATTGAAGACATCTGTAATTAGTTTTTTCCAAAAAATGCAGTGTTTTATATTTCTAATCAAGTACTCAAAACCATCATTTTTCAGCTTCAAGATTTCAGGCTGTTATGGCCTGGCTCCGCCCATAAGCACTTTGAGTGACAGTCAGTCCACACAGTCTGCGACTGGTAGACAGAGAGAGATAGAGTGGAGAGAGAGAGAGAGAGAGAGAGAGAGAGAGAGAGAGAGAGAGAGAGAGAGAGAGAGAGAGAGAGAGAGAGAGAGAGAGAGAGAGAGAGAGAGAAAAGACAGGCCGTTATAGATAAGGCCCCCTCTCTCCCTCCCTCCCTCTCTCCTCCTCTCCCTCTCTCTCTCCCTCTCGGGTGTGCCGCGCGGCAGCTTGTGGTGGGGGGGGGGCCTCCCTTGCTCCCTCTCTCTTCCTTTTTTTCCCTCCCTCACTCTCCCGTTCGGAGGTGTGTGCCGCGCGGCAGGTCACCCCCCCCCCCCCCCCACCCCAGGTGCTCCCGAATGCTCTCTATCTCTCTCTCTCTCTCTCCCTCCAGAGTGCATGCAGAGTATGAGGAAGTGGTTTCCACTCGCTAGTCTAGGTAGATTGTGGGCGGGCATTAGCTACAACCACAGAGCCAATCACATCACTGTCTGCTACCCAGAGCCTGAGTAACGTCACGCAGGCCTTCAAATCAGGATGGCCTAATTTACTGGAGCAGGAAATGATCTGAGCTGAATCAGAGCAATCCGCCAATATGGTATTTAGACACTAAAACACATTGATACTAACTCCTATTACTATAATACAATGCTAGAGACTGAAAAATGACATTTATAATGCATGTCACCTTTAACACATTCCCTGCCACGGTTATATCCATCAATGTAGCCTCACTGCCACCACTCTAAGCCTATGGAGATGTTCACCTTCTTTGCAGGGCTATAACTTTTTAAATTGTATTGCTAAATTGACATTACTATGGCCCATTCAACATCGATTATCTATCGTTCAGGATGTAGGAACGTTATACTTTTTCATTCATGGATTCTTCCAAAAATACTTTCTAGAATATAAGTATGTTTTTATCGTTTTCTGTAGTAATTCATAGAACGTGAGTTATAGGCATAAACGCATATATAGATTATCAACTGCCGTTTATTCCCAATACACGCTATATTAAAAATTCAACTGTATATGATCCTATACGCTATGCGTCATCATGCGCGGATGAAAGGGGGGGGGGGGGTCGTTTATAATTCCGTGATCGTCAGTAAATGCTTTATGTAGTATGGGTGATATATTGATCAGATCGGTTTGCAGTGAAATTAATAAACAATTGGGCTGAAAATAGCGTCAGCGTCCTCTTACCGTGCGTCAATGAGACTGGCGGTGAAAGATCCCAGGTATAGGACGTCGATCGCCTAGGTCCATTTCCGGTTTGTATGTCGCAATAAACGCCGAAATCATATCGATTATTAAGTTTATAAAGCGATCGATATGTACTATAGTATCTGTCGGGAGCCTTGCAACAATGTCTGACGGCTGGATGAATTTAATCGACGGACACCTCCTCGACGGAGTCTATTAAAGTTGATGCAAGCCAGATGTAATTAGCAGCATGGATGCAGTGGAGAGTAAACCCACCTAAACCCAGTTTACCGACCTTTTCAATTTGTGATCACTATCACTTTATACAGTAGTTCTGGTTCAGACTTGAGGTGATCACTGTCACTTTTACTGACCAAAAACAAACAGTACGGCTCTTTGACTTGCTTTAACATGATGAATTTTACTGACCAAAAACAAACAGTACGGCTCTGTGACTTGTTTTAAAGTTTTTTCGAAAACAATAAGCGTTCTATGACTTCTGCATATGAGCTATAATCTGGTGTTGGCTGACAATAAGGGGGAAAAAATGTACATGATCCTTTTAACAGTGTACTCATCTCATGGAGGGCCTAAAAATACACTGTTCTTCTTTTTCTTGTACATCACGTAGTGTCCGGTCTACTTTACACACACAATGAATTATAGGCTTTATCATGCTTGGAGGTCACTGTACCTTTGGTGCGACTTCCAGAGACAAGTCTCCGCAGGGACCGGAGGAATTTGAGCACCCCCTGTCTGCAGCGGCCGGTACAGCAAGACATCCCTGAGATAGCAGCAGGTTCTCTCTGGAGAAATAATGTCCACAGTCCTCCAATAACGGCCCCCAACAGGGTCGAGACCCTTCAAGGTTCCCATGGAAAAATGGATGTCACTTTAAAAAAAAAGGGGGTGGGTGGAGATTTTCTTCCTTTTCCGAGAAGTGTTATCGAAGATTTTAACCCTTGAAAATCGTATCGTCCCTTTTAGAAAATTCTGTTCGCGAAAGCTGAGATAAACGTTTAAAATCGATGATGAGACAGAGCTAACCCTGTCGCACCAAACTCGATGTATTTCATGCACTCATTGAGTAACCGTGCTCACTCACTCTTTCATACTCAGACATACACATCACAGTCATGCGATCGCTCACACACTAACATATCCAGACGAACACACACACTGCGCTGTGGTTACAAGTCCAGAGGCTGCCCCGGTGGAAACAGCTAGGAGCGCCACGCGGGAGCGGCAATCGTCGCTAGGACAGAAAAGCCCTCGGACCTGCGTCTCTCCAACTAAGAGGCAAAGTTGTGTCCCACAGACGGAGGAGAAGCAGAGGGTGAATTATCGAAGGAGTCCGGAAGGAGAACCCGAGGAGCCGTTACGCGTTGGGAAAAGTTCCACGTGTGTCCGAAAGAAAACGCTGACAACCTTGTCCTCTTGCCTTCTCACCTCCTTTCTCTTCTTTCTTTCTTTCTTTCTTTCTTTCTTTCTTTCTTTCTTTCTTTCTTTCTTTCTTTCTTTCTTTCTTTCTTTCTTTCTTTCTTTCTTTCTTTCTTTCTTTCTTTCTTTCTTTCTTTCTTTCTTTCTTTCTTTCTTTCTTTCTGATTGTCCCCTATCCTCTTCTCAGCTCTCTCTCTCTCTCTCTCTCTCTCTCTCTCTCTCTCTCTCTCTCTCTCTCTCTCTCTCTCTCCCTTATCTCTCTCTCTCTCTCTCTCCCTCTCCCTCTCCCTCTCTCTCAAACTCTCCCTCTCCCTCTCCCTCTCTCTCTCTCTCTCTCTCTCTCTCTCTCTCTCTCTCTCTCTCTCTCTCTCTCTCTCTCTCTGTGCGCATGCGTGTGGATGGTGGAGCGGGTGGTTTGAGTGTGGTGCTGCTGAGAGTTTGCGGAACGCGTGAGTCTTTTCTATCTTTCCTATCTTAATGTTGTTTGTCGAATTGTGAATTAGACTGGGTTTTTAATTCGACTGGTTGTGTGTTAATGGTGGGCTGGTAGCGTTGTCAGTGTTCGCTTTGGCAGCTGACTGCTGTCGCGGCGGCATGGATTTCGCGAAATTAACTAGGAAACATGGGTTTTAAAGTCACGCCGGCTTTTCCGTGTTCAGTGGAAGACTGTAGTCTAGCGGTAGCGGGGAAAGTGGGAGCTGCGGCCGTTAAGTCAGCGGCCCGTATGAATGGGGGGATTATAATATTTCTAGATGACTTGACTAAAGTTAATCAACTGGTAACGGACGGTTTGGTCATACATGGTACTTTTCTTTCTGTGTTGCCGCTCACAACTCCGGCAAAAAAGGTGTCATTGGCAAACGTTCCTCCGTTGGTGAGCGATGATCTGATATTGAGGGAACTCGCAAGGTTTGGAAAAGTGGTGGCCCCGTTGAAAAAAATTTCTTCCAGGTTTCAAGGCACCGGAACTGAAGCATGTGGTTTCTCACCGAAGGCAGACGTTCATTGTAATGAACAGACGTGATGATGAGTTAGATCTTAATTTTAAAGTAGTAATAGACGGGTTTGAGTACATTATCTTTGCGACAACACAAAACATGCGCTGTTTTGCGTGCGGAAAAGAGGGGCATCAGAGACAAGCCTGTCCTGGGGAGGGGCCGAGCAGGGGGGAAAATGATGGGGAAGGTGAGAGACCGAAAGGGAGAACAGCTTGGGGTGGGAATCGAGGGATTGAGGGGGGGGGGGGGGGGCAGGGGATGAGGGGTAGTGGGGAGGTTTCTGAGAAGGTTTTGGTACCAGATGGAAGTGATAAGGAAAGGGAAGGAGGAGGTAAGGCTGAGATTGCAACACAGGGAAAGGATCGTGGAGTTGGAAAGGTGGGGGGGGGGGGGGGGGGGGGGGTGGTATCAGGAGCTTGTCTCAGCCATGACGCGTTAAATAGCCAGGTGAGGAGTGAACTTGTTGACATACAAGGGGAAGATGATGGGGATGAAGATGTGGGGGGGGGGGGGCATGGAGGGAAGGGTTACAGAGGGGGCAAGTGGAACTGTTGTAATGCAAAGAGAAGATGGTGGGGATGAAAATGTGGGGGGGGGGGTCGTGGCGGGAAGGGTTACAGATGTGGGGAGTGTACCTGGGGTAGCTGCAGATGTTGAGGGGGTCGGGGTGGAGGAAGTAGAGGATATTGACATGGGGGAGGGGGACGGCGGGGTGGGGGTTGCTAGGCAGAAGAGGAAGGTTGAGGTGTTTGGGGTGTCGAGCTCTCAAGCTAAGAAGGCAGATGTGACGGAGGAACTTAGCAGTACGCAGAGTACGCAGGGGCGTTTATGGGCAGACTTTGTGGATAGTGATGATGAATATGTGGAAGATGGTTATTCCTATTCAATAGATGCAATGAAACTGTTTTTAAAGTTGACAAAGAACAGGAAGAGTGTAGAGGTGAAAGATTTTTTTCCAGATAAAATTTTGTTTGTTGCAGCAGCAAAGGAACATATGAGGTTTAAAGGAGAAGGTCGTTTTGTTGACAAAGATATATACAGGATGAGGAAGATTGTGCAGAAGGTAATACAGGGCCCCAGTGTGGAGGAGGCTGGAGTGGAATAGGTGTAGTTTTTGTTTTGTTTTATTTTTATTTTTAATTTCTGAAATGAGAGTTTTTTTATTGAAGGGACTGGTGTGGTGTCTCTTGGGGCTGGACTTTTCAAGGTGTCCCGATACCGGGGAAAGGAGGCTGAGACTTTTTTTTTGTTCATCTCGTATACTATTTTTGTGGAATTTTATGAGGACTGGGACTATGGAGGATTCAGAGACAGGAGCGGGGCGTATCGTTTTCATGCCCGATGGGGAGGCCACGCATTACTCCTTCGGCAGAACTTTCAGCAGAGTCGTCATGGGGGATGTTGTCTCTGCCGTCTTTGTATGTTACCGGCACCGGTACCTTGTTCGAGGGTTGAAAGGTATGACTGTGGGGCTCATCGCGGTCTACGCCGAAATTAACGGTTTCCTGATTCAGCTTTGGAGGGTGATGGTGAAGAGGACTTTGCTGGTAAATTTCTACCCGATGTTCGGAATGGGTTTCATTAGGGCTTTGAGCTCTCGAATCAGACTGCTCGATGAGAAGTCACTGAGGGCTGCCAATCTCCGCACGGGGGAGTGGGAGGTGAGGTTGGAGCGGCATCTGAACCAGGGAGGAAAAGGCGGCCTCGGACGGGGAGGCAAGGGTGACATACTGTATGATGAGGATGTCGGTCCGGAGTGCATCTCGATCCCTATGCTCTGTTTTCGGCCCCCGACATCATCGATGCCATGTGATATAGGACTGGTGGACGGTAGAAGCAAATATGATGAGGCTGAAGGAGGATGGTCAGCTGTAAGGGCGGCCCTGTTTATCCACGGGATAAGTTTTGACTGGAGTCTGTCGGACACGCACAATGTGTTGTACCACGCGGGGAAAGGTGAAGTTGGAGACGCTCTTCTCAGGACAACCCAAAATGCAACTGGAGAGGGCCAGGGGATGGATTGTGTGAGGTTCTCCTCTCCCTGGACCTTTAATTCCTGTTCCCTGTACTTTAATTCCCTGTCTCCTCACTTCACTAGCCCCCACCCTCGCGTTCGTTTGCTCTTCAGCAGCCACACCCTTGGACTACCTGTCATTATGTGTTTGATTGGTCTGGTGCCGAACACACACTTCTAGTTTCAAGTATCAATTACCTTCACGCACCTGACGTGTATTCTAATTAGTTCCCCTGTGGGCTTTAAGTACCTCGCTCTCCCCTCAGTTCCTGTCGGGTCGTTCCGTATCATATCTCTATCACCAAGACTCCTTCGGGAGGTTCTCTGTCTGTTCTGCTGTTTTCATCTCCAGCGTGAGATGCGCTCTAGCCTTCGCCTCCTGTCGCCGTTTGCCTGGAAGGAGACACTGGACTGCGCTCTCTAAACTTCCACGGGAGGTATTCCCAGTGTTCCACTTCAGACCTCCGCGCAGCAGACGTCCAGACGCGCATCCAGACCTCCGCGCCAGATGCACTCAAGCCTTCGCCACCTGTCGCCGTTTGCCTGGAAGGAGACACCGCACTGCGCTCTCTAAACCTCTACGGGAGGTATTCCGGTGTTCCACTCCAGACCTCCGCGCAGCAGATGCGCTCTCCGTACCGGCGCGTACTCAAAGCAGACGCGCACCATCCAGACCTCCGAGCCTGGCGCGCTCTTCCGCGCAGACGCGCTCTTCCGCGCAGACGCGCTCTTCACTCCAGACGCGCATTCAGACGCACTCCAGATGCGTCCTCCGTACCGGCGCGTACTCCAAGCAGACGCGCACCACTCAGACCTCCGCGCCAGATGCGCCCTCCGTACCGGCGAGTACTCCAAGCAGTCGCGCACCACTCAGACCTCCGCTTGGACAACCCGTTCCCTGTGGCGACGCGCTCGCCCTGTTTGATCCCGCTCTCTTTACGCACAGCGCCTGGGTGAGTTTTGGCAAGACTGTCTTTGACCCTATTCGTTTTTCGTGTGTTTTATACACTGAAGAGATCCTGCTTTTTGTCTGACTGTCACTCTCCCTGTGCCTACTTTTTTGGATAGTTCATTTGGGATAATATTTGCTTGAACATCGCTCACTGTGTGTAATCACACCGAAGATATTATCACTTGGATTATTAATTGGGACTTCGCTCACAGTGTTTTTGCACCGATGATTCTATCACGTGGATTTGTTGTTGGGACTTTACTCACAGTGTGTATTTACACCGAAGATTCAGTCACTTGGATTACTCTGTTTTGGGACAAGTCACTTCTCCTGTCACCTGCTCTGTTTCCCCACTGTACTCTGAGCTAACCCGCTCCCTCTCTCCCTCTCGGTCCCGTTTACCACCTCGGAGAGTTGCCGAGAGGATTCTGCAGAGCGGCTCTGACGTCACCGTCTGATTCCTCAGACGAACCATCCCGGGAGAAGCTGCAGAGCAGCAACATTCATTAATGCTTGTATCCCAGGCTTTGTCTGTTTTCTCTGTCCCTGAAAGCAGCTCCAGCCCTCGCCCTGTTCCATGGCCTTACCCTGTTTTCTCTAGTCCTCCCTGTCCAGTCCGTCCAGTCCGTCTAGTCCTCCTAGTCCTCCCTGTCTAGTCCTTCCAGTCCTCCCTCTCCCCAGCCCGCCTCCGCGAGCCTCTGTCCCTGTTTCCCCTCTCTTGTCCTCCTAGCCCTCCCTGTCCAGTCCTCCTAGTCCTCCTAGTCATCCCTGTCCAGTCCTCCCAGTCCTCCCAGTTCCTGCCCTTGTTCCCTTGCCCTGGTCCTGTTCCCTTAGCCTTCCCCTTAGCCAGCTCGCCTCCTAAAGGCACTGTGCCTTTTCCCTTTTCTTGTTTTCCAGTAATTTGTGTTGTTCCCTTAAAGGGACAGTGCCGTTTTTCGGTGTGTTTCAATAAATGCCCAGTTCTTGGCTTACTCTCATACCTGTCTTGTGTTGTGCGATTGGGGTCGGTTACAAACCATAACAGTACGACCCGACCAATCGACGACCCCAGCCAGCACAGACGGTGTATGTTGAGTTTGCCTTTTTTTTTTTTTTTTTTTCTCTAGTTAGCCCTGTTAGCTTTCCTGTTAGCTTGTTAGTCTCCCCTGTTAGCCTGTTGACTCCCCTGTTTGCTTCCCTGTTTGCCTCGTTAGCTCCCCTGCAGCTTGTTAGGCCTCTACTACCAGTATGGCCCCAGTCTGCTAGCTTTGCCCCGGCTGCTAGCACAGCCTCTATGTTAATGCAGCCCTTGCTGCTGGCATAGGCCCTGTAGCTAGCCATGCCCAGGCAGCTAACCCAGTCCCTCTGCTTGGCCCCAGTCTGCTAGCTTAGCCCCGGCTGTTAGCACAGCCTCTATGATGATGCAGCCCTTGCAGCTAGCATAGGCCCTGTAGCTAGCCATGCCCAGGCAGCTAACCCGGTCCCTCTGCATGGCCTCCACTTTTTGTGTAGCCTTCCCACTGCTAGGACTGCTCCTTCAGCTAGCAAGGTCAGTTTTCCCACTGCTAGGACTGCCCTTTCAGTTAGCAAGGTCAGTTTTCTCCCACTGCTAGGACTGCCCTTTCAGCTAGCAAGGTCAGTTTTTTCCCACTGCTAGGACTGCCCTTTCAGCTAGCAAGGTCAGTTTTCCCACTGCTAGGACTGCCCTTTCAGCTAGCAAGGTCAGTTTTTTTCCCACTGCTAGGACTGCCCTTTCAGCTAGCAAGGTCAGTTTTCTCCCACTGCTAGGACTGCCCTTTCAGCTAGCAAGGTCAGTTTTCCCACTGCTAGGACTGCCCTTTCAGCTAGCAAGGTCAGTTTTTCCCACTGCTAGGACTGCCCTTTCAGCTAGCAAGGTCAGTTTTTCTCCCACTGCTAGGACTGCCCTTTCAGCTAGCAAGGTCAGTTTTTTCCCACTGCTAGGACTGCCCTTTCAGCTAGCAAGGTCAGTTTTTCCCACTGCTAGGACTGCCCTTTCAGCTAGCAAGGTCAGTTTTTCCCACTGCTAGGACTGCCCTTTCAGCTAGCAAGGTCAGTTTTCCCACTGCTAGGACTGCCCTTTCAGCTAGCAAGGTCAGTTTTCTCCCTCTGCTAGGACTGCCCCTTCAGCTAGCAATGTCAGTTTTTCTCCCACTGCTAGGACTGCCCCTTCAGCTAGCAAGGTCAGTTTGCTCCCACTGCTAGGACTGCCGCTTCAGCTAGCAAGGTCAGTTTGCCCCACTGCTAGGACTGCCCCTTCAGCTAGCAAGGTCAGTTTGCTCCCACTGCTAGGACTGCCCCTTCAGCTAGCAAGGTCAGTTTCCCTACTGCTAGGACTGCCCCTTCAGCTAGCAGGGTCAGTTCCCCACAGCTAGGACTGTCCTTCCAGCTAGCTTGTTCTCTCATGCTGGTCCAGCCCTGTCTGCCAGCCTAGCTCCGGCAGCTAGCGCAGCCTCTATGTTAATGTAGCAGTACAGCTAGCATAGGCCCTGTGGCTATCGGTGCCCTGGCAGCTACCCTTTCCCTCTGCTAGCCCCTTCCCTGTTCCCCTCTCCGGTGCCCCTGTTCCAGCCCTGTCTGCTAGCCTTGCTCCGGCAGCTAGCGCAGCCTCTATGTTAATGTAGCAGTACAGCTAGCATGGGCCCTGTTGCTATCAGTGCCCTGGCAGCTACCCTTTCCCTCTGCTAGCCCCTTCCCTGTTCCCCTCTCCAGTGCCCCTGTTCCAGCCCTGTCTGCCAGCCTAGCTCCGGCAGCTAGCGCAGCCCCTATGTTAATGTAGCAGTACAGCTAGCATAGGCCCTGTAGCTATCAGTGCCCTGGCAGCTACCTTTCCCTCTGGTTACCCCTCTGCTCCTCTAGTTACCCCTCAGCTACCATGGTTACCTCTCTGCTCCTCTAGTTACCCCTCAGCTCCTCTAGTTACCCCTCAGCTCCTCTGGTTACCCCTCAGCTCCTCCAGCTACCCTAGTTACCCCTCGGCTCCTCTGTTACCCCTCGGCTTCCCTAGTTACCCCTCGGCTACCCTGCCCCAGTTGCTAGCCCCACTTTTGTTGTGGCTTCCCCTGCTAGCATGGCCCAGTACCTTTTGTTTGTTGCCTTGTTTTTTTTTCCCCTGCCCCTCTGTCTGTGTTTTTGTGTCGCCCGGTGGCTCCCGTGGAGGGGGGGGTACTGTGAGGTTCTCCTCTCCCTGGACGTTTAATTCCTGTTCCCTGTACTTTAATTCCCTGTCTCCTCACTTCACTAGCCCCCACCCTCGCGTTCGTTTGCTCTTCAGCAGCCACACCCTTGGACTACCTGTCATTATGTGTTTGATTGGTCTGGTGCCGAACACACACTTCTAGTTTCAAGTATCAATTACCTTCACGCACCTGACGTGTATTCTAATTAGTTCCCCTGTGGGCTTTAAGTACCTCGCTCTCCCCTCAGTTCCTGTCGGGTCGTTCCGTATCATATCTCTATCACCAAGACTCCTTCGGGAGGTTCTCTGTCTGTTCTGCTGTTTTCATCTCCAGCGTGAGATGCGCTCTAGCCTTCGCCTCCTGTCGCCGTTTGCCTGGAAGGAGACACTGGACTGCGCTCTCTAAACTTCCACGGGAGGTATTCCAGTGTTCCACTTCAGACCTCCGCGCAGCAGACGTCCAGACGCGCATCCAGACCTCCGCGCCAGATGCACTCAAGCCTTCGCCACCTGTCGCCGTTTGCCTGGAAGGAGACACCGCACTGCGCTCTCTAAACCTCTACGGGAGGTATTCCGGTGTTCCACTCCAGACCTCCGCGCAGCAGATGCGCTCTCCGTACCGGCGCGTACTCAAAGCAGACGCGCACCATCCAGACCTCCGAGCCTGGCGCGCTCTTCCGCGCAGACGCGCTCTTCCGCGCAGACGCGCTCTTCACTCCAGACGCGCATTCAGACGCACTCCAGATGCGTCCTCCGTACCGGCGCGTACTCCAAGCAGACGCGCACCACTCAGACCTCCGCGCCAGATGCGCCCTCCGTACCGGCGCGTACTCCAAGCAGTCGCGCACCACTCAGACCTCCGCTTGGACAACCCGTTCCCCGTGGCGACGCGCTCGCCCTGTTTGATCCCGCTCTCTTTACGCACAGCGCCTGGGTGAATTTTGGCAAGACTGTCTTTGACCCTATTCGTTTTTCGTGTGTTTTATACACTGAAGAGATCCTGCTTTTTGTCTGACTGTCACTCTCCCTGTGCCTACTTTTTTGGATAGTTCATTTGGGATAATATTTGCTTGAACATCGCTCACTGTGTGTAATCACACCAAAGATATTATCACTTGGATTATTAATTGGGACTTCGCTCACAGTGTTTTTGCACCGATGATTCTATCACGTGGATTTGTTGTTGGGACTTTACTCACAGTGTGTATTTACACCGAAGATTCAGTCACTTGGATTACTCTGTTTTGGGACAAGTCACTTCTCCTGTCACCTGCTCTGTTTGCCCACTGTACTCTGAGCTAACCCGCTCCCTCTCTCCCTCTCGGTCCCGTTTACCACCTCGGAGAGTTGCCGAGAGGATTCTGCAGAGCGGCTCTGACGTCACCGTCTGATTCCTCAGACGAACCATCCCGGGAGAAGCTGCAGAGCAGCAACATTCATTAATGCTTGTATCCCAGGCTTTGTCTGTTTTCTCTGTCCCTGAAAGCAGCTCCAGCCCTCGCCCTGTTCCATGGCCTTACCCTGTTTTCTCTAGTCCTCCCTGTCCAGTCCGTCCAGTCCGTCTAGTCCTCCTAGTCCTCCCTGTCTAGTCCTTCCAGTCCTCCCTCTCCCCAGCCCGCCTCCGCGAGCCTCTGTCCCTGTTTCCCCTCTCTTGTCCTCCTAGCCCTCCCTGTCCAGTCCTCCTAGTCCTCCTAGTCATCCCTGTCCAGTCCTCCCAGTCCTCCCAGTTCCTGCCCTTGTTCCCTTGCCCTGGTCCTGTTCCCTTAGCCTTCCCCTTAGCCAGCTCGCCTCCTAAAGGCACTGTGCCTTTTCCCTTTTCTTGTTTTCCAGTAATTTGTGTTGTTCCCTTAAAGGGACAGTGCCGTTTTTCTGTGTGTTTCAATAAATGCCCAGTTCTTGGCTTACTCTCATACCTGTCTTGTGTTGTGCGATTGGGGTCGGTTACAAACCATAACAGATTGAAGACATCATCAAAGAAGTGGACACGATGGCGAAAGAGTAAGAAAAGATACTAAGACGGCCTTTAATATGTTTGTCTAACGCTTTAATTGCATTTAAAGACATAGCACTTCATCCTCAAAACCATTCATTCGGAAAGTTACATCACTACTGCCTGAAATGGTGGATGTACAAAACGTTGCTAGTGAGCTGTAGCCAACATGCCGTTCAGCAGGGTAACAGTTATTAGGGTTCCCTCTCAATACACAGTGTACAGTAGGTGCCGGTAAAAAAGCAAGTGGCTGTGTGTATGTTGGACCGTGTCTGGCTGTGTGACGTCAACTTGTCAGCATGAAAATAACCGCACCAGGATAGCTTAGCAAGTAGATAATCAGACGTTGTCGCTTTTGGGATTTGGTACATATACATACCCATTTATTATAAAAATACAAGGTTAGGCCTATGACCATAGGATGCCTGGTCATACGGCTTTATATTAATGTACATAGATCAAATATTAGTTTCACAGACACTAGCCACATCGTTACTAGAGAACTAGATAAGGTAAATACTTAACAACATGGCCCCACTAAGAACCACCAGGGTTGAGCCATGGATGCACACTGAAATACTGACCGCTATAAATACTTTTATGATCTTCATAAAAGTCAGACAAAGCTTGCCAAAAGCTCAAACAGTGAACTCCAAGCCCACGTGGTTGAACTCAAAATACAAAGAAACAGACTAAGAAATTATGTAAACACCATGATCAAATCCGCAAAAAAAATTTCATCAATGACAAAACTGAGGAAAACAAAAACAAACCCTGTGAACTTTGGAAATTACTCAACAACCAACTAGGCTGCAGCAAAAAACTAAAAACCAGATTTACAAACATAAACATAAAGACAGAAAACACTCTCATCACAAATACCAAATACCTAAACATATTCTTTACAAACATAGCCACAACACTGGTTAATCTTTCAGGCCAGCGAGCAGTGGGCCTGTCCACATTTAAGTCCCTCTGGAGGCAATTACTGCGTCATATCACATCAATCAAACCAATGTCTGATCTTTGCTGGGTGTGTCAGAAGAACAATTATCAGGTTAGTGAACATCACAGTGTTATGAACTTTGAACGATAGGTTATGTAGATAACCTAGTTATATTGGTATTGGCTGAGCGTCCCGCTCTGAGCCTTATTGAGATACCCCTTATCTCCTATGATACCTACTGTAACTCCCACAAACAAATACATGCACCCCACCTGTATGGGGCCCCGCCCCCATGGTGGCACCGCCCATATAACTGTGACTCTGGTCACCAAACACTCTTCCTCGCCAAATCCCGTCCCAGGAAAAGATCCCTCAAGAGGGAACTCAGGGCCGCGCAGAGCGGGACGCTCAGCCAATACCAATATAACTAGGTTATCTACATAACCTATCGTTATATATCGTATTTGCTTCGCGTCCCGCTCTGAGCCTTATTGAGATATGGGGAAGAGCGGACGCGAGGCCCGACAAATGTACCCCCTGAGGACCCGTAAGCCCACATCAAGGGGTGCGGGGAGCCCTGTCACCCCATCCTTCCTAATGAAGGGGGGGCGCAGTCAACTCCACCTGAATGCTAACAAGAGGGAACTAGAACCCCTTGAACACACCGTACAGGCGGAACCACGTGTGACTCAACACACTGTGGCCCATACCCATACACTCCTGCTACCCGACCAAAGGACGGGAAGCAGGAAAGGCCACAGACCCCAGAACCGCCTGGGAGACAGAACCCCCGGTCATGTCCATGAGGTAAAACCTTACAAAGGGGCCCGGGGAGGACCATGAAGCTGCAGCACAGATGTCCTCCACCGAGGCCCCACCCAGGAGAGCGGCAGAGGCAGCCACCCCACGAGTGGAGTGCGCTCTGATGCCCCCAGGGGGATCCTGCCCAGCCAACGTGTAGCAGAGGGTAATACCCTCGCACAACCAATGGGACAGGCGCTGCTCCGACAGTGCCTTACCAGCACGAGCCCCACCGTAACAGACAAAAAGCTGGTCGGTAACCCTGAAGTCCTGAGTACGGCTGAGGTAAATCCCCAAGCACGGACTGGACATGACAGGTGAAGGCCCGCATCTAACTCACTAGTGTGAGGAGGAGGACGAAACGCCTGAACCACAATATCCCGGGAGCGGAAGGAACTCCGGATATTCTTAGGCACGAAAGCAGGATTAGGTCGCAGAGTGACACCGCAATCGGTCCGAAAAGACAGGCACTCTGGACGTACCGAGAGAGCACAGAGCTCACCTACGCGTTTAGCGGAAGTGACAGCCAGTAGGAACGCGGTCTTGAAGGACAGCTGTCCCAACGGCGCCTGCTCGAGCGGCTCAAACGGGGCCAAGGACAACCGACCGAGGACCAATTGAAGATCCCAAGTCGGAGCCAAGGAGCGTTGCACCGGCTTAACGCGTCGAGCGCCAAGCAGGAAACGCTTCACAAGAGGGTGGCTGAACAAAACATCCCCTCAAACCCCTCATGATAGGAGGATATAGCTGCTGCATATACCCTCACCGTCGAAGCCGACAGTCTATCAAGGAGAGACTGGAGGTAACTAAGGACAGCATCCAGGGGGCAGGAGACTGAGTCCCGGCCCCCTGCCTTACACCACACTTGGAACATACGTCATCTGCCCGCGTAAGCACGACAGTGGAGGGAGCATGCGCATTCCAGATGGTAACACCATCAGGATCAAGAACCTGCGCCCCTCAACGTACCCGTCCCAACAACTGACCTAACAGATGTATGGGGAAGAATCCCTGGCGGCACGGCATCGGTCCCAGACCTGCCTGGCCATGTCCAGACGTAATCCTCACCCGTCAGGATGAGGACCGCCCCGCGACAGTACACCTGCACCCACATTCTCCCTGCCGGGGATGTGGGGAGCCCTCAGGCCGCGCAGATGGAGGACGCCCATAGCCAGCCGCCCGCCGCCTGGTGCAGACACTGACGTCGTATCGTCCGTCCTGATCAACACCATTTGTGGACCAGAAGGACCGCTTTCAACACCAACACATTGAACGTAGCGCAGACCGGGCAGCATGGTTTGCCAGCTGCCCCCTACTGCATTGGCCCGACGCGTCACCAGCGAGGGAGGCGTCGGTGAAAACGCGGCGTGAGACAGCGCCGTAACTGTCCTAGGACGGAACCTCCTGAGCGTGTTGACAACACGCTCTGAGATGGATGCCCATAGCCCTCCAACCGTTGACTGGGAAGAGGAGTACTCTACATCCAGTCTACAGCAACCCCAGGCTGGTAGAGACCTGCCTGGTACGAGACCTGACGATCCACCTTGACCGCGAAGGACCAGAACGTCATCAGGGCAGATCCGTAACCCCGGACGACGCAGAGGCCCCAGTGCGGCCTCCACGCACTTGGTGAAGATGCGGGGAGCCAGAGAAAACCGAACGGCAGCCTCTGGTACTCATACGCTAACCCTGCAAAGGAAGCGTAGGTAAGCCCTAGGATGGAAGATCGGGGATGCGCATACGCATCCTACAGGTCTATGGAGGAGAACCAGACCCCCACCTGACAGTGTTCAACAGGTAGGAGACGATCCAAAAAATGCTGAACCTTCCCATGGGACAGGTCCAGCCTGGGTCTTACACCCCTCCCTCCCGACTTCTCCGGCAGAGAACACCGGGAGGAGAACGCCACGACGATGGCTTGCTTCGTCCACAGAGATTGGATCTCGTTGACCAGAGCTGTCACTGCTGGAGACCCTGACAATAGGGTCTGTACCAAACCTGAAAACGGGTGGGGTTGTGTAAACACAAGTCCCCGCCACAGCGTTCCCTCCATCCACCTCGACATATGGTACTGCCGTAGTCATATGTGACGACACTCCCAACGCACCCGCCGTCACGTGGCGCAGGTCCGCCAGGAACTGTAGATAGTTGGCCCGGTCCCCCCGCTGTGCGTAGCCAACCCTGGAACCGTGCGAGGAGCGCGTTCCGTGTCGGAACACCTGACCCTGACACCACCCACGAGGCAATCGCACCCAAGGGGGAACCCCGACAGAAAGGGCCGGTCTGATACGGGGGGCTTCCGATGAAAAAAGCCCCCCCACTGAACACCCCTCCAGAACATGCTGAAGGAGTTGTTCTGCAGCCGGACATGCAAGGTGTAAGGCCCCCATGGGTTCCTACACACCGTAGCCCTGCAGTGATATTACTACCACCCCAAATCATGTGAGCTGCGACCACTTGCCAATATTTCAGGAGTGGGAGGCACCAACATGATACCTGGCCTGGCGAAGGCGAGGCCGGGGAAGCCTGCACTGTGTGCCTCAAAAGGTTTCGAGCCCCCCTGCTGACAACACTTAAGTTGACAGACGTAACACCAGGCTCAACCAACACAGTTCAAGGTGTGGGAGCCGCTTGACAGCACAACATTCTCATGGACAGACCCGGGCTCAGCCATCAACTGGGTGTCAGCCCCTGTCCCCATGAGAAGCTAAAAGGGGGGCCGCCCGCGCATCAACGAAGGCACGCGGCCCGCAGCCAAAGGAAACAATCAGAGCCCACTTCTTCCGCTGGTGTTGGGGAAGGGAGTGATCGGAGAGCGGGCTGCTCGCGGCAGGACGGTGACGGCTTGTTTGTTCAAGCCGAACCCATCCTACATGGCCGATCCCTCGGCCGCCAAGGCTGTCGGCCTTGTGGACACCTGTCGAATCAACGCCCAGGATACCTCCGGCGGGGAAAAACATGGCCGCCTGTCGAGGGCCTCGTCATCGCCGCTGACGAGGCCGTGCTCTCTCTTCTTCTGGCTGCGCGGTGTGAGGCGGTGTAGGGCCTAGGACATTACCGCCCGCGCTCCAGCAGAAGACCAAAAATCCCCTGCGGAGAGGGGAACCCTGAGCGGTTATAGCTTGCGGCTGGATCAAAGCTAATAACGTCAACAACATCGCGCGATGTGTCGACGTCGGCTGGCCCTCAAGGCCCCTCCACCAGACACCATTTTTTTAATAGAGAAAAAACAGCAATTCGAACACAGTTCTAATCGTTGCCAATTCCATACCGTGGCGGTACAAGCCTTAACAGCCCACCAGCCACTCGCCAGGCCGACCCACCCATGGCGTCGGCCGGGCGGGGCATTGTTTCAATATGTCAAAAACAAAGGACTGATGTTAACACGGAGCACCAGTGGTGATTGCAAACCGCAACCTCCACTGTGGTGTGCACCATGAAAAGGTTAAATGAATAAAAGAACTAAACCACAAAATACTGTAGAATGAGCAAACCCATACACACAAAGTTAAGGGGAGACGGACCAGAGCGAACTAGTCCCGCCTTCATTCAAAATATTCACAACAGGACACCAGCCCTAGTTTAGCCCATTTACCAAAAAAAGGTAAACAAAGCCCCCCCCCCCGCACTACTCCCCCAGTATACCGATTGACCGTCAGTATGAATGGTTGAGAGGAGAGAAAACTGTAGCAAGACAGACTTTCTCATAGCAGAGTGACAAAACGAAACAATAGCCCACTACACAGGGCCGCCTCAGGGGGTGGGGGGCCTCGCGTCTAAAACGCACAGGGCCTCACATTTCTCCCAGGCGGCCCTGCCCTTATACTACTGCAGCCTAGCGCGAGGCGATGTGGGACCCAGAACAACAATTGCCTGCGCACAGACACGCAACATGTTTACCATGTCGGCTGGACCCATAGCCCCACTACCCGACGCCAACCCAGATGGGAACACCGTTCAACAAACCCCGCCGGAACACAAGGTAACATACCTGGCTAGGCAACCTAGCAACGGCCTACCCTGTTGTCAACCCATTTACCCGAAAAAAGGTAAATAGGACTCAGCAAAAAAAACCACAACAGCTACCGACTGACCTTCATTGATGAACCGGGCAAGAGGAGGGAGAGTGACAACATCTCACGGCGGAGACATTAGAACAGCGTAGCAATTAGCAGTAGTAATAGCATGCGGCATTAGCGATAGCATGTAGCATAGCATTAGATGTTTTAGCAGCACGCCCAAGACAGCTTGGAAACCGTTCCCTGCAGTGAACGTTCACCAAACCATCCTGCCCCCGGCGCCAACACACAACATGGTTGTGTAACAAAACAAACCAACATTACTAACACTAATACCCATGCCTGAAGACACAGGGCCTACCTGAGTACAAGCTGGCCCGACAGCCAGTCTTGTACAGCTGAACCTCGATGTGCTGTCATCAAACGAGTAACATCAACATAGGCCCGTCGTGTCGCCGAAAACATGCATCGAAGATGCCAGGGGCCAGCAACCTCCGGTAAGCTTTCAACATTATGACTCTGATCTTTTTCATCCTGCTAGTTAACGTATGGTGCACGCAGCCAGTACGATGGGACGAAAATAGAGGAAGAGTGTTTGGTGACCAGAGTCACAGTTATATGGGCGGTGCCACCATGGGGGCGGGGCCCCATACAGGTGGGGTGCATGTATTTGTTCGTGGGAGATACAGTAGGTATCATTGGAGATAAGGGGTATCTCAATAAGGCTCAGAGCGGGACGCTCAGCCAATACGATATATAACTGCAACTTCTGTATGAAAAGTGCTATACAAATACAGTTTATTATTATTATTATTATTATTATTATTATTATTAATATTAATATCATCCTTTACTTAACTTTCCAAGGTTTACAGAAGTGCCAATCTGCCAGAGGCTGAGAAGTCTGCAAAGCTGAAGGAGCAGGAACAACATCTGGAGCATGTAACCTCAGAGAGGGCTGCCTACAACTCCATGCTTAAAGCCGCCAAGGAGATCCGTGATGGTCTTTCTCTGGGTGGTCATGTGCCACCGGCAAGCAAGCCCATGACAATGCATTACAGTTTCGACTACGCTCAAAAGGTGACTACATACCAAGCCCTCTTTCACAACCCAATCCTGTTATAATTGTTATAACTACTGCATTGCTCCCTTTTTTTTCTTTCTAAAATCCTTATTCATTTATTGCAGGTGCACTACCCATCAGACCCCCTTCAGCCAGGGCCCATGTACTTCTTGGCTCCACACAAGTGCAGCATATTCGGTGTTAGCTGTGAGGCGATTCCACGGCAAGTCAACTATTTGGTGGATGAGGGGATGGAGTCCAGCAAAGGTAGCAACGCCGTCATAAGCTACCTGCACCACTTCTTCAAAGACCATGGTATTGGGGAGACAGATGTTGACCTTCACTGTGACAACTGCAGTGGCCAAAACAAGAACAAGTACATGTTGTGGTACTTAGCGTGGCGAGCGCTACATGGTCTTCACCATCGTGTCAATCTCCACCTGCTGATTGTAGGCCACACAAAGTTTTCCCCGGACTGTTTCTTTGGGCTTCTCAAGCAGTGTTTCAGAAAGTCCAAGGTGAACACTCTTGATGAGATTGCAGCAGTCGTAAGGGACAGCTCAGTGGCTGGAGTCAACATACCACAGCTAGTGGGAAAGGAAGATGGCACTGAAATCGTGCAGTCCTACAACTGGCAGGATCATCTGGGGCCTTACTTCAAGCCACTGCCACAGATCAAGCAGTACCAGCACTTTAGGTGGGTGTGGTCACTGTGTGTTGTGTATTTACTGTAATTAATTATTCACACTTTAGTGCAAAGAATGTCATTGGCAAATGATACAAATGCATTGATATTGTTATGTGCCCTGTACTAACGTTTCACTTTATTATTGCAGCTTTGATTCCAAGGAAACTGGTGTGGTTGTGGCAAAGATGTCTATTGATGGCGCTGAAACTAGATTCCAGCTGCTCCGTGACGTCCGTGTCCTGCCGCCTATAGATGGACTTCCTGTGCTGCCACCACCGGGACTGGACTCTGCAAGACAACACTATCTGTTCCACAAGATCAGAGTTCTGTGATGATGAAGCTCAAGACATAACATGTCCAGCACCAGCCAAAGTATTGATCAGCGGTTCAAAAAGACCACAGTGATCACTCTGGAGAGGCCATCAGAACATTGAACATTGACTTTAGCATGTCTATTTTATCATGCCTATTTTTCTCGTGTTATTTTAAATGATAATAACATCTTTGTATTTTATTTTTTTATTCTTTTTTAAACAAACATATAAACAAACATGACAACACACGATAAGATATACAAGCATTAATTGTCAGGGCACATCCAATGTGATCACCTTTTGGTTAGTTGTTTTATATAAGATATACCCATAATACCTGTTATCTAAAAAAAAAACCTACATACATATGCTCAGCTCGAACCCCCCCCTCCCGGACCCCACCTTGAGAAGTACCTCCACTATCCCTCGCACCTAACCAGACACTACCATTATAAGCTAGCTTTTATTCTCTCCACCACTTCTAACCACATTGACATTTTGGATTCATTGAGACCCAGAATTCTTGCTGTAGATATTTCATGGTAAATTACATAGAGATATGTAAGAAACCAAACTTTACGGCAAATTTTTTCCGGTTGAAACCAGCGTGATGCGATCAGCTTTTTGGCTACTGTGATACCCGATAAAACCAATCTCTTTAGCTGTGGATTCACTGCAAACTCAAAAACATCATTCAACAGCAATACCGAGGGGTGTACAGGTATATTCCAAGATACGAGTTTTGATATTTGTTGGGTCACATCTTTCCAGAATGCCTTAACTGGTGAGCAGTCCCAATACATGTGCATAAATGTCCCTTCGTCCCCATTTGTACATTGGGTGCATTTGGAATCTTGTTTGAGCCCCATTCGGCACAGTCTTATAGGAGTCAAGTATGTCCTGTGAATATAGTTAAGATTGATTTGTTGATGATCCGGGTTCCTTGATGTAAGTCGGACATTTGCCCAGGCTCCTTGCCAATCAAAGTCATTTTCCAGGTCTGGTATATCCCTCCTCCAGACAGAGTCAAGTTGGAGGGTTTCATACGAGGACGTTAGTAATTGATGATAAAATTCTGAAACAAAACCTCTCGATGTCTCTCTTGAGTAGAAGAATTTGTGGTATCTGTGGTGTTCAATTGGTCTGTCTAATGGAACACCGTGAGACTTCAAACATAGCTCTAACTGTTTGTGAAAAAGCCATGTGGACTTGGTGAGATTAAATTTTTTGCGTATTTCTTTATCACTACAAAAACCCTGTTTGTTAAAAACATCCCCTAATGAGTGTATGCCTTGCTCTTCCCATATAGGGAATCTTATAGGTCGTTTTCCAATTAAGAGAGCATTGTTATTGAATAAGGGAGTATGATTGTGCCATTCTTGTGGGTTAGGATTTTTTTTTTGTGATTCACGCCATATCCGGATCGCATGAGTAATTATGGGGCCAAATTTTCGTTCACAGTGCTTGATTGGTAGTTTAGTGTATGCTATGTCCTTCAGTCTATGTGGGGCTACTATGTTTTCTTCTATTTTTCTCCAAGATGCTAATGCTTGGGAGTCAAACCATGTTGTCAATGGACTTAATGAGTACGCCTTAAAATATAGGAAAAAATCTGGAAATGCCATGCCACCATCTGCTTTATTTCTCTGTGCGGTGGATCTTTTTATACGTGGTGGTTTGTTATTCCAAATAAATTTGTATGTGGAGGAGTGTAATCTTTTCCAGTAACCCTCTGGAGGGGGTAACGGTAGCATTGAACAGAAGAAGTTGATTTTAGGTAGTACATCCATCTTAACTATTGATATCCGTGCTTGTACTGTGTTCTTAAGTTTTGCCCATCTATCAAGGTCGTCTTTGATTTTGTTTTGGATTTTTGTGTAGTTGTGCTTCACCGTTTGTCTTATGGTAGGGAATATTTCCACTCCCAAGCATCTGAAATGTTTTACCATCGGTATCTGTCCTGGGAGGGTTGTATCTTTTTTTGCAGGGGTGTTAAGTGGAAGGAAAGCCGACTTCGGCCAATTTATCTTAAATCCCGATAAATCACCAAAGTCCTCAATCAACTTGAGCAGATGAGGCAATGTGGTGTTGGGGTTTTTCATGAACAATATTACATCGTCCGCATATAAACAAATTTTTTGTTGTGTGCCCTTGATTACGATAGGTTCTATGGATTGGGATTGTCTTATATATTGTGCTAAAGGCTCTAATGATAGATTGAACAGTCCGGGACTAAGAGGACAACCCTGTCTGGCAGAGCGTGATACCGGAAATATTTCAGAGATGATTGTGCCTGTTGTAATCATGGCCGATGGGTCTTTGTATAATACTTTAATCATATCGATGAATCCTTTTCCTAACCCCATCCTTTCTAGCACTGCCCACAGATACGACCATTCCAGCCTGTCAAAGGCCTTCATAGCATCCAGGGACAGCATCGCCTTAGGTATGGTGTCCTCCTTGTCGGCATCAAGTACGTGCAGTATACGTCTTATGTTCTCAGTGATCAGGCGGCCTCCTATGAAGCCAGTTTGGTCCGGGTGAACTAAAGACGTCATATGCTTTTGTAATCTGATGGCTAATACCTTAGAGTACAGTTTGATATCTGTTCCGAGGAGGCTTACAGGTCTATAACTACCGCACTCGTTGGGGTCTTTGTCTTTTTTAAGGAGGACTGTTATGAGTGCAATATTGTCAATTTTATGGAAGTTCCCCTCCTTGACTGAGTATAAGATCATATTTAGTAATAAGGGGCCAATTATGTCCCAACAAGAAAGGTACATTTCTGATGGGAAACCGTCTCTTCCTGGAGCCTTACCACTTTTCATTGCGGTTATGGCCTTCTTGAGTTCCTCTAGTGTTATTGGTATTTCTAACTGTTTAGCGTCATCCTCTGAAAGTTTAGGGAGAATAATTTGATTAAGAAATGTGTCCATTTTGTTTTGATCGAAGGTCATTTCTGATTTATATAAATCGGAGTAGAATACTTTGAATGTATCGTTTATTTTTACAGGATCTGTTACAAGTACTTGTTGTGCTCTAATGGTAGTTATATCTGCAAATGTTGCATTAATTCTTAATCGCATGGCTAATAGGTGGCTGGGTTTGGAACCATGGGAGTACTGCTGTTGTCTTGTACTGCGTATTTGTATTTCCGATTGTTGTCTGTATATGTCATTGATCTCTATTTTTAGTACGTTAACTTGATTTTCTAGTCGAGTTGAGTTGTTGTATTTCAGAGAATTAAATAACGTTGAGTAAAGCGTTTCCAGCTCATCCAGTTTTGTGCTTTGATTCTTGCGCATTTTGGAGGAAAAGCTATCCGTGAAGTATTTGATCATTCCCTTTACCGACATCCATATTATTCTGGGGTCTTGCACCGAGTTTGCATTCTCCCGTTGGAATACTATAAGAGCTTCTTTGAGTTGTGTAATGAATTCCTTGTTGTTAAGCAGCAACGAGTTAAATCGCTATCTTGGGGCTCGGGAGGATAGTATACCAAATGTACCTTTAAGGAGTAAATAACAGTGATCTGATAGTGCGTTGGGTATCATTTCCACTTCATAATTATCAAATAGTCTCTGTGATGCAAAGACATAATCTATTCTGGATAGTGTCTTATGTCTCGCAGATCGACAAGAGTACTTTCGGGTCGTGGGATTAAGTAACCGCCATAAGTCCTTTACACCTGTAATCTTTGACCAATCCTTTAATGCCTTCGATGAATTCTTTTGTTCGCTGGAAAAGGCGAGGTAAGATTTGTCTATCCTTGGGTTCCAGATGGCATTAAAATCTGCTCCTATTATAAATGAGTAATCGGGAATGTCTAACATTGCATTGGTTAGTGTAGTGAAGAAATTGATAATAACATCTTGAAACTTGATTTGTCTTGTTTATATCAGGGTCCCCCATTTTCCTTATAATACATTAACATTTAGTCATTTAGCTTTTAGACTTACAAGGTCTGTACGACAAGTCACACTACGAAACAAAACACAGTTATTTTGATGCAGCCTTTCCTCAAAATTCAGTGCAAGGAACCAGACAAATAAATGGAATGAAATCATCATATCAAGCTGCAAGCAGAATGATTGTTAAAGCTATGTCACAACGAGAAAAAGCAACCAAGTCTTCACTCAGTGGCATGGGTGTTGGCTAAACACAAAAAGCCATTCTCTGATGCATACATAATAAAATAATGTATGACTGAAGTGATGGAGACCATGTTTGAAGGCAAACAAAAGCAAAACCTCCTCAGATCACAGCAACCAGAATAACTGAAATACTGGGTGATGATTTGATTAAACAGCTTTGTGATAGAATAAAAAAAAATGCACAGTGCATTTCCATAGCTGTGGATGAGTCCACTGAGAATGCTCAGTTGCTGGTGTTTGTGAGGTTCTAGTGAGTTTGTGAGAAGATTGGATCAGTTAATCTTTCACTACCACACTACAGAAGGTTAACTATTTCACTACCACACTACAGACGGTTAACTCTTTCACTACCACACTACAGAAGGTTAATTATTTCACTACCACACTAAATTAAATAAACTATCATGACTTTTCCTTCATGGGTGTTGTGTTTACAGTACCACAAGACAGTTATTGACATAACAAAAGAGCCTGACTAGAACGCAGCAAGGTGTTAATGTCCTCAGAGAGAGAGGGGGCCATGGAATACAATGCATTCTGGGTAGGGTTGTAGTTGTTTAACACTCAAGTTTCAAGTTTCAAGTTTCTTTATTAGTTGACATGCAAAGATACAGAATACCTTCACATGGAATGCTTTTTTCTGTTATGCTCCTATGAGGATCATAGGACGCTTGGATCATACACATACAGCTCATTACAGTAATATTCCACAATTATTACATTTTAGATAGTAATAATGGTACAGAGCCTTGAGACAAACATATGCATATTCACCACCGCAAACAGACTGGCAGCCGTCATAGGCAGCGCCATTTACGGAAGGAGGGGGGAGTGGGTTGGGGTTGTTACAGGGCTGTAGGGGGGGGGGGGAGTGGGAGGGGGGGGGGAAGGTGGGGGGGAGTGCACAAGCCAAGTCAAGTCAAGTCAAGTCAAGAGTTTTAATTGTCACGGCATACAGGTATACAATGAAATGCGGGTGGTCTTGCCCGCAACGATGTGCAATACAGTGGTACATATAATAGAATCAAAAGAAGAAAACAACATTGTGCAGTAACAGGTAGCAGGTAACATGGAGTGACATCTCGGTATCTGTACATAGTTATTTACAGCGCATGTGTGACATGCTAGTTAGCTTTGGTAGTGCAATACACTGTTCCTGTTATTCTAATTTAAAGTGTCCTTTCCTTTGGCCATAAGTGTGCGTGTGTGCGACATGAGTGTTTGCCCGCTCATGTTAAAGTGTTAAGTGGCTGCTCGTGTGTGAGCGTGCACAGTGTGCGTGTCGTGTGTGTGTTCATGTGTGCTTGTGTGTGGACAGTTCAATGTTCTGAGCACTCAATGTACATTGTTCATGGCTCTGATGGCCTGGGGGAAGAAGCTGAGCCTAAGCCGCTCTGTCCTAGTCCTGGGTCCTGGGTGGGGGAGGTCTCCCTCACACGAGGCAGCCGACAGTGCAGCGCCAATGCAGAGGAAGGGGGGGGGGGGGGGGACTAGGGATTGGGGTTGTGGGACGCCGCTCGCCACTCTTATCTCCCAGAGAGCCTTCGACTCCAGAGCTCTCGGTTCGACCTTGGTCCAAGAATTTGTTTTGGCTGACTGACTGGCACAATTTATCCCAGCCACGTCCCTTTAAATTTGATTTGAATAGAGTGGAATATAACTCTATTGATTTGAGTGGAGTGAGTTTTAACAACTCCGTCCAAATGACTGAATGCATTATTAGTCCAAGTGTCCAAGTGTCTTATCAGTTCATTTTGGTAGATCCTGTGCGCGGTAAACAGATCCAAAATCTTCTTATTGCAGTCCAAAAGCTTCGATAATCCAAATAATACCACGTCTTCAAGTTTGTAGCCCACTCTAAGTGTGAAACTCTCCAGAAACTTTCAAGGCCATTTTCTCTGAATACGTTTTGTGATATCACCATGATTCATAGGAAGTAGCTTCAAAAGTATCCCACCAAAATGTTCAAGTGATGGCTTATTTTGAAGGTATGAATCTGTACTTTCATAATATGAAACGTTGCCTCAACAAGTCCCTACTATCCACGGCATCAATCGTCGCATTGATATTCCACATAATCGAAAGTGGCCCTGAGAGCATTAAATTTGGTCTGTAACTGAGTTTTACTTGTAGTAAGAGCATTGAAATTGGCCTGTAGCTGAGTTTTACTTGTAGTGAGAGCATTGAAATTGGTCTGTAACTGAGTTTTAGTTGTAGTCAGAGCATTGAAATGGGCCTGTAGCTGAGTTTTACTTGTAGTCAGAGCATTGAAATTGGTCTGCAATTGGTATTTTTCTCCCTTCATTGTATTGTAGCTGGTCTGTAACTGAGTTTTAGTTGTAGTCAGAGCATTGAAATTGGCCTGTAGCTGAGTTTTACTTGTAGTGAGAGCATTGAAATTGGTCTGTAACTGAGTTTTAGTTGTAGTCAGAGCATTGAAATTGGCCTGTAGCTGAGTTTTACTTGTAGTGAGAGCATTGAAATTGGTCTGTAACTGAGTTTTAGTTGTAGTCAGAGCATTGAAATTGGCCTGTAGCTGAGTTTTACTTGTAGTCAGATCATTGAAATTGGCCTGTAGCTGAGTTTTACTTGTAGTGAGAGCATTGAAATTGGCCTGTAGCTGAGTTTTACTTGTAGTCAGAGCATTGAAATTGGTCTGTAATTGGTCTTTTTCTCCCTTCATTGTATTGTAGCTGGTCTGTAACTGAGTTTTACTTGTAGTCAGAGCATTGAAATTGGCCTGTAGCTGAGTTTTACTTGTAGTCAGAGCATTGAAATTGGTCTGTAATTGGTCTTTTTCTCCCTTCATTGTATTGTAGCTGGTCTGTAACTGAGTTTTAGTTGTAGTCAGAGCATTGAAATTGGTCTGTAACTGAGTTTTAGTTGTTGTCAGAGCATTGAAATTGGCCTGTAGCTGAGTTTTACTTGTAGTCAGAGCATTGAAATTGGTCTGTAAATGGTCTTTTTCTCCCTTCATTGTATTGTAGCTGGTCTGTAACTGAGTTTTAGTTGTAGTCAGTGCATTGAAATTGGCCTGTAGCTGACTTTTACTTGTAGTCAGAGCATTGAAATTGGTCTGTAACTGAGTTTTACTTGTAGTGAGAGCATTGAAATTGGTCTGTAACTGAGTTTTAGTTGTAGTCAGAGCATTGAAATCGGCCTGTAGCTGAGTTTTACTTGTAGTCAGAGCATTGAAATTGGTCTGTAGCTGATTTTTACTTGTAGTCAGATCATTGAAATTGGCCTGTAGCTGAGTTTTACTTGTAGTCAGAGCATTGAAATTGGCCTGTAGCTGAGTTTTACTTGTAGTCAGAGCATTGAAATTGGTCTGTAATTGGTCTTTTTCTCCCTTCATTGTATTGTAGCTGGTCTGTAACTGAGTTTTAGTTGTAGTCAGAGCATTGAAATTGGTCTGTAACTGAGTTTTAGTTGTTGTCAGAGCATTGAAATTGGCCTGTAGCTGAGTTTTACTTGTAGTCAGAGCATTGAAATTGGTCTGTAATTGGTCTTTTTCTCCCTTCATTGTATTGTAGCTGGTCTGTAACTGAGTTTTACTTGTAGTCAGAGCATTGAAATTGGCCTGTAGCTGAGTTTTACTTGTAGTCAGAGCATTGAAATTGGTCTGTAGCTGAGTTTTAGTTGTAGTCAGAGCATTGAAATTGGCCTGTAGCTGAGTTTTACTTGTAGTCAGAGCATTGAAATTGGCCTGTAGCTGAGTTTTACTTGTAGTCAGAGCATTGAAATAGGTCTGTAACTGGTCTTTTTCTCCCTTCATTGTATTGTATCTGGTCTGTAACTGAGTTTTACTTGTAGTCAGAGCATTGAAATTGGCCTGTAGCTGAGTTTTACTTGTAGTCAGAGCATTGAAATAGGTCTGTAACTGGTCTTTTTCTCCCTTCATTGTATTGTATCTGGTCTGTAACTGAGTTCTACTTGTAGTCAGAGCATTGAAATTGGCCTGTAGCTGAGTTTTACTTGTAGTCAGAGCATTGAAATTGGTCTGTAATTGGTCTTTTTCTCCCTTCATTGTATTGTAGCTGGTCTGTAACTGAGTTTTACTTGTAGTCAGAGCATTGAAATTGGCCTGTAGCTGAGTTTTACTTGTAGTCAGAGCATTGAAATAGGTCTGTAACTGATCTTTTTCTCCCTTCATTGTATTGTATCTGGTCTGTAACTGAGTGTTACTTGTAGTCAGAGCATTGAAATTGGCCTGTAGCTGAGTTTTACTTGTAGTCAGAGCATTGAAATTGGTCTGTAATTGGTCTTTTTCTCCCTTCATTGTATTGTAGCTGGTCTGTAACTGAGTTTTAGTTGTAGTCAGAGCATTGAAATTGGTCTGTAACTGAGTTTTAGTTGTTGTCAGAGTATTGAAATTGGCCTGTAGCTGAGTTTTACTTGTAGTCAGAGCATTGAAATTGGTCTGTAATTGGTCTTTTTCTCCCTTCATTGTATTGTAGCTGGTCTGTAACTGAGTTTTAGTTGTAGTCAGAGCATTGAAATCGGCCTGTAGCTGAGTTTTACTTGTAGTCAGAGCATTGAAATTGGTCTGTAGCTGATTTTTACTTGTAGTCAGATCATTGAAATTGGCCTGTAGCTGAGTTTTACTTGTAGTCAGAGCATTGAAATTGGCCTGTAGCTGAGTTTTACTTGTAGTCAGAGCATTGAATTTGGTCTGTAATTGGTCTTTTTCTCCCTTCATTGTATTGTAGCTGGTCTGTAACTGAGTTTTAGTTGTAGTCAGAGCATTGAAATTGGTCTGTAACTGAGTTTTAGTTGTTGTCAGAGCATTGAAATTGGCCTGTAGCTGAGTTTTACTTGTAGTCAGAGCATTGAAATTGGTCTGTAATTGGTCTTTTTCTCCCTTCATTGTATTGTAGCTGGTCTGTAACTGAGTTTTAGTTGTAGTCAGAGCATTGAAATTGGCCTGTAGCTGAGTTTTACTTGTAGTGAGAGCATTGAAATTGGTCTGTAGCTGAGTTTTACTTGTAGTGAGAGCATTGAAATTGGTCTGTAACTTAGTTGTACTTGTAGTCAGAGCATTGAAATTGGCCTGTAGCTGACTTTTACTTGTAGTCAGAGCATTGAAATTGGTCTGTAACTGAGTTTTAGTTGTAGTCAGAGCATTGAAATTGGCCTGTAGCTGACTTTTACTTGTAGTCAGAGCATTGAAATTGGTCTGTAACTGAGTTTTAGTTGTAGTCAGAGCATGGAAATTGGCCTGTAGCTGAGTTTTACTTGTAGTGAGAGCATTGAAATTGGTCTGTAACTGAGTTTTAGTTTTAGTCAGAGCATTGAAATCGGCCTGTAGCTGAGTTTTACTTGTAGTCAGAGCATTAAAATTGGTCTGTAGCTGAGTTTTACTTGTAGTCAGAGCATTGAAATTGGTCTGTAATTGGTCTTTTTCTCCCTTCATTGTATTGTAGCTGGTCTGTAACTGAGTTTTAGTTGTAGTCAGAGCATTGAAATTGGTCTGTAACTGAGTTTTAGTTGTTGTCAGAGCATTGAAATTGGCCTGTAGCTGAGTTTTACTTGTAGTCAGAGCATTGAAATTGGTCTGTAATTGGTATTTTTCTCCCTTCATTGTATTGTAGCTGGTCTGTAACTGAGTTTTACTTGTAGTCAGAGCATTGAAATTGGCCTGTAGCTGAGTTTTACTTGTAGTCAGAGCATTGACATTGGTCTGTAGCTGAGTTTTAGTTGTAGTCAGAGCATTGAAATTGGCCTGTAGCTGAGTTTTACTTGTAGTCAGAGCATTGAAATTGGCCTGTAGCTGAGTTTTACTTGTAGTCAGAGCATTGAAATAGGTCTGTAACTGGTCTTTTTCTCCCTTCATTGTATTGTATCTGGTCTGTAACTGAGTTTTACTTGTAGTCAGAGCATTGAAATTGGCCTGTAGCTGAGTTTTACTTGTAGTCAGAGCATTGAAATTGGTCTGTAATTGGTCTTTTTCTCCCTTCATTGTATTGTAGCTGGTCTGTAACTGAGTTTTAGTTGTAGTCAGAGCATTGAAATTGGTCTGTAACTGAGTTTTAGTTGTTGTCAGAGCATTGAAATTGGCCTGTAGCTGAGTTTTACTTGTAGTCAGAGCATTGAAATTGGTCTGTAATTGGTCTTTTTCTCCCTTCATTGTATTGTAGCTGGTCTGTAACTGAGTTTTAGTTGTAGTCAGAGCATTGAAATTGGCCTGTAGCTGAGTTTTACTTGTAGTGAGAGCATTGAAATTGGTCTGTAACTGAGTTTTAGTTGTAGTCAGAACATGGAAATTGGCCTGTAGCTGAGTTTTACTTGTAGTGAGAGCATTGAAATTGGTCTGTAACTGAGTTTTAGTTGTAGTCAGAGCATTGAAATCGGCCTGTAGCTGAGTTTTACTTGTAGTCAGAGCATTGAAATTGGTCTGTAGCTGATTTTTACTTGTAGTCAGATCATTGAAATTGGCCTGTAGCTGAGTTTTACTTGTAGTGAGAGCATTGCAATTGGCCTGTAGCTGAGTTTTACTTGTCGTCAGAGCATTGAAATTGGTCTGTAATTGGTCTTTTTCTCCCTTCATTGTATTGTAGCTGGTCTGTAACTGAGTTTTACTTGTAGTCAGAGCATTGAAATTGGCCTGTAGCTGAGTTTTACTTGTAGTCAGAGCATTGAAATTGGTCTGTAATTGGTCTTTTTCTCCCTTCATTGTATTGTAGCTGGTCTGTAACTGAGTTTTAGTTGTAGTCAGAGCATTGAAATTGGTCTGTAACTGAGTTTTAGTTGTTGTCAGAGCATTGAAATTGGCCTGTAGCTGAGTTTTACTTGTAGTCAGAGCATTGAAATTGGTCTGTAATTGGTCTTTTTCTCCCTTCATTGTATTGTAGCTGGTCTGTAACTGAGTTTTAGTTGTAGTCAGAGCATTGAAATTGGCCTGTAGCTGAGTTTTACTTGTAGTGAGAGCATTGAAATAGGTCTGTAACTTAGTTGTACTTGTAGTCAGAGCATTGAAATTGGCCTGTAGCTGACTTTTACTTGTAGTCAGAGCATTGAAATTGGTCTGTAACTGAGTTTTAGTTGTAGTCAGAGCATGGAAATTGGCCTGTAGCTGAGTTTTACTTGTAGTGAGAGCATTGAAATTGGTCTGTAACTGAGTTTTAGTTGTAGTCAGAGCATTGAAATCGGCCTGTAGCTGAGTTTTACTTGTAGTCAGAGCATTGAAATTGGTCTGTAGCTGATTTTTACTTGTAGTCAGATCATTGAAATTGGCCTGTAGCTGAGTTTTACTTGTAGTCAGAGCATTGAAATTGGCCTGTAGCTGAGTTTTACTTGTAGTCAGAGCATTGAAATTGGTCTGTAATTGGTCTTTTTCTCCCTTCATTGTATTGTAGCTGTCCTGTAACTGAGTTTTAGTTGTAGTCAGAGCATTGAAATTGGTCTGTAACTGAGTTTTAGTTGTTGTCAGAGCATTGAAATTGATCTGTAACTGAGTTTTAGTTGTAGTCAGAGCATTGAAATTGGCCTGTAGCTGAGTTTTACTTGTAGTCAGAGCATTGAAATTGGTCTGTAATTGGTCTTTTTCTCCCTTCATTGTATTGTAGCTGGTCTGTAACTGAGTTTTACTTGTAGTCAGAGCATTGAAATCGGCCTGTAGCTGAGTTTTACTTGTAGTCAGATCATTGAAATTGGTCTGTAGCTGAGTTTTAGTTGTAGTCAGAGCATTGAAATTGGCCTGTAGCTGAGTTTTACTTGTAGTCAGAGCATTGAAATTGGTCTGTAACTGGTATTGTTCTCCCTTCATTGTATTGTAGCTGGTCTGTAACTGATTTTTACTTGTAGTCAGAACATTGAGATTGGTATGTAACTGAGTTATACTTGTAATCAGAGAATTGAAATTGGTCTGTAACTGAGTTTTACTTGTAGTCAGAGCATTGAAATTGGCCTGTAGCTGAGTTTGACTTGTAGTCAGAGCATTGAAATTGGTCTGTAACTGAGTTTTACTTGTAGTCAGAACATTGAAATTGGTCTGTAGCTGGTATTTTTCTCTCTTCAGAGTGTCGTAATCGGTTTGCAGTGAGTGTTTATTTGTTGCTAATGTATCGCAACCTTTCTCTAACCGGTCCTTCTCACTCGTCAAGATTGAATAATTACGCACAATCTGCCGTTGGTCCGTCGTCAGGGCATCGAAACGGATCTGCAATCGTTCTTGTTCTTGTCGCAGGTTGCTGTAGTTCATCTTCATTTCATCTCCGCTCGAAGTCAGTGTACTGTAGTTGGCCTGTAACTGATCTCTTTCTCTCTGCGTGACATTGTAGATCACCTGCAACTGATCTCTCTCCCCTTTCAGGGTGAGATAACTGGCCTGTGACCGGTCTCGTTCCTCGGTCAGATTCTTGAAGCTGTCCCTCGACCGGTCTCTCTCGGAAGTCAGGATCGTGTTGCTGGTTAAGATCCGCTCTTTCTCTGCAAACATGGAGTCATAGCTCTTGTGAAGCTGGTCTCTTTCCTCCGTCAGGTTGTTGTATTTAGACTGCAACTGGTCTCTCTCTGCCCTGGAGGCCTGGTCTCTGTTCTGAAGCTGGTCTCTTTCCTCCGTCAGGTTGTTGTATTTAGACTGCAACTGGTCTCTCTCTGCCCTGGAGGCCTGGTCTCTGTTCTGAAGCTGGTCTCTTTCCTCTGTCAGGTTGTTGTATTTAGACTGCAACTGGTCTCTCTCTGCCCTGGAGGCCTGGTCTGTGTCCGCAGAGGAGGGATGGCTGAAGACTTCATCTGCAAAGGAAACATGAGGGCATCACAAATGATAGCCTAAAGGCCAACTTGCAAGTTAAACCCTACTCTGCAATTATGGGTAGTTTACATCATTGGGATCTAATTTCATTATAAATTTTTTTTCCATTTGATGCCGGAAATGCCACTCAGAAAGGGTTAAAAAGGTCCACGCATGAATAACATGCACGAGCAAATCAAAAAGCGTATCAGACGCTAGCAGGGCCGTGACATCACTCGAGGCAACTTTCCCTACTTATGATCCACTACAAGGAGTTTTGACGAGTGCAGAAAGCTATTTCCTTGATCCAAATGGACGCCCCTACAAGACGCAAATGGGTTTAATCGTCGGAGACTTTGATGGACCAGCTACAACTGGTTGAAACAAGGTAGTTATAAGGTTTTTAATGTCGTAAAAAAAGAACTACATTTACCACTAGGCAGCCTGTTGTTCAGTACAGAAGCGCTACTGGTCTGTGGGCTGTCGCCTTATCCCCATGTCATAGTATCAAGCTGGCTATATAGCTCTGGCTAACGTTACCCCGCTAACGTTAGCATTATGTCTACTGTCGTGCATGTAAAAGAGTTTTGGGAACGAGTAAAATGTGCAGGTAATCTTCTCAGACCTGTGGGGCAAAGCACTGCACTGCACACGCATCATGCCGGCTAGCAAGCTACACGTTGCGGCATGTTGATACGATAGTAGCCCCCTCGGATAGCACTCGGTGCATCAGTCACGAAAGGGTCTACCACGATAGTTATTAGCTAACTAATGTTAACGTTACAAGCTCAAACACCTCATAACTACTACTATTGTCGTGTCCATACGTTCCCTGGCAGACAAAGGTATACAAAGAGGAGAGAACCATTTTAAATCGGGCATTCATGCCGGCTAGCAAGCTACACGTTGCGGCATGTTGATAGCACAATAGTAGCCCACTCGGTGAGCCCACTCGGCTACTAACGTTATAAACACAATATGTACAACGACACAATGATTTACATTATTACAAATATGGTAACGTGGTTGTGGCTTTTACAAATAGTGGTTAGCTTTAGAGATGAATGGCTATGATCACGGTGCAATAGTGTTAGGTGAAACAGAGACTAGCTCCTCAGCTAGTAGTAACAAGAAGGCTCTCTGCTTCCTGCCGTCTGCCTGTGAGTCTCGGAGCCCCTGCTGCCCTGTACCCAGTGTAACGTCATCATTAAGATGACACACGCACGCTATGAAACCATGGATTAAAATATGCATGTGCGTGGAGGTTGTGGTTTGGTCGACAAAATGTTTGATACAAACGCTAAAACTGGGTCAATTTTGAATAATTTTTTTTCCCTCTTCATGAAAGTCAGCGTTGGCCTAGTCACATTGTTTATTGAACAAAAATACAACCTGCAAGTTGGCCTTTAAGGCGATACACCCCAGGTGAATAGGCAAATATACTTTTTTTGGTTGATTTTGAGATTTTGTTATATTTTGCTTACTAAACATGTCTTCTATGAAACTAGTGACAATAAAACGTCAATAACACACATTTAGTTGTTTATTTTACTTCATTTAGCCTTATTGCATCCATAAATGTGCACATATTTATTGGGGAAGTGCCTCATTTGCATATATAAACATACAATTCAGAAAACTTGCAATATATGTTTTCTTAGTTTATATGTACATAACAAACTGGGAAAGTTTCATAGTGATATCTATTCAAATATGTTTTTGCCAATTAGGGGGTACTACACACTGTTACTACACTGTTTGTAGCCTGTGTGAGAAAACGGTGCTTTTTCAATGTATGTGATGTATAGATTGGGGAGAGATGACCACAGCTAACATGGTAGATCGAAATGTGCATGGAAGCAGGAGACGGTGATAGAACGGTGGTGGAACCAGTGGTTTCACAGGCACAGGCCGCGTCAGCGAGGGTTTTGTTATGAATTCCTTAGAAGAACATCTGAGATTAGAGTGTACTGTCTCCCAGGACAGGAGGGAGAGAGGTTCATCTTAATGAAACGTGAGTTTATTAGTGTTAAAGGTTATGCAGTTGTCATGACAACACGTCGCATGACAACCAGAAGGCGGGGCCGTCGTTGCGACGACGAACATCTATAAGTCGAACGGTGTTTCCGGGTGTTGAGCAGACTAGAATCTGACTCAGACTAAAATCTGACTGAGACTAAGAGGGAAGAAACCAGAAGAGACTCTCTCCTCTCATTGAGAGAGAGGGGGGGGGGGGGGGGAGAATGGCACATCACCAGTAGCTTCGGCTACCACGAGGATGGTCTTAGGCTAACGACTAGGCCTGACCACTATTGGACTGAATAACAAAAGGACAATCTGAACACACCGAGAGATCATTAGAATAGACTCTTCAAGGACGATACAATTTGATAACATCTGATAACATCTGATTAGGAGGTTCTGTTTATAGCAATAAACAACGCTTTTCCTCATAAGGTATCTCACAGTGTCGAAGTGTCGAATTCTTACGGAGGTGGAGAAGTATTATGGTTTATGGATTGCACTAACGGGGGGGAGATAAGGATCTTATCTACCAGTATCGGAGACGTCAGGACCATTAAAAGTACACAACGCAGAGGAATTGGATGGAGGGCCAAACAGACGAAGACGTGATACTGGCCAGTTTGATCAGAATCTTACAGTTGATGCCGTTGGGACCCGGATTTGCAAGAGATTAAAACAACGGGAACAGTTGATGCCGTTGGGACCCGGATTTGCAAGAGATTAAAACAACGGGAACAGTTGGTTGTTGATGACAGCCAGAAAGCAAGAGATAAGAACAACGGATAAAGACTTTTTCAATAATGGGGCGACAGTGGACAACAGTCATCAATGTGTGGGAGAATCATGATTGAAGCAAGGCCGGTCAGCCCTGGGAGAGAGCGGCGAGTCGAGCGGTCAGGAGGCGAACCAGCGCTGTAGGGGAAACAGCGCTCCGATCAAAAATGTGAGTTCACTGTGCACACGGTTGTTTTGATTTTAAGCCAAATAAAAACGAACAGATAGTGAATCCGTAAACGTAAACATTTCTAGTTCGACACAGAGAATGCCAGCTGTGATAATATGAGCAGAGAGCCATGGTGGAAATCGAGGGTGTTATCTACAGAGAATGAAAAGCAAACGAGGCAGGCTGCACAGTTTTGGTTTAAGGAGGGTAAATGCGAGATGAGGAAAGGGGGGGGGGGGCGCTTGAATCAGATCGAAAAATTGTTATGGCGGGACTGTTTTCATAACAGAAGGAAAGTCGAAAGGAGATTGTACCAGTGTGTATTATGTCCGATCAGGCAAGAGTATTAGTCTGAGAAAGCGTCCCCTGATAATGGATAGGAAAGAGGAAAAACAGCGGTGTTTTCAGGCCTTGGAAGGAGGGGCAGCGTTCGTTTTGTTTGTGAGAGAGTAGCCATTATGAGCGAGTCAAAATGGCCGTGAGCACCACGAGGAGATAACAACAGATAAAGAACCAGGAAGTGACACGTCAACTAAAACACCATGGAGGAGGAGTAGGTCGCCACCTAGTGGCGGAGGGGGGGTAGTGCTGGGGAGTTTTCATTACCCATAGGGGAATATTTAGATAGAGGCCTGTACTACCATCTAGTGGCGGAGTGGGGGAGTGATTCAATAGTGAATCTAATGAGATTAAATAAGAATTGCACAGAAAGATGGTGCAGTTATTTGAATGGGTTAATAATTGAATAAAGAGGGAGTTTGAATTCCAGTGGGGCCTTCTCACACCTAATAAATAGGCAGAGTCTTGAGGGGACACGTCACCAGAAAGAACTGGCGCGCGCTGGGGGTCACCCGTGGGACAAACGTAGAGCGCCGAGTGGGTATCGTTTAGCTGCTGGTGTCACGCCGGAAGACAACAAAACAGGGAACAGCCCTGTAGGATTAGATATGGGTGTTGAGAAGGTGGGGGACTAATAGAGAACAAATAGGGGCTTGCAGAGGAAAAAAATATATAGAGAACGAGCTGCAGGCCCAAAGCCATGGTAGACTAATAGCAAAACAAGGGAAGTCGAATGGACAGACGACTGCCGGTGGTGTGTTTCTGCTTTCAAGGGGGGGAATGACACCGACAGCGATGGAGATGACCAGGAGGACAGACTGGAGGAGGAGGAAGCCGCAGGGGCCAGGCACCGCAGCCTGGTCCACAGATGATCCACGACGAGGGAGGAGACGGCGGCGGTGGAGGAGCAGATGTGGAGAGGACAGCCAGAGACACTGAGCAGTAGCAGACCAGGGGAGACATTTTTGCCTAGGGGACCGCGCCCTGGGAGGGGGACCAGCTCAGGAAAGGAGCCGTCACTGAAAGGGGCCCTTGCCCTAGAAGATGGGACCGGCCCGAGATGGGAGGTGTACTGTAAGAGAGGGAAGGGAGCGCTCTGATTTGGACGTGGGGTACCGAATAGGGGGGCCGAAGGGTTTAGGTGTGTCGTTTGGAAAGTTGCAATCTGTGTTTTTCTCTGTCTCTCTCTCTCTCTCTCCTCCATGGCCGTTGTTTATCCTTTCTGGTTTGGGTGTGATGCGGGTAATGGAAAACGAGGAAAAACAGCAGACGGCGGGGCCCTAATTGTTATGAGTCTATTTTTGTGTATAATTAATTGAAAAACAAAGTAGTCTTATGATTCTGAGGGGTGATAAGAATCAAGGGGGGATTGAGAGAAAACGGTGCTTTTTCAATGTATGTGATGTATAGATTGGGGAGAGATGACCACAGCTAACATGGTAGATCGAAATGTGCATGGAAGCAGGAGACGGTGATAGAACGGTGGTGGAACCAGTGGTTTCACAGGCACAGGCCGCGTCAGCGAGGGTTTTGTTATGAATTCCTTAGAAGAACATCTGAGATTAGAGTGTACTGTCTCCCAGGACAGGAGGGAGAGAGGTTCATCTTAATGAAACGTGAGTTTATTAGTGTTAAAGGTTATGCAGTTGTCATGACAACACGTCGCATGACAACCAGAAGGCGGGGCCGTCGTTGCGACGACGAACATCTATAAGTCGAACGGTGTTTCCGGGTGTTGAGCAGACTAGAATCTGACTCAGACTAAAATCTGACTGAGACTAAGAGGGAAGAAACCAGAAGAGACTCTCTCCTCTCATTGAGAGAGAGGGGGGGGGGGGGGGGAGAATGGCACATCACCAGTAGCTTCGGCTACCACGAGGATGGTCTTAGGCTAACGACTAGGCCTGACCACTATTGGACTGAATAACAAAAGGACAATCTGAACACACCGAGAGATCATTAGAATAGACTCTTCAAGGACGATACAATTTGATAACATCTGATAACATCTGATTAGGAGGTTCTGTTTATAGCAATAAACAACGCTTTTCCTCATAAGGTATCTCACAGTGTCGAAGTGTCGAATTCTTACGGAGGTGGAGAAGTATTATGGTTTATGGATTGCACTAACGGGGGGGAGATAAGGATCTTATCTACCAGTATCGGAGACGTCAGGACCATTAAAAGTACACAACGCAGAGGAATTGGATGGAGGGCCAAACAGACGAAGACGTGATACTGGCCAGTTTGATCAGAATCTTACACTGTGTGTAGTTCTGTTCAGTTCAATAACATCATTATTATTATTCAGTTATCAGGCATGTGTTTAGGTTGTTTATTACTAATGGTTTGATTAGGTATTGTGTTTGTAAATAGCTGTTTCAAAAAAAAAGTATGACATTTTACAATACAGAACTTTGAAGGCGTTTTCCCAAAAATGAGTTTTTATGCGTTTTTCTTACACACTTGGGTATACATCTACCATTCCATAGCACCTACACACACCATACTTTCCACATTTATTCCTATATATACCCTGCATCTTTCTACAGAGGGGTTTGTTGATATATCATTCATAGCCTGATTTATAGTACATTTAGACCAAAAAACATGGCGAACATTTACTTTTTTTATGACTGTAGACAGCATTTCCTGATTTATGGGATGATAAAAAGACATATCCACAATCCCCCTTGTACAAAGTTCACTGTGTTATGTGTCAACATAATGAAAACATTTTTACAAATCTGGCATCATCCAATTTTGGTATTTATATCCAAACGCAGGGCCGTCTCAGGGGGTGTGCGAGCAGTGCGGTCGCACAGGGCCTCGCGGGAAGGGGGGCCTCGCACAATTTTTTATTTTTATTTTTTTTATTATTATTATTATTATTTTTTTTTTTGCGAGGCCCCCCTTCCTGCAAGGCCCTTTTTCATCACAGACCTAAAATCTAGTTTTGCTTATATGCAGTGTTGGGACTAACGCGTTACAAAGTAACGCGTTACAGTAACGAAGTTACTTTTTGCCGTAACTAGTATTCTAACGCATTACTTTTTACATTCAGTAACGCTGTTACCGTTACTAAATGGTTTGTTAGTTCGTTACTGCGTTCTTTTTATGTAGATTCATAGCAAGCGTCCTCCTGACTCCGTTTGATTTCGCCTGTTTGTTTTGTTTACTATAGAGAGCGTCTATTTCTTTCCGTAGCCGCATTTCTGGTTTCCGCATTTCTGATTGGCCACTGACTGACGTTCTCTGACGTTCTCTGACCAGAGAGTGTCAGTCAGTGGCCACTGGCCAATCAGAAATGCGGAAACCAGAAATGCGGCTACGGAAAGAAATAGACGCTCTCTATAGTAAACAAAACAAACAGGCGAAATCAAACGGAGTCAGGAGGACGCTCGCTATGAATCTACATAAAAAGAACGCAGTAACGAACTAACAAACCATTTAGCAACTACTTGGAGAGATAGTTAATATACAACATGGAAACGAGATAAAGAACATGTTTGAGGGGCTGCTGGAGTCAGCTGGACTAACGTTACATCTCGACCACCGCAGACTTTGGTGAGTGCAATGTGTTCACTGAAACTCAAGTTGATCAACGGATTTTGACTGTACGAAATCTGCCAGGGAATCTCATAATACTAATCAAACAATATAAATATAGTCCTTTCATGCACAATTGATATCCGAACTATTCTAACGTTGCAATGCTTTGATTGATATCTTAAACAACGTTGCAAGATGGTTATAATGAAACGCTCCGGCGACATCAAGGCTGTTCCTTCAACCGGCACACTTCTTATTATATCGACTCGGGACAACATTTGTTTGTGTCAGATTTGTGTTTGTATCTAGACCACATTGCTTAGCAGAGTTCAGTGATGTGAATGGAAACTGTCAAGTTGATCAACCGATTTTGAGTATCTGGGGCATGGGACTCGGGAGCAATCTTTTTTTCTTTTTCTTTTTTTTTTAAATAACTAAATAGTTACTTTTCACTGTAACTCATTACTTTTGGGTGTAAGTAACTAGTAAAGTAACGCAGTTACTTTGAAATGAAGTAACTAGTAAAGTAACTGAGTTACTATTTTTCAGTAACTAGCACAACACTGCTTATATGCTTATATATTTCACATTAGACACGTTTGTAGAATGTGTCTGACTTGTTCCTGGCTCTGCGGCTCTGCAGATACACTATTGGAGCTCTGGGGCTCTGCAGCAGACATACTATTGGTTTCAACGAAGGGAGGGGTTACATGTGTACAGTCGGCCGGCGTGCGTCAGCTGCGTCTGACTATTTCGCGCGTACAGCATTGGAGGTTATGCCAGCCAAGACGAAGAGGACGGTCGTTCGGCAAATGGACTGAAGATGAAAGTTGTTGCATGTTAGAAAGTTCAGTCAGGCTAGCCATGTCGGCTTAGCTAAAGGCAGGGACAGCTAGTTAGCTTTAGCTACGTTATAATATCGAGTGCTAACGCGTGGTTTAGACCACCAGCCCTGATTCCAAACTCTAACCTTAACCAGTTCGAACGAGGGCCTAAGCTTAACCGTTCGAAACAAGGCGGACATTAATAATTAATAAAATAATAAAAATGTATAAAATGTTCAATCTATTAATCAATCAAAGCGGGGAACATAGAACCCGTGGAACATAGGACCCGGGGAACATAGGGATGATCCCGGATCAGCGGGCCAGCTAGCTATCGTAGCTAACCTTATGTTGAGCTAGCGGGCCGGCTAGCTATCGTAGCTAATGTTATGTTGAGCTAGCGGGCCGGCTGACTATCGTAGCCAACGTTATGTTGAGCTAGCGGGCCGGCTAGCTGTCGTAGATGTTATGTTGAGCCAAGCGGGCCGCCTAGCTAACGTAGCTAACGTTATATTGAGCCAAACGGGCCGGCTAGCTGCCGTAGCTAATGTTATATTGAGCCAAAGCGGGCCGGCTAGCTAATGTAGCTAACGTTATATTGAGCCAAACGGGCCGGCTAGCTGTCGTAGCTAACGGTGTGTACCTGGTGTCAGTACCTGGCTACTCTATTTGCAGTTAGCCTATTTAGCTGATGTCGGCCGTTGGCTCCTTGCTACTTTGTTTTCTCTGGTATAGACCCTCTTCTCTTTGGATTTAAGTGTTGATTTTTGTCCTTTTGGATCTATGTATATTCATGTTGCCTCTCTCTCTCTCTCTCTCTCTCTCTCTCTCTCTCTCTCTCTCTCTCTCTCTCTCTCTCTGAGCATTGCATTGCTTATAGTTGTCAATTGTGTCGGTCAGTTCATTGCAATTTTTCCTTCAGTCACATTTAGTTTTATCCTGCACCTGGCCTAAAACAGGTTGGATGTGCACACAGCTGCTCTACTGTGTTTGTAGCAGAGCAACCATACCTGAAGATTTGTAAACAAAGACAGCAACACTAGAGTGTGTACTTCTATCTACATAGTACAGGCAAAGCATTTCCATTGCTAGGCAAAAACTCCACCTGTTTTCTACACTGCTTCTTCCCTTGCTGTATTTTCTGCATTACTGCCACTTGTACATGTGTGTTGTGGAGAAATGTGTACAGTGTTACAAAGCGATAACACTGTATATTGACTGTAGAACGGGAGCTCTCTCTCGCTCTCTCTCTCTCTCTCTCTTGCTATATGTTGACTGTATCATGCCCAGCCTCGGGCAGCGCTATTATTTAAGAATATGTTGACTGTATAAAAAAACCTTTAGGGGGGGGGGGGGGCTCGCGTTTAAATTTTGCACAGGGCCTAGCATTTCTCCCAGGCGGCCCTGCCCAAACGTCATATGCAAATTAGTGCATATTTAATGAGGTAATGCCTATTTTGCATATATAAACATAAGCTCTCAGAAAACATGCAATAATTTTTTTCTAAGTTGTTATGTACATAACAAACTGGGAAAGTTTCATAGTGATATCTATTCAAATATATGTTTTGCCTATTCACCTGGGGTGTCTCACAACTCATTGAATGCCATTGATTTTTTTTTAATCAAATTTTTATTTCCAATTTTTTTTTAAACAACATCACAGACAACATTGACATCAACAATAATAATAATAATAATAATAATAATAATAATAATAATAATAATAATAATAATAATAATAATAATAATAATAATAATAATAATAATAATAATAATAATAATAATAATAATAATAATAATAATAATAATAATAATAATAATAATAATAATAATAATAATAATAATAATAATAATAATAATAATAATAATAATAATAATAATAATAATAATAATAATAATAATAATAATGATGATGATGATGATGATGATGATGATGATGATGATGATGATGATGATGATGATGATGATGATAATAATTATTATTATGATAATAATAATAATAATTATTATTATTATTATTATTATTATTATTATTATTATTATTATTATTATTATTATTATTATTATTATTATTATTATTATTATTATTATTATTATTATTATTATTATTATTATTATTATTATTATTATTATTATTATTATTATTATTATTATTATTATTATTATTATTATTATTATTATTATTATTATTATTATTATTATTATTATTATTATTATTATTATTATTATTATTATTATTGTTCTGAAGGATCAGATTAAACCGAATATATATATTTATTATATATATATATTTAATTGTATTTGTATATCCCCTGATATCCCTTGTATATTCCTTGTACAATATGCATTGAATATCCCTTCTAGTCTACTGAACATCCCATAATAGTCTCCATTCTACCATTGGACGAGACCTTGGTGCCAGGTCGCCATACCCCTCAGACCAGGTTCAATCGTACCGCTCAACATGTATGGACAAGTCCTAGTTCCGCGTAGGAATATGTCTACCGCACCACTAATGGTACTATTTGTTCATAGTGCGTATATATACTGCGCTATTAAAGTAGAGCTTTCTTTTAGTCCAGTTCCTTACCCTCCAACAGAGTGACAGACGCAAAAGCCTCCCCGCGAACCACGTGTGGGCAGTAAGGCTAATTCGGCCCAGTATCGGCATTGAGACATCGTGTATATTAATATTTGAATAGTCATATTTGGCACTATATCGTCGAGTTGGACGTATTCTATTAAGCTAATAATAGTCTATTCATATGTAGTGCCTCGTGCGGTAAGAGTTCTATAGTAATCAGCACCCCCATCGTTTCGGGCATCAGCTGGACGCTTATCCAGGGTGGTTGACCCCACGTGAAGCTGCACCCGAGGAGCTCCAGGCCAAAGAGCGAGTGGACCTGTATATTGGATTATTCTACCGACGACGGCTAGCCTTCCCCGGCTTGGATTATGCTTTGAGTACTTTGATTATTCTATGGATAAAGGCCAACACTGCGGTGTGTTGGAAATACCCCCCCCGGAGAGGACGACAGGTGAGGAGACGCTCTACACGACGAGGTCGCCTCACGTCTCTCCATCGTGGACCGGAGGACGCCGGCCACAGAGAGTCCAACTGCTTTCATCTGTGGATCGAGGATCGCTGGGCACCGGGTCGCACGACTGTGGGCTCTCCCAGGATACCCTCGGCCAGACGGGATACAGCCAGACTCTACCCCCCCCCCCCTCCAGCTGTCCTACAAGCAGTCGGAACCTTCCCCTAGTGTATCCAGCTATATAATCATTCAAGTATCATTGCTATTGTTCCCTAAATATTCCAGGTTGTATATTTGCTTCCTGCGCAATCAGAGATTGGACATTCGATATTGATCTACCTACGAATACTCATTTGCCATAAAAGTGCATACTATTTCAAATCATAAATGTAATTAAGTGATCGTTGTACATACCTTTTGCTATGTATTATTAATAAACGCAGACTTTCGACTTGGTACATTTGTGTTGGATCCGTTTCATCAGGTGGGAGTGTTTATCATAATTATTCATACCTAGTACTGGGTGGCCAGAGTCTAAAGTACAAGAGGTAGTGGTAGTAAGTATCATATCTAACAATACAGTCAGGGAATTGTACCCCTCAGTTACAATTATTATTATTATTATTATTATTATTATTATTATTATTATTATTATTATTATTATTATTATTATTATTATTATTATTATTATTATTATTATTATTATTATTATTATTATTATTATTATTATTATTATTATTATTATTATTATTATTATTATTATTATTATTATTATTATTATTATTATTATTATTATTATTATTATTATTATTATTATTATTATTATTATTATAATAATAATAATAATAATAATAATAATAATAATAATAATAATAATAATAATAATAATAATAATAATAATAATAATAATAATAATAATAATAATAATAATAATAATAATAATAATAATAATAATAATAATAATAATAATAATAATAATAATAATAATAATAATAATAATAATAATAATAATAATAATAATATTAATAATAATAATAATAATAATTAATAATAATAATAATAATAATAATAATAATAATAATAATAATAATAATAATAATAATAATAATAATAATAATAATAATAATAATAATAATAATAATAATAATAATAATAATAATAATAATAATAATAATGACAAGACAATACATTTAAATTACAACAGACTTAAAATGAGAGACAGTGACCATAGCAAAAACCATCCCTAGGGGTGCCTTATTATCCACTCACTTAGGCAATATTGTAGAATCAACTATCTGTATCCTGGTTTAACCTGGGAATAAATAACCCTTATAACCACACAGATTCATTAAAACACAGTTGTAAGTTATCCATCTGATAATTCAGTCTATGGGTAAAAGTTCTAGTATTCCGCTAGCCGCCAAAAACGAGAATACCCGAGAAAAAAAAAGCGAATGTATTATTATTATTCAAAATAGTGAGCTCTGTGAGCTCTGAATGAATTGGAATTGAAATGACGATCGAATCCCGATAGGTGGCAGTATCGCCTACTGTACCTTTTGAACTGGGCTAGTTTACTGTGGGGAAGGGGGTTGCTCACTCACTGCTGGCTACCACTAGCCTGCGGATTGTCTGGGCGAGTGAACTATTGGAGATTATTATGAAGAGGACAAGACGATCACACTTATGGATGATAAGGTGCGTTTTCATATAGGTGTCAGGCAAGCAACCCGCATGAAATGTGCATATGCGCACACAACTCTGAGTTTCGTAAAAGTCAGTCAAAGCTTACTAAAAGCACGAGCAGTGAACTCCAAGCCCACGTGACTGAACTCAAACTAGAAAGAAACAGACTAAGAAACGACGTAAACTCCATGATCAAAACTGCAAAAAAGAATTTCATCAATGACAAAACTGAGGAAAACAAAAACAAACCACGTGAACTTTGAAAATTACTCAATAATCAACTAGGATGCAGTAAAAAACTTAAAACCAGATTCTCAAACATAAACATAAAAACGGACAACACGCTCATCACAGACAAGCTGGATGTAGCCAATTACTTAAACATTTTCTTCACAAACATAGCCACAACACTGGTAAACAAACTACCCTCCCACTCAGGGCTTTATGGGGTAGAACACATAGTAGCTTACTACAAAAACCTAGGGGTCCGCAAGGACGACTTCAAGCTGGAAATGGTAACAACAGATGAGGTACTCAATAAACTGAGCGCCCTCCAACCTAACAAGGCCACTGGCCATGACAACATCCCCTCCAAATTCCTCAGAGACTCAGCAGCCGCCATCACCCCAATCATCACACACATAATAAACCTCTCCATAAAACAGGGACACGTCCCCAAGGACTTCAAAATTGCGAGGGTGACCCCTCTGCACAAAAAGGGCAGCAAATTAGACCCAGGCAACTACCGCCCTGTTTCTATTCTCACCTCCATCTCGAAAGTCATGGAAAAAATAGTCTACGAACAGGTCTAAAAGTACCTAGCGGAAAAAAATCTAATCTACGAATTCCAATCTGGCTTCAGAACATCCCACTCCACTGACACATGCCTTCTCTATTTGAATGACCACATCAAACAAGAGGTGGACGCAGGCAAATACTGCGGCATGGTCATGCTGGACCTACAAAAGGCCTTTGACACGGTCAATCACTCCATTCTGATTGACAAGCTAAAAGCAATTGGTTTTGATAGTCTATCAGTGAGCTGGATGCAATCCTACCTTGAGGGGAGGGAACAGATGGTGGAGGTAAACGGTACCCTATCCCCCCCCCCTCACAGTGAGCTGTGGTGTTCCACAAGGAAGCATACTAGGACCGCTACTGTTCCTAATTTATGCAAATGACATGTCGTCAGCTTGTGACTGCAACTTGTTCCTGTTTGCGGACGACTCAGCCCTGCTGGTCTCTGACAAGAACAAGTTACAGGTTGAAAAAACCCTCAGCTCGGAACTAGGCAGAATCTGCATATGGCTCGCTGATAACAAACTATCATTACACATGGGCAAAACAGAGTCCATTCTCTTCGGTTCAAATAACAAACTCAGCAAGACCGACGGCTTCTCAGTTACAGTGGGTGACAATATTGTCACAAGGAAAGATGAAATTACCTACCTGGGTTCCATCCTAGAGGCTAATCTCTCCTGTGACAAAATGGCATCCAATGTAATAAAAAAAGTCAACCAACGAACTCGATTCTTGTACCGGATCTCCTCTCTGGTAAACAAGAACACCCTGAAGACTCTGGCAGGAGCACTCATTCAGGGGTACTACGACTATGCTTGCACCTCATGGTACCAAAGCACCTCAAAGGCGCTAAAAACAAAATTACAAACATCTCAAAACAAACTGGTCAGACTACTGCTTGACCTTACTCCTAGAACCCACCTCACCCCTGCCCACTTTGACAACCTAGGATGGCTTAGAGTAGACAACAACTTGCAATGGGCCTGGTCTACAAGATACACTACACGACCAAGGTACCCATGTACATGTCAAAATACTTCCCAAAGGTCAGTGAATACCACGATCACAACACCAGAGGGAGCTCCACAAATCATGTTAAACCCAGATTCGGCTCAAATAAGGGACTAAACACGTTTCGCAATTATGCCACATCAATGTGGAACGCCCTACCCAAAGCTGTAAAGGAATGTGGATCACTACCCACTTTCAAAACCTCTCTCAAGGGACACCTACGGGAGACTGCAATTCAACACTGGCCCCTGTAAATATCCTAACCCAACCCCCTCCAATGTACAGTCATTTACCTAGTATGGTTTTGTCAATAGTTCAATGTACAATTGTGTTTGTTTGTACAGTGTCTCCTCCCCCCCCCCCTCAATGTACAGTGTTACTTGTTTATACAGTGTGCCCCCCGCCCCCCCCCCCCCCAACCACCTCCAATGTAAATTACCCAGTATGGTTGTCAATATCCCAATGTACCCAACCCCCCCCACCCAACCTCCTCCAATGTACAGTTTCTACGTCAAATGTATATACTCCCTTTTCTTGACTCCTTCTGTATCACAAACAGTACTGTATTTGCAAATCTGGTATGTCATAAATGTATAGATGTAGCAGTACTGACTATCTGTATGTCATGTATGTCATATATGTCTATATGAATTGAAAATGGGGGACCCTGATGGAAACAAGACAAACGTCTTTCTCAGGTCTGCATCCCCTTAACAATTGTATGTATTGAGCCGTACTGTATTGTACCCATTCTGCAATCTGTTAAATAAAGTTTTCATTCATTCATTCATTCAAACACGTCATATCTCGCATTTCAGGAAATGGAACTGGATTATTTTGAAACGGGACGATTTGTTGCATAGCGCAGGAACAAAGGTATGTAGAACTAAACGTTTTTTTCCCCTCTCTCTCTCTCTCTCTCTCTCTCTCTCTCTCTCTCTCTCTCTCTCTCTCTCTCTCTCTCTCTCTCTCTCTCTCTCTCTCTCTCTCTCTCTCTCTCTCTCTTTCTCTGTACTTCAATAATCAATCATTTGAAGTAGCCAAATGTTTCAACGAACTGGATAGTTAAATAAATATTTAACTTCATTAGCGGACAGATACAAAAATTATTAAGTCTGCTTTATAAGATATTCTCCCTCTCTCTTGAGGCTTGTGTGTGTGTGTGTGTGTGTGTGTGTGTGTGTGTGTGTGTGTGTGTGTGTGTGTGTGTGTGTGTGTGTGTGTGTGTGTGTGTGTGTGTGTGTGTGTGTGTGTGTGTGTGTGTGTGTGTGTGTGTGTGTGTGTGTGTGTGTGTGTGAATGAGTGAGTGAATTTACTATAGGCAACTTTTTTTTGACATGGATAATCAGCAATCCGGATTCCCGAGCCTATTTTATTCAAAAGGAAGACATTGATTTACATATTCATAATATATTTTATGAATATATTAGGCTTATCTCACCCGTGGCAATGTTTGTCTCTATTTTTTTTAAAGCACACAGTCTGAGTGTCTATTGAACTGCATTGTTATGTATGTTATTGTTTTGCACAATAAAACAAATAAATCCTCAGTTTTGGTTATCAACACTGATGTAGAATGTTATTGTTAAGTGGTTGCACAATTTGAAAGCTCATGATATTGATGTTATTTCAATACATTTAAACTTCTCATGACATTTTGTCGGGGCGAGGGGGGGGGGGCCTGAGGGGGGACCTGACAGAACCACTGAATTAACACAAGGATTCAATGTCCCTGATGACATCACTGGTGGCTATATTCATTAATTTACTCTCAGTAAATGAAACTAAATGATTTAGCTAAATGAATGCGTGCAAAACTGAGTTCTGTTTCGTATTAGCTCTCGCTCGGCATCACTCTTCTGCACTGTCCTCGCACACGTGCACACGCACTGAATAAAGACCACAATGTACCTTTAATCCCAATATTCGTCTGACCACACCCCTATCAGCTTACCCATATAAGCAGGGGTGGGGCCACCCACTCGCCTCCTTCTCGCTTTCACCACAAGGAAGAAGTGCCTCGGTAGATCCCCACACTTGACGTGATGTGATGGAAGAAGAAGTAGGAGAAGAGTTGGAAAACAAGCATACGTTGACATCATATCTTTATTTTCTCTCTCACTATTTTCGAGAAAATACGGCGATATTGTCTTCGTACTGGAGTGTCTGGAAGATGATGATCATTCTAAAAATCCTCCACCGGTTTTCGTATTGGGAGTTCGCGCCGCTACATGCTTTTCAAACTGCAGTCCTTGCTGTGTTCTGGTTGCGGTAAAGGCAGAGCTGGGCTGTAGGACGCGCCGCTGTTGTGAGAAGCGGTGGGTTCCTGGTTTTGGTGAGTTATGTTTGCTGGCAGGCTCCACTTGTCTGTCAGTGCTATGGGGGCTAATTGACAATGTTTATGAAAACTGGCCCCAGGCTAGGGTCCTTTGTTCAGCCTCTTATGCGACAGAAGACCTTGGTCTGAAGCCCATTTTAGTTTAACTAGTGGGCCGCGACCATTAACACTGGTGATCCCTGTGTTTTCTGGACGAGTGGATGTCTCTCTGTCACCGTGTAGCCCCTTCTTTCATATCCAAATGAGAGTATTCCTTCACAAGGAGATATGTGCATCGATGTTCGATAGCGGAAGATCTGTGTTCAAAGTCAGCTACACAGGCCGGTTGGTATTGTGCTGGCTCCGTCGGGTGTGGGTAAAATCACCGTTGTAAAACTGTGTTAACATATTGTTTCTCTTTTCTCTTAAAAAGTGAGGAGGGTTTCAGAACGGCGGCCTGTCTGGGTGAGTGTTATATCATTGTGTACACGTTCAGGTGATAGCTGCTTAGCTTACGTGCTAGTGGTGGCCTACTGTTAGCCAGTCAGCTGTTAGCTGCGGCGCTAGCCTGCTGTAATCACTAGGTGGCCTACTAGGTTAGGCTGGGGAACGTTAGCTTGCTGCTATCGGCCTAGGTCCAGCGCGGGGTGGCTCCGGCACCTCGCGCGCCGCCGCGGTTCCCGACTCTCCTCTCCCTCACGGGGAGAGGCGGGGGGGATTCGAAGCTACTCTCTGGTCGCGCGCGCCGTTCGCTCGGCGTCTCGCGGGCGGGGGTGGTAGCGTCCGACGGTTAGGGCGGCCGTAAGCTTAATGCTACTCTGTTGAACGTGCTTTGATTATAACATGTTTTACATTCTTGACTACGACGTCATCTTTGACAGGGGATGTTCGTCGACCCTGCCCTGAGCCAGGACGGCAAGGATTGCGTCAACAAAGAGGACTGTAGCGACGGGTTGGAGCGGCGACGCTGCCCAGTTCGAACAACACAGGACGGCTGTGTTGTCTACGGGGTCTTGAGACTGCACTTCGCTGATCTACGCTCCGGGTAGGACAAGGTTTGGCCAGACCTTATACGCGTCTTCTGGCTTTACCTTCTACATGTTTTGTAAATAACGCTGTTTTCCAAAAACGTGTCAAGTTCAAGTTCTCAAGTTCTTTAATAGTTGTCATACAGAAGTACAGAATACTTTCATACAAAATGCTTCTTACTGTTGACAGACGTGTGTTGCTGCAATACATTTAGGATACGACGCGAGTTTTGTGTGAATTGTCTTGTCACTGGTATTAGCTTCTCCGTGCAAATCGGGTTGTTGTTACAGATGTGAAAATGATCTGGTTGTTGTGTGAGAAACATCATGTGTGTTTATATGTACCGTGTACTCACAACTAAGGTAACTAACCTATGAAGCTATGCTTAGTGACAAATGAGTGAAAGAATATTCTTTTCTCAGCCTGTGATGACAATGGTGACCCTGTGCTTCCCGTATCGCCAGGCCCGGTCCGAAGTAATGTTTCGACCCGTGGGCCTGGGTTAACCCTTTTTTGAAAACTGAAACACTTGTACTGTGGTATAGCCGGTGTATACCCGCAGGTGTGTTTTGGAGTTTTTTCTTGAGGGGTTATAGGAACAACCACCGCATTGGGTAACACCAAGGTGGTTGATTCCCTGGTGTGTTGGAGCAGTGTCAACTCCCGGGTTCACCGGTGGAGGGTGCCCCTGCACGTTCATGACGTCTGTCAATCGTGTCAGCCTTCTCTGCCTCAACCCCTCTGGGTGGGGTTTTTTAAATGGAGGCTTGGTCATGCAACACCGCCAGCTTACGCTCTCTCCGCCGGGGCGGCTGTGTTCAGCTGTCCCCTCTGGCGCCTGTCTCGTCCGCAGTCTCCAGGCTAGGGTTAATAGCCTGTTGCCTGGTTTTTCCCCGGTGCGCTGCCTGCTTCCGTTGGTTAACCTTTTTTGTGTGCTTACGGCCATGCTGACTGCCTGTTCTGCAGGGTCAGTGTGCCAGGCGGTGTACTATTGGGGGGACAGGGCCCGCTCGGCTGAGGGGCCTTTGTCCGAATACGCTGGCGATGTGGGGGGCAGGGTCACTAAGTGCCCACCTGGTGGGGTCTTGATGCTGGCATCATGGACTTCTCCGGGCCCCCGTTCCAGGGGGTCCAGTCCCTTTGGTGGGTCTGGGTCTTCCTTCGCGCTCCGCTGCTACGGCCTTGCCACAGGGTTGGGTTTGCCCTTGACCCCGTGATTCTGGGGGCAGTAACGAGGTTGTTTCCTCCGTTCGTTCCCGGGTGGCATGCGGGTTGTGCGTGTGTGTAGTCGTGGGGTCAAGCCACGTCTGCTCACCCTGTGCGTTGAGTTGCTTGAGTGCCTCTTCGCACGGTCGGGTCCGTCGCCCTCCCGTGAGGCCCCTAATAGGGGGGGTGCCCTCCATTAGGGTGGGTCGGGGGGGCTCGGCCCTCCCTGTTCTGATGGTTGTGGGGGGCTTTCAGCGGGGTGTATTTGTCGGCCGATGGCTCTCGCTCGGCCTCCCTTGTGCAGAAGAGTGATGCCGAGCGAAAGCTAATACGAAACAGAACGTTAGGTTATGACTATAACCAAGTTCTGTTAGTATAGCGACGCTCGGCATCCGACGCCGCTGCAGCCCTTGACCTCGCCTTGTGGTGAAAGCTTGGGTAGGAGGCGAGTGGGTGGCCCCACCCCTGCTTATATGGGTAAGCTGATAGGGGTGTGGTCAGACGAATATTGGGATTAAAGGTACATTGTGGTCTTTATTCAGTGCGTGTGCATGTGTGCGAGGACAGTGCAGAAGAGTGATGCCAAGCGTCGCTATACTAACAGAACTTGGTTATAGTCATAACCTAACGTTTTTGAACGTGTGTGATATTATGTGCAAAATAAATCAGTGTTGTTTTTTGGTAAAGTGCCCCTTTAACATTATTAACAGGTTCAGCGCCAGAGGTCGCTATGGGTGTTGGGCCGTTGTGTGCCAGCTCTGTTCAATGGGGATACATTCCGGTGTTTGCAGTGCTAAACCTATATTAAATATTATAGCTATGGATCTAATAACAACGTCGATTGTCAGTGAGTTTCTTCCGGTCAACATGCAAAAAACAGATAATTCTTCATGAATATGAGTAGTTTTAGAGTGATCCTGTGTAATCCCAGGAAACTCCGCCAAACAGCGCTTTACTGCATTTCATTATAAATTGTGCCATTTCTCGCCTGATTATTGAATCAATCTAAAATCAACGCTAGATTATCGGTATTATGTTTCATCATGCATGCACAAAAGGGTGGGGCGGGGGGTTGATTTTCTATGCTTCGATCGCCACCAATGGCATACATTACACAGTACATTACAGACACACGCTGCGATCACAGGGGGGAAATTATCGGATCAACGTAAGATTAATAACATATAGTCCTTACCTTGTCTATGATGTACCTCAAAAAGAATAATCCAATTATCTGATCGCCATTCCAAATACTGATCGTGATCGTGTGTCCAACATTATCCAGCATTGCACATGAACGGGCGGGCGGGGACCCTCGTCGATGCCATCCCTATAAGCGGAGCGTTTAGACCCCACCCCCATGCCGCAGCTCAGCCAAGAAAACAAACCACATTGTTTCAAATTGAGTGCAATAACGGCCGCAAGGTGTTAGGCGGCGGTATTGGCCGTTTGCGATCTCAGAGCCATTCCCAATGATAACATCAGGCTGGATGGATGAATTATGAATGGATATAGCGAATAAAAGAAATAACGATTAAATGCAGACTTTTCTCTGGTTTGGTGCTCAAGCGATGGCGAGTTAACCCGATCTCGGGTCTGGCGTCCATTGTGTTAAGGGTGTTTGACAACGATTGTGGATGGTCAGATATACTCAGTGGTGGAAGAAGTACAGTTCCTTTACTTTAAGTAAAAGTAGAAATACCCAGATCAAATTGTAGGCTACTCTGGGAAAAGTGAAAGTCCTCCATAATAATAAATACATACATTTTGAAATTATACCACATACTTGGCACAACAGCCACAGCAAAGAAATTGCCTCCTGTTAAGACAGCATGTCATTCTGGATCACTCCAGTTCACCCCTCTCTCAAATGGCATGTCCAGTTTATGTGTATAACCTATTATTACATGATTCAATGGGCTTCACAAGCCCACAATGGAACAACAAATAGAAGACTGGACATTTTTACTGCATAGTCAAAACTAAGCAAAAGTCCTCCATTTAAAATTCGACTTGAGTAAAAGTATTGAAGTATTTGATATTGAATGTAAGTATCAAAAGTAATACTTGCAGTGCTTGGGATCATTCAGTCTTTGATGATATGTTAAAGGCGTTATGCTGGTTATGTTGGTTATGCTGGTTATGCTGGTTATGTTGGTTATGTTGGTTATGTTGGTTATGCTGGTTATGTTGGTTATGCTGGTTATGTTGGTTATGTTGGTTATGTTGGTTATGCTGGTTATGTTGGTTATGCTGGTTATGTTGGTTATGTTGGTTATGCTGGTTATGCTGGTTATGTTGGTTATGCTGGTTATGTTGGTTATGTTGGTTATGCTGGTTATGCTGGTTATGTTGGTTATGCTGGTTATGCTGGTTATGTTGGTTATGTTGGTTATGCTGGTTATGTTGGTTATGCTGGTTATGTTGGTTATGTTGGTTATGTTGGTTATGCTGGTTATGTTGGTTATGCTGGTTATGTTGGTTATGTTGGTTATGCTGGTTATGCTGGTTATGTTGGTTATGCTGGTTTTGATGGTTATGTTGGATATGTTGGTTATATTGGTTATGTTGTTATGTTGGTTATATTGGTTATGTTGGTTATGTTGGTTATGCTGCTTATGCTGGTTATGCTGGTTATGTTGGTTATATTGGTTATGCTGGTTATGCTGGTTATGTTGGTTATATTGGTTATGTTGGTTATGCTGGTTATGCTGGTTATGTTGGTTATGTTGGTTATGCTGGTTATGCTGGTTATGTTGGTTATGTTGGTTATGCTGGTTATGCTGGTTATGTTGGTTATGTTGGTTATGTTGGTTATGCTGGTTATGTTGGTTATGCTGGTTATGTTGGTTATGTTGGTTATGTTGGTTATGCTGGTTATGTTGGTTATGTTGGTTATGTTGGTTATGCTGGTTATGTTGGTTATGTTGGTTATGCTGGTTATGTTGGTTATGTTGGTTATGTTGGTTATGCTGGTTATGTTGGTTATGCTGGTTATGTTGGTTATGCTGGTTAGCTGGTTATGTTGGTTATGCTGGTTATGTTGGTTATGCTGGTTATGTTGGTTATGCTGGTTATGTTGGTTATGTTGGTTATGTTGGTTATGTTGGTTATGTTGGTTATGCTGGTTATGCTGGTTAGCTGGTTATGTTGGTTATGCTGGTTATGTTGGTTATGCTGGTTATGTTGGTTATGCTGGTTATGCTGGTTATGTTGGTTATGCTGGTTATGCTGGTTTTGATGGTTATGTTGGTTATGCTGGTTATGCTGGTTATGTTGTTATATTGGTTATGTTGGTTATGCTGCTTATGCTGGTTATGCTGGCTATGTTGGTTATACTGGTTATGTTGGTTATGTTGGTTATGCTGCTTATACTGGTTATGCTGCTTATACTGGTTATATTGGTTATGTTGGTTATGTTAGTTATGCTTCTTATGTTGGTTATGTTGGTTATGTTGGTTATGCTTCTTATGTTGGTTATGTTGGTTATGTTAGTTATGCTTATTATGTTGGTTATGCTGCTTATGTTGCTTATGCTGGTTATGTTGGTTATGCTGGTTATGCATTAAACAGGTGTCACATGCTAAATTCTTAGGTGTCATTGTTGATGAAGGCCTTACATGGAAAAATCATATTGAGCTAGTTTGTAAAAAAGTTATGAAATCATATGGCATTATTAGAAGGATTTCATCTCACATGACCAGAAAGTGAGAAAGAACCCTGGTCAGAACTTAGATTAATTACATGACGTACATAATATACCAGATATGATAATAAAGATAAACAGAATATGCCCTAGTGAGAGAATGAATAACAAAGATGGCTCTAGGGCTTTGTTGTGGCTTCAGAACTGTAGAAGGGCGTCTCATATCGCCTGGCCCTTTGGCTGTTGTTTATAAGAACACCATCAGACTGTCACCTAGTGTCTTTGCCTAGTCAGACTAGTTAAAGCTGTACAGAGATTTAACACAGATGGACATAGATAACATTCCCCTCACACTATCTTCTTCTCTGACTCTGGAGAAGACGGCGAGAGCATTTCCCATAATGTTGCTGTGTTCCTTTAAATGTAGTGCTTTAGTCAAAACAAGTGTATATTGGTGAGTATTATTTTAATGCAGGCATGTGCTTATCCTTTTCCTGGATATATATATACAGTATATATTCAATAAATATCTTGACTATAACCTATTTCACTGAAAATAACTTATTTCTATTTGTATTTATTTCCTTAAAATGAGCCAGGATTTTCTTTTATTCCTTTCTTTTTTACTCAAAGTGAGCAGAATTCAATGATGTCAACTTATATCCAAAACTCATTACAGAAAAACATCTTGGCACATTGTAAGGAAATGTTTCATATATAGAATTGCCGAATTACACTGTAAAAAGGGAGAACCCTTTTAACTCTTCTGCCCCCTTAGCGACTATTTTGTGTTTTTTGCCTATATTTTTTTGTGTTTCTGTGTACAACGATGGCTGTGTTGATTATTATGTCATGAAATTGTGTCCGTTTGCTTATTTTCCATATATTCACAGAATTTGAAAAGATTAGATTTTGAAACCCTCGAACACAAAAGTTAACAATATTAGCTTTCAAACCGTCCATAGTGGTTTATTTCTTGCCATTAGGGGGTTAGGGTTAGGGTTACCCAGACAGAAAGATTAGGAGAAGGTAAAATCTCATCCCTGTGCCCACCCCAACACTTGCTCAACAGTCCCCTAACCCAGGGGTTCCCAACCTTTTTCCCCCAGGGACCCCCAAACATCTCTGATGAAATTCCTGGACCCCCTCCTAATAAAATACCATAAAATACATTTTTTTTTGTCATTTTAATACTTTTTTTTGTCATTTTAATAACAAACTGCTTATACACAGGCATATGCATCATAATTAGACCCACTATGCTTCTTTGACTTGTGCCTTCAATCAACAAATCTCATCTTGCACCATATGTATTTCAAAATGTTGGCCAATATTCAAATCCTGTATTCATCCTCTCAAATCAGGCCCTAATGGTGAACGGTTTGCATTTATGTTGAATGAAGTAAGAATCCACTGCAGTAAAAATATCCTCACCTCGAGTGGTGGTAGTAAGGTTGACTGACATGAGAATGTCCTGCTTCAGATCCTCATTTTTGATATACTGCACATAAACGATGAGCACAGCCTCGTCTGCGACAGTTGTAGTTTCATCAAGTTGTATGGCAAATGGACCCTTTCTAAGCTTTTCTGACAGCTGCTGCTCGCAATCACTTGACATCTTATCAATTCGGTATTTCACTACATTGTTCGAGAGTGGTACTGATTTGAGTTTATCCGCCACCTGTGGGCCGCACAGTTTCTAAACCATTTTGATGCAGGCTGGTTTGATGAGCTGCTCGCCAATATTGTGCGGTTTCTTTGCTTTTGCAATTAAAAGCGAACACTCAAAGGAGGCTTCGGTAGCCTTCTGTAAATCACTGCCACCCCTGCTCCACGCTACTCTAACATCAACGGGCTTGTTCGCCTTGAGAGACTGTTCTTTCCTCCGAAAAAAGTCCGGATCCTTCCCAACGGTTTCTGGGTCCTTAGACGCCTGATGTCTCTTCAGCTTGCTGGGCTTCAGGCTCGAGTTTGCCAACTTTTCTCCACAAATCACACACTCAGGTCGTTTGTCTGGTCCCTCAGTGAAGCCCATGGTGATGTAATTTTCGCGATTGCTGTAGGTCCTAACTTTTTTTGCAGATGAGCTGCCGTCATCTCCTTTTCGTTTGTCACACATTTTCGCCTCTGGCGGCTGACTGCAGACGAGCAGAGAAAGTTAACTAGCGTGCTAGGCTAGCTACGGAAAGTGATACAGTCAACTGATTCGCGGTTTAGCGGCTACCCGGTAGCCTACTGTTAACGTTAAAAAATCATGTCTAGATGTTTATTTATTGATCTTTATTTTGTATTGTAGTGGAGAGACTATTCATGCTTCTGATGATAAAAATATGCTAATAAAATATTTTTCTGAAAGAAAAAAATAATAATATATATAAAAAAAAACAAAAAAAGGACCTCAAATCATCTGTGGTCTGGCGGACCCCCTGCGCCCCCTGGCGGACCCCCAGGGGGTCCGCGGACCCCAGGTTGGGAATCACTGCCCTAACCTAACCCTAACCCCAACCCTAACCCTTACCCTAACCCCAACTCTAACCCTAACCCTAACCCCAACCCTAACCCTAACCCCAACCCTAACCCTAACCCTAACCCTAACCCTAACCCCAACCCTAACCCTAACCCTAACCCTAACCCTAACCCCAACCCTAACCCTAACCCTAACCCTAACCCTAACCCCAACCCTAACCCTAACCCTAACCCTAACCAAAAAAAGAATTGGAACGAAATATTACAAATTAAGTTTTTTATGACCTTGAACGTGATGCAATCTTTTCATGCACTAAGGTGACAACTCTGTCAGTTACTTAACAAGGCACAAGGGTTAATGACCAATTGGTCGACCAGCTTCTGAGTACTCATAACACCAGCCCTATTCTCTATGAGTGTTCATAACACCAGCCCTATTCTCTATGAGTGTTCATAACACCAGCCCTATTCTCTATGAGTGTTCATAACACCAGCCCTATTCTCTATGAGTGTTCATAACACCAGCCCTATTCTCTATGAGTGTTCATAACACCAGCCCTATTCTCTATGAGTGTTCATAACACCAGCCCTAATCTCTATGAGTACTCATAACAACCTCATGCTCTTTGAATATTTTGACAAAATGTATACATGACTTACAGTAGAGAATCTGTCCAATGTTACCAGCCAGTAAAACCGCACACAGCAGTCCCAGACTCACAGGAGCACACCTGGAACGCCTCTTCCTTCTCTGGAAGTCCACTGAAACACACATATAGTCATCATGAACTCAAGCCTTTTTCTTTAACCTTCTGTAGTGTGGTAGTGAAAGGTTAACCTTCTGTAGTGTGGTAGTGAAAGGTTAACCTTCTGTAGTGTGGTAGTGAATAACCTTCTGTAGTGTGGTAGTGAAAGGTTAACCTTCTGTAGTGTGGTAGTGAAAGGTTAACCTTCTGTAGTGTGGTAGTGAAAGGCTAACCTTCTGTAGTGTGGTAGTGAAAGGTTAACCTTCTGTAGTGTGGTAGTGAAAGGTTAACCTTATGTAGTGTGGTAGTGAAAGGTTAACCTTCTGTAGTGTGATAGTGAAAGGCTAACCTTCTGTAGTGTGGTAGTGAAAGGTTAACCTTCTGTAGTGTGGTAGTGAAAGGTTAACCTTCTGTAGTGTGGTAGTGAAAGGTTAACCTTCTGTAGTGTGGTAGTGAAAGGGTTAACCGTCTGTAGTGTGGTAGTGAAAGGTTAACCTTCTGTAGTGTGGTAGTGAAAGGTTAACCTTCTGTAGTGTGGTAGTGAAAGGTTAACCTTCTGTAGTGTGGTAGTGAAAGGCTAACCTTCTGTAGTGTGGTAGTGAAAGGTTAACCTTCTATAGTGTGGTAGTGAAAGGTTAACCTTCTGTAGTGTGGTAGTGAAAGGGTTAACCGTCTGTAGTGTGGTAGTGAAAGGTTAACCTTCTGTAGTGTGGTAGTGAAAGGTTAACCTTCTGTAGTGTGGTAGTGAAAGGTTAACCTTCTGTAGTGTGGTAGTGAAAGGCTAACCTTCTGTAGTGTGGTAGTGAAAGGTTAACCTTCTGTAGTGTGGTAGTGAAAGGTTAACCTTCTGTATCGTGGTAGTGAAAGGTTAACCTTCTGTAGTGTGGTAGTGAAAGGTTAACCTTCTGTAGTGTGGTAGTGAAAGGGTTAACCGTCTGTAGTGTGGTAGTGAAAGGTTAACCTTCTGTAGTGTGGTAGTGAAAGGTTAACCTTCTGTAGTGTGGTAGTGAAAGGGTTAACCTTCTGTAGTGTGGTAGTGAAAGGGTTAACCTTCTGTAGTGTGGTAGTGAAAGCTTAACCGTCTGTAGTGTGGTAGTGAAAGGTTAACCTTCTGTAGTGTGGTAGTGAAAGCTTAACCGTCTGTAGTGTGGTAGTGAAAGCTTAACCGTCTGTAGTGTGGTAGTGAAAGGGTTAAATCAGGGTTAGTGTGGTAGTGACAGGGTTAATTCAGTGTTAGTGTATGTGCCGCTCACTTGTCATCATGTCTGCCTACGCCCGTGTGTGTTGGCACTGTACCTTGGGTCACAAGTCCTTCCATCGTGAGGCACTTTTTGCCATAGATGTCATCGTCAATATCCATGGTGTCCATGTTGGAAATGGTCTCGGCGCAGTGTTGGTCCAATAGGTCTCGTTTTGTCGGTGTTCCCGATTAAAGGATACGTTGCAATTATTTAGGACAAGTTAATAATAATAATAAGTTAATAATAATTTTTAAATGATGCCACAAACTTGGCACAAAAGATTCCCTCCTGTGAAGACGGCATGTTTTTATAATACATATTTGTCGGTGTCATCGTTCTGTAGTGTGGTAGTGAAAGGCTAACCTTCTGTAGTGTGGTAGTGAAAGGTTAACCTTCTGTAGTGTGGTAGTGAAAGGTTAACCTTCTGTAGTGTGGTAGTGAAAGGTTAACCTTCTGTAGTGTGGTAGTGAAAGGTTAACCTTCTGTAGTGTGGTAGTGAAAGGGTTAACCGTCTGTAGTGTGTTAGTGAAAGGTTAACCTTCTGTGGTGTGGTAGTGAAAGGTTAACCTTCTGTAGTGTGGTAGTGAAAGGGTTAACCTTCTGTAGTGTGGTAGTGAAAGGGTTAACCTTCTGTAGTGTGGTAGTGAAAGGGTTAACCTTCTGTAGTGTGGTAGTGAAAGGTTAACCTTCTGTAGTGTGGTAGTGAAAGCTTAACCGTCTGTAGTGTGGTAGTGAAAGCTTAACCGTCTGTAGTGTGGTAGTGAAAGGGTTAAATCAGGGTTAGTGTGGTAGTGACAGGGTTAATTCAGTGTTAGTGTATGTGCCGCTCACTTGTCATCATGTCTGCCTACGCCCGTGTGTGTTGGCACTGTACCTTGGGTCACAAGTCCTTCCATCGTGAGGCACTTTTTGCCATAGATGTCATCGTCAATATCCATGGTGTCCATGTTGGAAATGGTCTCGGCGCAGTGTTGGTCCAATAGGTCTCGTTTTGTCGGTGTTCCCGATTAAAGGATACGTTGCAATTATTTAGTACAAGTTAATAATAATAATAAGTTAATAATAATTTTTAAATGATGCCACAAACTTGGCACAAAAGATTCCCTCCTGTGAAGACGGCATGTTTTTATAATACATATTTGTCGGTGTCATCGTTTTCTAAACTGATCTCTCATTGGACCAAGCGGATATGACAGGCTTGGCTTGTGAATCCAGACTCAGGGAAATGTCCTGGAGTCGTTCTGGGGTGACTCCAGTTCACCCTGATATGTCCTCTCTCAAATGTCAAGTTAAGTTAATTGTATAAGCTATCATTACATGATTCAATAGGCTTCACAAGCCCACAATGGAACAACAAATGGAAGACTGGACATTTTTACTGCATAGTCAAAACTTGCTGTGAACTTGCTGTCAAAGTAAACTAAATTAGGATACATACACGTTGGGAAATCAACCTTTTTGGGGACGTTGGTTTTCCCAGAGGCTATTCTCAGTGGCGTCCTTTCACTAAAAGGCAAGGTATGGCGAGGAGGGGGTGGGTGGGTGAAGGGGGGGTTCCCCCCCTTGGTGGATTCTTTTTGTCAAATCAGTTGTGCAATAGTCACTTTTGGTGAGTTGTTTCTATACAATTCAGTTATATGACATTTAGGTATGACACAGGACTACACAAGCATTTTTAGTATAGAAATGTGTCAACAGACTAAAGCAGGGAACCACAATATTTTGCATACGAATTATGCAGAATGTAATATCATAACTGTCTATTACTTTTCTTGCAATTGAGCCAATTTTCCTTAGGTAGTGTTTTGAGGTGTGTGTTCAACAGAATGTAGTATCAAAAACACATTTACAAAACGTATGGGTTACTGAATGCTGAACTGCACTGTTATAATCACTAAGCCAGACCTTACCTGTGTCCCTGTATCACTTGTCTCTGCTGCCCTTTGATTAAAAAACGTCCCTATGTCCATTTTCCTTTTTTTGGGGCATATTTCAGTTAGTCACAGCAAAAGTCACCTAGTAAAAGTGAGATAATTGACAATATAAAAACATGCTAGGGCTGTACCGAATAGTTCGAAGCTTCGTTCATAATGTTGACATTCGAATTCTAAATCAACATAAAAAAATAATAATAATAATAATTACATTTACAATTTACAAGGTATGGCGAATGCCATACCTTGCCATACCAAATGGACGCCCCTGGCTATTCTGTAACATTGGTGAGATGCCAGTAGTTTAAAACACTAAACATGGTCTGTAGACGCCGACTGCAGACCATGGGACAAAGGGAGGGACAAGGAAACACAAGTCGCTGGTCTTGAAATGGATCGTTATTGAGAGGATAATAGTATATATTTTCACACATTTTTAATGGCTCTTCTCGGCAGGACTGGATCCATCATTTGTTGCGTTGCAGGGCTGCTATTATGTAACCCTGCATGTCCCAATAATACATTTAGGAACTACTGCCCTCTGTATTGTAAAAGGATGTCCTGTTGCCACATTCATCACTTCTATAGTTTCACTTCCTTATTCACACTGATTATTGATTGGAGTCATTCACTTGACACTCTTACATGACTCTTACAGTACATACATACAGACATACATACACACATACATACATACATACAGACATACATACATACATACAGACATACATACACACATACATACATACATACATACAGACATACATACATACACACATACATACATACATACATACATACATACATACATACATACATACATACATACATACATACATACATACATACATACATACATACATACATACATACATACATACATACATACATACATACATACATACATACATACATACATACATACATACATACATACATACATACATACATACATACCATACATACATACATACATACATACATACATACATACATACATACATACATACATACATACATACATACATACATACATACATACATACATACATACATGCATACATACATACATACATACATACATACATTACATACATACATTACATACATACATACATACATACATACATACATACATACATACATACATACATACATACATACATACATACATACATACATACATACATACATACATACATACATACATACATACATACATACATACATACATACATACTTCAGCGCATCATAAATAAGGCCTCCAAAATCACAGGATGTGACCTTCCCTCCCTGGACTCCATCTTCACCTCCCGCACAACCACCCGCGCCAGAAAAATAGCTAAGGACCCCTCACTATTGTGTTGAGCATGGAGCAGTCTCTTCAAGCTCTGACGAGGATGCTGATGAAAGAGGGGATTTTCTTAGTGATAGCCATGATGATGAAAGAGGGGATTTTCTTCATGACGAGGATAGCCATGTTGACGAAAGAGTAGATTTTCCTACAGATAGTTTAGCGGATGGTTTGAGGAACTGGGAATTTCATTTTGGCATTTCATTGATAGCTTTCTCTGCTCTTTTGTCTATACTGAAAGTTAGGGTTAGCTCTGAACCCTGGCATTCTCTGACGAGCCCTGAACCCCAACGGTCTGTGACTGGATCTCAACAATGAGATGAAAGCCGAAGACAGTCAAGAACAACTACTTCAAGTGGTCATGCTCAAGAATCAAGAATCAAGAATCAAGAGGTTTATTTGTCACATACATACAGGGGCATACAGTGAAATGCGGGTGGTCTTGCCCGCATTGATTGTGCAAAATACAATAATAAGATAGGCATCGAAAAAAATAAACATAGAAACAAATCAAATAGGTAAGACACAAGATATGCATGGTAAAAAAAGACATGCTGAGTTCCTGAGAAACTGGTTCCTATATACACTACTATACTATATACAATTTACAATTTTAACTCTTAATGTGTCTAAACTATATACTATTAGTACCTCCTTCCTTTAAAGTGACTTTCTATTTTTATAAAGTGACATTTTGTGTGTGATAGTTTTAGCTGTGATAGTTTTAGCGGTTGCCGCATGAGTGTGTGTTTGTGTGTGTGTGTGTGTGTGTGTGTGTGTGTGTGTGTGTGTGTGTGTGTGTGTCTGTGAGAAGAACAGATTTTCAAAATGAATGACTAATTCTTTTTTTGATCCACTTTTTCTCCCATTTTCTATATTTTCTCCCATCCCAATTTCGTATCATCCAATTCAACCCTCCCCTGTCACGAACGCTGTTTCTTGCCTCCCACAAGCCGGCTGCAATGTGGACTAAGTCGTATAGCACAAGTCCCCTCCGGTACTTGAGGTAACAGCAGTCGCATCTTTTCACCTGCGCAGCTCGATCTCTCAGTGGCGAGGAGTAACGCGTGGGAGGCTCACGCTGCCCCCGACACTTCCTGATTCTACTGCGCAGGCGCACCAACCGACCTGTAGGAGTCGCTGTCCACAACGCCCGATCCCCACCCATCAGTTTCCCACCCCCTAATACGGCCAATGTGTATTAGTACGGACGACCAGCTAAACTGAAAGCAAATGTGGAGAGCGGGGCTCGAACAGGCGAGCCCAGCGTCTCCAGATTTCGTGGCGAGCGCTACGCCACGTAGCCGCCCAATGAATGACTAATTCTATAGGCCATTTCTTATGCTGATGTAGGCAATTATAATTTTTTTGGTAAAAAAAATATATCTTTCAAATTGTGATTTTGGCAGGCGGCTGGGTGGCGCAGCGGAGATTGCCCTTGTCACCAATGCGAAAGACTCCGGTCTCGAATCCAGGTGTCAGCATTGCCTCCGGCTTGGGCCAGCCGTCATACTAACTCGTTTGGCTGAGTTAGCGGGAGGGAAGTGGTGGGTGGTAATCTGGTGTTGTGGACAGCGACTCCTACAGGTCAGGTCTGGGGCGCCTGCACAGCAAAAGACAGGAAGTGGTGAAGGCAGCGTGACCTCCCACGCGTTATACTTCACCAATGAGAGTGCGCGCTGTCAGGTGAAAAGAGAGCCGCTGGCTGTCTCTGCATGTGTCGGAGGAAGCATGTGGTAGACCTCAGAGCTCCTTAGACCGACCAGTAGGGGGCACATGCGCACAACGACCAGGTAGGGGAGGGGGGAATTGGCATAACGACTAAATTGGGATGGGAGGAAAAAGCACAGAAAATCAGGCGGAGAAAAAGAGGATTAAAAAATAATTGTGATTTTGGCATTGATTACCATGGCAGCGATTAAAGCTTTGAAGCGTTCAGGTGTGTGTGTAGCAGGCTCACCAGCCCTCCCTGAAGCGTTCAGGTCGGCCCTACATGTGTTTGTGTAGCAGGCTCACCAGCCCTCCATGAAGCGTTCAGGTCGGCCCTACATGTGTTTGTGTAGCAGGCTCACCAGCCCTCCATGAAGCGTTCAGGTCGGCCCTACATGTGTTTGTGTAGCAGGCTCACCAGCCCTCCCTGAAGCGTTCAGGTCGGCCCTACATCTGTTTGCGTAGCAGCCTCACCAGCCCTCCATGAAGCGTTCAGGTCGGCCCTACATGTGTGTGTGTAGCAGGCTCACCAGCCCTCCCTGAAGCGTTCAGGTCGGCCCTACATGTGTTTGTGTAGCAGGCTCACCAGCCCTCCATGAAGCGTTCAGGTCGGCCCTACATGTGTTTGTGTAGCAGGCTCACCAGCCCTCCCTGAAGCGTTCAGGGCGGCCCTACATGTGTGTGTGTAGCAGGCTCACCAGCCCTCCATGAAGCGTTCAGGTCGGCCCTACATGTGTTTGTGTAGCAGGCTCACCAGCCCTCCCTGAAGCGTTCAGGTCGGCCCTACATGTGTTTGTGTAGCAGGCTCACCAGCCCTCCCTGAAGCGTTCAGGTCGGCCCTACATGTGTTTGTGTAGCAGGCTCACCAGCCCTCCATGAAGCGTTCAGGTCGGCCCTACATGTGTTTGTGTAGCAGCCTCACCAGCCCTCCATGAAGCGTTCAGGTCTACATGTGTTTGTGTAGCAGGCTCACCAGCCCTCCATGAAGCGTTCAGGGTGGCCCTACATGTGTTTGTGTAGCAGGCTCACCAGCCCTCCCTGAAGCGTTCAGGTCGGCCCTACATGTGTTTGTGTAGCAGCCTCACCAGCCCTCCATGAAGCCCTGGATGAGTGCCTGGTAGAGCGGTGTGTTGTGTGGGATGGTCTGGACAATACCACCCTCGGTGGTCACATGACCAATCGCCCACTGCCCCATCCTGGTGCCGCTGAGACGAAAGATGTAGCTGGGAGGGAGGGAGGGAGGGAGGGAGGGAGGGAGGGAGGGAGGGAGGGAGGGAGAACGGGAGAGAGACGGATCACAAACTCAACTCAGTGGTGGTCATTGTCGATAGCAAGCTGAGGAGGTGACCAGCACATTTGACTTGTATTAGCATGACAGAAGAAGTCTATGTGGAGATGATCAGGTGGTGTCTAGTCACTGAGTTCTGAAGGTCGGTACTGAGGTTTACTGTTGTTGTTGTTGTTGTCACCCCCCCTTCCCCACAACAGAATTTGGGCAGCAATTTAAACGATACTTTACAATAATAACCAAGCAGCCAACAGTTTTGAAGACAAAATAGAACCGTAGAATTTCCCCATCCCTGTTATATAGCCGCGCACCCATCTCTCCATACACAGAATTTAGAGAGGGAAAAGAAAACAAGGAATACAAGTGAACAAGCAAACCATAAACCCAAACCAAATAGTAATAATAATAATAATAATAATAATAATAATAATAATAATAATAATAATAATAATAATAATAATAATAATAATAATAATAATAATAATAATAATAATAATAATAATAATAATAATAATAATAATAATAATAATAATAATAATAATAATAATAATAATAATAATAATAATAATAATAATAATAATAATAATAATAATAATAATAATAATAATAATAATACACTTTATTTGTATAGCACCTTTCATACGAGAATCGCAGCACAAAGTGCTTCACAGCAGTAAAATAGACATAACATTTGCATAAAATAGACAGAATAGAAGCAATGCAGAGTCTAAGAAAAGGGGTAAAAGCAATGTAGACAATAACAATGGTCACACAGTTTAGAACCTGACAGTCTTTCTTCCAGTTTGATACCCACACAGTTTAGAACCTGACAGTCTTTCTTCCTGCTTGATGCCCTTAGTAGAACACCCTTACCTTCCAGGTTTATGTAGGTAGTGTTGAAGACGAGCTTTGACCTGGTCATAAGTTAGAAAGGCCATGTAGCCTGGGTGGGTCACTGCCAACTGGTTCCAGTTCCTTATTAGTGACCTCCACGGCTAGGGGAGAGGGAGAGAGATGGAGAGAGAGAGGGAGAGAGAGAGGGAGAGAGATGTCATGAACTGAACTAGTGGTTATCTTTTTGCGCTATGATCAGGTTAATATAAACACTGAATGTACCTGAAACAGTCTAGTGAAGATGTCAAACTCAAACACTGAGATGTGGTCGTTAGAGGTGAGGTCCACAGTGGACTTCAGGGCCATGGACTCCATCCCTTCCTCAAAGGCTTGCACACTCTGCAGTTGCTGCTTAAACCTAGTCCACTGGGGGAGACCGGGGCACAGTGGATCAAGGGGCACAGTGAATCAGTGGCTATTTATAGAAACGTGTACACAGGAATGCCTTGATGATGTCATCAGTGTGTGCCTCTGGTTAATCCATATCTGAAAATGTGCTTAATTTCCAGGCAACAAACTTTTTGTGAAGAATTGAAAGGTAATCATGATTGCCAATGTCACATGATTGCACATGTCACATGATTGCACATAGTGCATGCGGGGCAGAGTGAATCGGGGCACAGTGGATACATTTTTCAAGTGATTCACTGTGCCCCGGTAAAAGGAGGTCGCTTTGTTTGTTGACTAATGGCAATATTAACTCCTCAATTTAACAATTTTTTATTCCAAATATAACTATATATTATATCTGTGCCATACTATTGCGTGATTTATCTGGAAATTCCGTTGCTCCATTTATGGTATTCCATGGTGCTCCATAATACAGGATGGATGACTACTGAGAACTTCACAGCATTCATGCAACACTTCATCCAGTCAACCAAGTGTTCCAAGGAGTGTCCAGTTTTGCTAATACTGGATAACCATGACACCCATCTATCGATTGAGACCATTGATCTTGCCAAGGACAACGGTGTGGTTAAGCTAACTCTGCCACCACACTGCAGCCACAAAATGCAACCATTGGATCGATCTGTGTACGGACCCTTCAAGGCATTCTTCAACCAGGCAGCAAATGCTTTCATGCTCAACCACCCCGGTCAACCTATCACAATCCATGATATCGCTCAGATAGTGGGCAATGCTTACCCGTTAGCCTTCACTCCAAAGAATATCACATCCGGTTTTCGAGTATCCATTCAACCCCAATATCTTCAGCGATGATGATTTCCTCAGTTCATATGTAACAGATCGACCTGTTGCAGTAGAATCTGCAGAGCCAATCGCTGAAGTCCCAGAACCACCTCATCCAGCTGAACAGCCTCAACAGAGAGCACCAGAGCTTTCAGACCCAGATCCAGAACCTCCACAACCAGCCAAAGAACTTCATCGACCTGCACCAGAAATTTCACATGAAGCCCCAGATGACACAGCAACATCTTCAAAGGCACTCGAAGCAGTTGGTTCAACTTCAACAGAATTGAGTGGGCCTATCATCACACCAGAAGAAATCAGCCCTTTTCCAAAGGCACCACCACGCAAAAGCTCTGCAGTTGCATACTATTGGGATGAGTTTATCGCTTCGTCAGCAGCAGCACGGAGTCTCGAGGGACTTATTTTATTTGGAATATATTAATGACTGTATATGAGCTGGGCTGTTAACGGCGTTAACGTGCTGCTGCAAGACTAGTATCGTGCGATAATATAATTGGCGCCGTTAATCAAATTTGTTTTACTTTTATTTACCCAGGGTAGGTTTGTTGAGCACAGATGCTCTATTTCAGGAACGCCCTGCTTCACATTCACACAGTTCCATTCACACCTGGGAGCTGCCCAGTAGAACCACAGTTGACACCATTGGCCACTGAGCAACTCCACTGGAGCAGTTGGGGGTTAAGTGCCTTGCTCAAGGGCACTTCAGCAGTTGGTGTTCCTGCCGGTCCCGGGGATCGAACCGGCAACCTTCTGGTCACCTAGATTAAATCCAGGATTGCAGATAGATTAATCTAGATTAAAAAAAAATATCTATGCCCACCTCTAGTATATACGCAAAAGTTGCCTAGTTTTAAGTAAAAATATTACAAATCTACATGCCTTGCGGATGTCATTCTTTATATAGCCTGCCTATCAATTGTTTTTAAACTCAATAAACTGACCGGAATTTCTCCGGGAGATTGAAATCTTCCAGGACACGGAGACCGGCCCCAGTATTTTCTAACGGAAACCCTGATGGAGACATTAACATTACGTTTTGTTTCATTTATGTGAATAGTTTATTTTACAAGTGAACCAAACTTCTCCTCCATTGCAAACACCGCAACGCTCCCAGCTGTGACACACAATTTCACCCCTGTGCGCACTGACGCGTGATTGCGAAACCTAGCCGCATTTCTCGGAGACGCTCTCTGATTGGCACTGACTGACGCTCTCTGATTGGCCACTGACGCGTTTGCCCAATCGTGTGACGAGCTGTGTCTTTGCCCATTTCCACGTCAAACAGCCTGCAAACTACCTGGCGTTCTATCGCCCTGCTCTAAGACAAACTCTAACCTTAACCAACTTCGAAAGAGTGCCTAAGCTCTCTCTTCCCCAGGTCCTCAAATAAAAAAATGTAAAGCGGAGTATGATGGAGTTGTGGAGATTAGATTAATTGAGTTGTATTTTTTAAATGATAAGGATGTTTAATAACCGTTTTCATCATAAAAATTCAGTGCCCCCGAAATACAAAAAAATGCCCCCGATAATCAATTAACCTAGCCTCCACTATCCTTTCCCATACTGTAGCTTCATGCTGTGGCTAATCAGCTTTATTCCCCATAGTTGCTGCAACTCTGTGTGTTGTGAAGGATCAGATTAAACCGAATATGTATATTTATTTATATATATATATTTAATTGTATTTGTATATCGTTTGATATCCCCTGTATATTCCTTGTACAATATGCATTGAATATCCCCGTTTCTACTAAACAGCCCATAATAGTTTCATTTTACCATTGGACTAGAACCTGGCGCCAGGTTGCCATACCCCTAGGTTCAAGTTCAATCGTGCCGCCTAACATGTCGAGGCAGCCCCCGGTTCCGCGCAGTAATATGCCGGGCGAAATACGTGTGGTACTATTTGTTCATAGCGCATATATATATGACGCTCGTAAAGTAGAACTTTCTTTTAGTCCAGTTCTTTACCCTCCAACAGAGTGACAGACGCAAAAGCCTCCCCACGAAGCACGTGCGGTGTAGTAGGGCCTACTTGGCCCAGAATAGGCATTGAGACATCGTGTAGATTAATAGTTGAATGGTCATAGTTTGGCACCATACCGTCGAGTTGGATGTATTCTATTAAGCTAATAATAGTCTATTTATGTATGGTGCATCGTTCGGTTCGAGTTCTACAGTTATCAGTACCCCCATCGTTCCTGACGTTATCTGGACGCTTATCCAGGCTGGTCAGACCCCTAGTGGTGATTGCATCCGAGGAGCTCCGGGTCAAGAGCGACTGGACCTGTATATTGGATTACTCTACCCGACGACGGCGAGCCTTCCACGGCTCTTGGATTATGCTTTATGTGCTTTGATTATTCCATGGATAAAGGCCAACACTGTCGAGTGTTGGAATTACCCCCCGGAGAGGACTACAGGTGAGGCGGCGCTCTACACGTGAGGTCGCACCACGTCTCTCCGTTGTGGACCGGCAGATACCGTTCCACAGAGGGTCCAGCTGTGTTCGTCTACGGCCCCAGGTTCTGTGGGCACTGGGTCTAAGACTTTGGATTCTCCCAAGACACCGTCGGCCAGATGGGATACCGCCAGCGACTTCTCTAACCCCCCCCTCCTACTGTCTTACAACCAGCGGGACCCCCCCCCCCCCCCCTTAGTGTATCCAGCTATAATTATTTAAGTACTATCGCTATCGTTTCCTAAATATTCCAGGTTGTATACTTACTCCCTGCGCAACCAGAGATTGGACATTCAATGTTGATTTACCTACGAATACTAATTTGCCATAAAAGTGCATACTTAACATTTCAAATCATAAATGTAATTAAGTGAATATTGTGTACACCCTTTGCTGTATTAAATATTCGATTTGGTCCATTTGTGTTGGTTCGTTTCATCAGGTGGGAAAGTGTTAATCATACTTATATCTTGTACTGGGTGGCCAGAAGTTAAAGTACATGAGGTAGTGGTATTAAATATCATATCTAACAATACAGTCAGGGAATTGTACCCCTCAGCTACAATTGGTCCTTCGAGCCGGATGGTAACTAGTGTAATATTAATATAGTGTTATTAATATCGAAATGGCCTATGATGAACACTCCACGAAACGATCCTCCTAACCTAGAACGCCCGCAGCGCAGACGACAGACACCTCAGTACTTAGAGGCTTACACTGTCAGTCAACTACCTAGCCTTCGACAAACGGTAAACGTAGTAAAAGTAGAAAGTAAAATTATGTCTGACCTTAACGACCAGGTTTCCCCGACCACAGAGGCCCTAGTAGGTCCTAATGTAACTGACCAAGCCCACGGTGGAGACCAGGAGGGAATTGACATGCCTTTACCCCCCGCCACTACTAAAGAAGTAGTCCCCGACACGCCCCGGGAGGAAGACAACCCTACAGAGAGAGAACTCTGCACGGAAGAAGAAGAGGAGAGCGCCGAGGAACTAGAGCTCCAGGACTCCCCAACGAGTACCCCCAGGAGCGGTTCACGCAGGAGCGGCTCACCTCCACTACCGCCTTCCCCCAGCGAAGCGGAGAGGATACTACAACAGGCGTTCCTCGTCAGCCTGACAGCCTCTACCGAACGCGATCGGCTCCAAGCACAGACGCTTAGCGAGCGCGAACGTCTCCAAGCCCAGGCGACCAGCGAGCGCGAACACCTCCAAGCACAGCAACGGAGCGAAGAACAGCGCACAAGTCTGGAGATGAGACGCTTCCAGATGGAAGAGAATATGGCAAGAGACCGCGCCGACGCCCAGCGCACCGCTGCCGGTGCCCAAAGAGACGCAGAGCGTGACAGACTACAAGCGCAACTAATAGAGCAGCTGATCAAAAGGACAACTCGCTCTCCCTCCGCCAGGGGCTCAAGGAACTCGTCGAGACAGCAGTCAAGAGCAGCGTCACCGCAACGAGCAAGCGACCCTGAACTTGACCAACAGACCGAGTCTAGACCCCCCGCAGACCCCCTTCCCATACCGGTCCAAGCGAGACCCAGCTACAAGGAAGGAGCGGCCTACACTGCGGAGAAGCTAAATAAACGATTACAAGATCTGGAAGATTTGATAGAAGAAGAAGAGGGAGAAGAGGAGAACCAAGCCCGACGACAGCACAGTACTCCACCGGACCAGGAGGTCCCATACAGTCCAGGCTATACCCCCACGGCGCTGCGCTACAGACCCCCGACTCTATTTACGGGTGAGCACGACGCACGACCAGCCCCGAGGAACAGTACCTGGACCAGCGGGCCATGGTACCCTGCCAGTACCGGCCCACAGCGAGGCGCAAGAGGGGACTCGCCCAGGAGGTCTCTCCCCCAACGCTCGCCGATGTATTCGCCATCCACGGCGTCATACAACGCCACGCCATCAATCCCAGACTTCGTCTATGAGAGTCGAGCACAGTACACGGAGCTCCGGATGTGCTTAGAGACAATGCTGGCGGATGTCATTGATGAACGCCACAAGTATGCAATATTATTGAAGCACCTGAAAGTACAGCGAGCACACAATATAGCGCTAGCCTATGCTACCTCCTCGACCCCATACACAGCGGCCCTTGCAGCGCTGGATCAAAGATATGGACGAATATGGGATTACGTAATCCAGGAGATAAGGCATATTGACCGCCTACCCCCAGCCACAGACAATCGCTCACTAGATGACCTGTCAATCAAAGTGCAGTCCCTGGTGGGGATGCTGGGAGCTCAACGGGAGAAAGGCAGGCATGAGCTGTACGCCAACTCTAACGTTGAGAGGATTTTGGAGAAGCTGCCACCCGCAAGACAGGAGCGCTTTCGGCGGCAGAGGGACTACCGAGATCCCGACGGCCCCGAGCCATCCCTCCTTGATCTGGCCGACTTCCTGGCGAGAGAGGTCAGCAGCTTACGACTGGACACCTTCGGGCGGAGCACGCCAAGCTCCAGAGAGGGACCCAGGAGAATAAATGATGGAAGAAGATCGTGACTGTCATGCACCAATCAGAGTCAGTACCGAGCAGTAAGAGTCACAGCACCCCCTCGAGGAAGGAGAAGTGGAAGATAGCGTGTCCCTACTGTGAGAAAGAACACTGGCTGTCACAATGTGACACATTCACAAAGATGAATGCAGAAGAAGTGAGCCAATGGATAAAGTCCAACCGGCGCTGTTATCGATGTGCGCGGCCCCACATGGCAGCCGAATGCCGCCTAAAGAAAAGGTGCAGCCAGTGCGATGGAGCCCATCTAGATATACTACACGATAGTAACGGAAGACGGCCTACACCTGCACCACGGAGCGGCACCAAGGCAAGTGTCATGTACATTGACCCCGCCAGCAGCAACGGAGCTCAAGTGCTCTTAAAGGTAGTCCGTGTGACATTGAGCTACCAGGATAAAGTCATGGACACTTACGCCGTCCTTGATGACGGGTCAGAGAAGACCCTTCTGCTCGCCTCCGCTGCGACTCAACTGGGACTGCGGGGGAGCAAGAACGAAATGACGATTCGGACAATAAGAAGAGATTTGAAGACGATAAAGGGCGAGAATGTCTCCTTCACTATCGCAGCCAACGGGCAGCCAGAGCGACAGTACAAGATCACAAATGCTTTCACCAGCCAAGAAATAGGACTCTCGCAGTACACCTACCCTGTCACCAAGTTGATGGATAAATATGTGCACCTGCGCCAATTACCTATCCCGCTCATAAACGGCGCTACCCCGACCCTGTTGATAGGCTCCGACCATGCAGAACTCATAGTCCCGATTGACCGGGTCCATACCGGTCCCCGAGGCTGTCCTGCAGCCGTCAAGACCCGCTTAGGATGGACATTACAAGGCCCCCTCGCTAAATCTCTCAACCGAACCGCAGCCACTAGCTGCTTCCACTCCCGAACGACAGAAGAAGACACCACTCTCCTGCAGCATGTCGAGAGGCTATGGACCCTAGAGACAATGCCCTTTAAGAACGAAAAGAAAGACATTCGCTCTAAAGAAGACATTTACGCCATCCACCTACTCGAGCAGGGGACAAAGAGAGTCACAGTCGGCGGAGTGATGAGATACGCAACTCCACTCCTGAGGAGAGAGGGGATGCCCCCCTTTCACGCGAAGCAAGACGCCACGGAGCGCTATCTACTGAACACAGAGCGGCGCCTAGCCAAAGACCCCGCTCAACAGAGTGTGTACCGAGCTGAGATTGAGAAGCTAATCACAGCGGGACACGTAACAAAGATTGACATTAAAGAGGCCGATCAGACGACCGAATCATGGTACGTGCCGCATCACAAGGTCCATCACAATGGCAAGGATCGCATTGTGTTTAACTGCAGCTACCAGATCGGATCCCAAAATCTGAATAAAGAGCTTTTGCCCGGCCCCACACTCGGCCCCTCCCTACTAGGCGTGCTACTGCGCTTCCGCCAGGACAAGGTGGCTATAAGCGGGGATATCAAAGGGATGTTCTTGCAAGTGAGACTAGTAGAGGAGGACAAGCCTCTGCTACGGTTCCTATGGAGAGAGAAGATCGGAGATGAGAACCCATCCATCTACCAGTGGGAAGTACTCCCCTTCGGAACCACATGCAGCCCGTGCTGTGCTACATTTGCACTACAGAAACACATCACAGAGGACCCAGCAGCAAATGAAGAGGTCCAACACAGTGTGAAGAACAGTTTCTACGTAGACAACTGTCTACAAAGCGTCTCGACTCAAGAAGAAGCCGAGGCTCTCCTAATCAAGTTACGCGCCTCCCTAATCAAAGGAGGCTTTGATCTCAGGCAGTGGGCCAGCAGTGACCCGCACGTATTGCGCAGCCTCTCCTCCGCAGACAAGGCTGCCAGCAGCGAGACCTGGATGGCGACAATCCCAGGAGAAGCCCAAGAAATGACACTAGGATTAGTCTGGCGCTTCAAAACAGACTCGCTCCACTATAGACACAAACCCTTGGCTCCAGAGCAAGGAAGGTCGGCGGCGATACCGACCACCAGACGGAGTGTGTACAGAACACTCGCCAGACAATATGACCCGCTGGGATGTATTCTACCTTACACCACCAGGGCAAAGATGATTGTACGAGCACTATGGGACAAGGACCAGGGCTGGGACGACCCAATACCCGCACACCTTGCCTCAACAAGGAGAGAGTGGGAGACGGAACTCCGCTCACTCCCAGGTGTTAATATACGCCGCAGCTACTTCCCATCCACAGTGAGGCCAGAGACATGCGAGATTGAGCTACACGTCTTCAGCGATGCCTCCGAAGTAGCCTACGGATCGGTTGCTTATTTGCGTGCCCAAGAGATGGGAGGAGAGATACACACTGCTTTCATACTGGCCCGCTCAAGGATAGCCCCACGTAAGCAACAATCTATCCCACGTCTAGAGCTCTGCGCAGCCCTCGCAGGAGCGCATCTAGCCACGTTAATCCAACGTGAACTCACCATTCCGGTGCATAGAACAATCTTGTGGTCAGATTCCACGACAGTACTCACATGGATTAAGTCTGATTCATGCAGATACAAAGTCTTCGTGGGAGTCAGAGTCACCGAGATTCAGGAACTAACAGAAGAAGCAAGCTGGAGATATGTGGATACCAAACACAACCCAGCTGACGTCATCACCCGGGGAATGTCCCTGGATGACCTAACCCGTTACAACATCTACAGTGACGGACCAGCATTCCTCCAGCTCCCGGAAGGAGATTGGCCTACGCCCACCCCGAGGGAAGCAAGTAGAGAGGAGGCTGAGAACAAGAAGCCTATGTTCTGTGGACTGAGCACTGTCGCCTCCACAGACCCGAACATAGATGACTGCATTACCCTAGAGAGTGCGCAACAAAGGACATTCCTGCGGCACCACCCAGAGATTCAGTCCACCACTGACATGTCAGCAGCTGACTACGAAGAAGCAGAACTTCTTCTACTACAACGAGCCCAGAGAGACTCGTTCCCCGATGAGCTAGACTGTCTACAGGGAGGAAACCCCGTCCCATCAGACAGCAGACTGATTCACCTGGCACCAGAGAGTGACGCACATAATCTCATCAGAGTGGGTGGTCGCCTGCGGAGAGCCCCCGATCTACCAGATGACATTAAGCACCCGATCGTCTTGAACAGCCGACACAAGGTCACAGAGCTGATCATAAAGAAATACGACGAGGATGTGCACCACGCCGGAGCAGAGAGAGTCTTCGCGGAGATCAGACGTCGTTATTGGATATTACAAGGGAGAGAAGCAGTACGGCGCTTCCAGCGAACCTGTCTAGACTGCCGTAAGTGGCGCGCGCAGCCCAGCATACCACGGATGGCTGACCTACCCCCCTGTCGCCTCCGAATCGGCGACAAGCCATTCCACTCCACAGGCATGGACTGTTTTGGCCCGTTGTATATAAAAAGAGGAAGAGGCACCGAGAAGCGGTGGGGTATTGTATTCAAATGCATGACCACCAGAGCGATACATATCGAGCTCCTTCCGACCATGAGCACAGACTCATTCCTTATGGCCTTCCGGAGATTCATATCACGGAAAGGACAACCGTCTACATTGTTGTCTGATCACGGGACCAACTTCAAAGGTGGAGAAAGAGAGCTGAGAGAGAGCTTCCAAGCTATGGGCCCAGAACTTAAGACCCACCTCGCTCCAGCCCAGGTTGACTTCCAGTTTAATCCCCCGAACGCACCCCACTTCGGTGGAACCTGGGAACGAGAAGTACGCTCTATAAAGACAGCCCTGTATGCCGTACTCGGAGCCCAGACTGTGGCAGAGGAAGTCCTAATGACAGTCCTCACGGAGATCGAGGGAGTATTGAACTCCAAACCCCTCGGTTACGTCTCCAGTGATGTAGCAGATGTCGACCCAGTCACCCCCAACACACTCCTAATGGGGCGGCTGGACCCCGCGCTACCCCAGACAATGTACAGGCCCGAAGAAGCGAACGGCCGAAGAATGTGGAGGTACAGCCAAGTACTAGCTGACAAGTTTTGGAGCAGCTTCCTACTTCACTACCTACCGTCTCTACAGACCCGCCAGAAGTGGGTAAAAGAGAGAGACAATTTGACAGAAGGAACAGTCGTCATGATAGTTGACCAGTCACTCCCCAGAGCTATGTGGCCGGCTGGCCGCGTAAGCAAAGTGATCACCGGTGCCAATGGCAAGGTCCGAGCAGCTGAAGTACTCGTCCAAGGGCGCACCTACACACGGCCCGTGGCGAGGCTCATAGAACTGCCCCGACTCCCAGATACTATCGATGATGACCATGACCCTATGACTTTGTGAGTTGACTGACCTTACAGCGGACCTTGAGTGGAAGACAGGGCGGTTAATCTGTCTCTGCTTAGCTAATTAGGTGGGACTAATTAGGGGGCGGCTGTTGTGAAGGATCAGATTAAACCGAATATGTATATTTATTTATATATATATATTTAATTGTATTTGTATATCGTTTGATATCCCCTGTATATTCCTTGTACAATATGCATTGAATATCCCCGTTTCTACTAAACAGCCCATAATAGTTTCATTCTACCATTGGACTAGAACCTGGCGCCAGGTTGCCATACCCCTAGGTTCAAGTTCAATCGTGCCGCCTAACATGTCGAGGCAGCCCCCGGTTCCGCGCAGTAATATGCCGGGCGAAATACGTGTGGTACTATTTGTTCATAGCGCATATATATATGACGCTCGTAAAGTAGAACTTTCTTTTAGTCCAGTTCTTTACCCTCCAACAGAGTGACAGACGCAAAAGCCTCCCCACGAAGCACGTGCGGTGTAGTAGGGCCTACTTGGCCCAGAATAGGCATTGAGACATCGTGTAGATTAATAGTTGAATGGTCATAGTTTGGCACCATACCGTCGAGTTGGACGTATTCTATTAAGCTAATAATAGTCTATTTATGTATGGTGCATCGTTCGGTTCGAGTTCTACAGTTATCAGTACCCCCATCGTTCCTGACGTTATCTGGACGCTTATCCAGGCTGGTCAGACCCCTAGTGGTGATTGCATCCGAGGAGCTCCGGGTCAAGAGCGACTGGACCTGTATATTGGATTACTCTACCCGACGACGGCGAGCCTTCCACGGCTCTTGGATTATGCTTTATGTGCTTTGATTATTCCATGGATAAAGGCCAACACTGTCGAGTGTTGGAATTACCCCCCGGAGAGGACTACAGGTGAGGCGGCGCTCTACACGTGAGGTCGCACCACGTCTCTCCGTTGTGGACCGGCAGATACCGTTCCACAGAGGGTCCAGCTGTGTTCGTCTACGGCCCCAGGTTCTGTGGGCACTGGGTCTAAGACTTTGGATTCTCCCAAGACACCGTCGGCCAGATGGGATACCGCCAGCGACTTCTCTAACCCCCCCCTCCTACTGTCTTACAACCAGCGGGACCCCCCCCCCCCTTAGTGTATCCAGCTATAATTATTTAAGTACTATCGCTATCGTTTCCTAAATATTCCAGGTTGTATACTTACTCCCTGCGCAACCAGAGATTGGACATTCAATGTTGATTTACCTACGAATACTCATTTGCCATAAAAGTGCATACTTAACATTTCAAATCATAAATGTAATTAAGTGAATATTGTGTACACCCTTTGCTGTATTAAATATTCGATTTGGTCCATTTGTGTTGGTTCGTTTCATCAGGTGGGAAAGTGTTCATCATACTTATATCTTGTACTGGGTGGCCAGAAGTTAAAGTACATGAGGTAGTGGTATTAAATATCATATCTAACAATACAGTCAGGGAATTGTACCCCTCAGCTACACTGTGCGTCTCCCTTATTCTTAAAAATCGGCACTAGCACACTTTGCCTCCACTCCTCTGGCATTTTCTCGTTTTCCAAGATGTTGTTGAACAATCTTGTTAGAAAAACCACTGCCATCTCGCCTAGGCATCTCCTGGCCTCCGCTGGTATGTAATCTGGGCCGACCGCCTTCCCACTCTTCATCCTCTTCAAAGCTGCCCTCACTTCCTCCTTACTGATCTGTTGCACTTCCTGGTTCACTGCCTCCACACTGTCCGTCCTCCTCTCTCTCTCTCTCTCTCTCTCTCTCTCTCTCATTTTCCTCATTCATCAGCTCTTCAAAGTACTCCTTCCACCTTCTCACCACACTGTCCTCGCTCGTCAGCGCCTTGCCCTCCTTATCCTTTATCACTCTGACCTGCTGTATATCCTTCCCTGCCTGGTTCCTCTGCCTAGCCAGCCTATATATAGGTCCTTTTCTCCTTCCTTGGTGTCCAACCTCTCAACAAAATAATACATGACAAAATTAAATAAAACTGACAGAATTAAAGGTCAAAAGCAAGATTGAAAAGGTGGGTTTTGAGGGCTCATTTAAAAGATGTCAGTGTGTTTGCATCACGGATATGGCTGGGGAGGGCATTCCAGAGGGAGGGGGCAGCAGCAGCAAAGGCCCTGTCGCCCCAGGTCCGGAGCTTGGTCGTGGGAGGTGTTAGGAGGTTGGCATCAGCAGACCTAAGGTGACGGGTGGGCGTGTGACGGTGGAGGAGGTCGGACAGGTAGGGAGGGGCAAGGTTGTTGGGGGCTTTAAATGTGATGAGAAGTATTTTAAATTGTATCCTGTATTTGATCGGAAGCCAGTGGAGGTCCTGGAGGACAGGGGTGATGTGATCAGAGCGACGAGTGGAGGTGAGCATGCGGGCAGCAGAGTTCTGGATATATTGGAGTTTATTGAGGATAGTGTTTGGTGACAAGCTATGCTGTGCTGCTGTGGCTCTGGGCTGTGCTGTTCTCTCTTTCCTCCATCTTTGAGAGTAAAGTTATCACACAGACACAGTTAACCTTAATGTACTTTCTAGGGGTGGAACAGTTCAAAATCACAGTTTGGTTCATATCATGATTTTGTAAATAAATTAAAATTAAATAAGATGATAGCGATGGCAGTAATCAGTTCCATAGTCCAAATGGTTCTACATGGAGGTCATGGAGGTGTTCTTACAAATTTCTGTCTGAACATTTCTGAAATCAGCAGAAATTATTCTTGAGTTTACGGCCATTTTCAGCCTCATAAATAATTGCATGCCAGTGACTGAGGCTTGCTCATGGACATAAATGGCCTGGACTACAATTAACTAAATTAATTGTTGTGGGCCTTGCAGTGTGAAATAAATCTCAGCACACCATGATAAACAGTATCTAACATGTGCAGATGTAAGAGTAGGAGAGGTCTGTTAAACACACTCCACAGATACACTGTCTGTCATCCAGATCAAGTGCATGCTAGTGCATAATGCAGAGTGCTGCTGTAAGCACAGGCCTTGTGGTTTGGAACTGGGTCAAGGTATAGACCCGGTTTCAGCCTAGGATAGAAAGTGAAAGTCTTTGCTAACACAGAGTACACATATAGACAACAGATATCCATATATCCAGATCCATATCGTCAAGTACAGGGGTTTGGAGGCAGGATCAATGTGTGTACATATTATGCTGAATTTAGGGATAGGGAAAGGTTGCCTTTTTACAATGATATCAGGTATTCGTACTCTTTCGTTTTCTCTAGACAGTGACACTATGCTGAAGCAGTCTTCTTACACATGTATACTACAATGAGCTTGATCCCAAAAGCATTACCAACTTTGGCCACTGGATGGCACACTATTACTATAAATATTTCCCATAAAAAGATGACACATCAGTACATTACATACATGACAATAGCTGGTTGTGATTCAATAGCGTTACACATGGGGGAGTCGCCACAAACCATTTGGGAATGCACTCAGAATACGGATTGTCTAATTTGTGTGTGTGTGTGTGTGTGTGTGTGTGTGTGTGTGTGTGTGTGTGTGTGTGTGTGTGTGTGTGTGTGTGTGTGTGTGTGTGTGTGTGTGTGTGTGTGTGTGTGTGTGTGTGTGTGTGTGTGTGTGTGTGCGTGCGTGCGTGTGTGTGTGTGTGTGTGTGTGTGTGTGTGTGTGTGTGTGTGTGTTGGCACCGGGCTGTCTATAAACCTAGCCTAATCAAATCAAATCTAATCACATTTATTTGTAAGGCCCGACAACACATGTTAATGTCCCCATGGGCCGTACATGTCTTCTTTAAACAAGTCAAGAAGAAACATCACAATAAGTCAAGAACAAAACAAGAACACCATAAGGTCCAACATTTTTTAAATAAATGCAAAATAAATAAATGCAACACTCCCAGACATACCCCACGCGAAGGTAATGAAAAACTCACTAAAACCTAGCAATAGGAAAAAATGCACCACAGGCAATGTGGAGGAGAGAAACCTTAGAAGGGCCGTTCAAGGGGGGATCTCCCTTCTTAGATGTCGGTGATAGTAGTGTTGCAGTAAAAACAGGCGAACAGTTGGTAAGCATGCACTCATGTGTGTAGTGAAACACAGATGAGTGCATGCGATAGCAACTGAACATTTTGAAAAATTTAAGATAGAGCTGATAGCGATAGCAACTGAACATTTTGAAAGATTAAAGATAGAGCTGATAGCGATAGCAACTGAACATTTTGAAAGATTAAAGATAGAGCTGATAGCGGATCTATTTGAGGCACAGGGGTGGCGCAGAGAGGGTCGCAACCTCCCGGTCTTCATCATGGGACGTCCAACACTCCGAGACAGCCACTCACAGGGAGACTACTCCCTCTCTACTCTACTCTCTAATCATATTACCAATTATGTAACATACTGTAAGAAGGGATGCGATTGCTTCTACAGTTTCAACATTTACATTTAGTAATTTAGCTGATGCTTTTATCCAAAGCAACTTACAAGTTCTGTACAACAAGTCAGTAGGAGGGGTACAACTCAGCTAAGGGTCAGTAAGGTTGTTCGTCAAACAGTGCTGAACTTGAGTGCTGTGTCTTGAGTGCATACTGTAGTAGTATGGACATATTAGCATCGTAGGTAGTAATATACAGTAGATTACTTAGTAAATGGTAAATGGCTGCTTTTTTATATAGTACTTTTATCCAAAGCGCTTTACAATTTGTTCCTCACATTTTACCCATTCACTCACACAACGAGTGTGAGTGTCACAACGACAAGCTGCCCGGGAGGAGCGGGAATCTAACCAGGAACCTCCGGAATGCCAGACGACTGCTCTACCTCCAGAGCCACTGTTGCCCCTACTTAGTAGCAAAGTGCATACTAGTAAAAGACAGTACGAAGGTAACTTGTTTTGGTTTTCTTCCCCAAATAGCTTTGTTTCAAAAGCTATGTTCATATTTAGTCTGTATTGTTATTAGGTCATCATACCATTTAATGTAATATCAGAGCTATAATGAATGAAAGAATGACCTTTATTTATATAGCACCCTTCACAGCACGAATGCACAGGGTGCTTTACACTACACAGCATAACATATACAAAAAAAATCTGAAATAAATGACAACAACAGACCGCAGTTAAAAACAGTATGGTTAGGGTTTTAGCCACATTATCTCTTTTCAAATGTATGAACATTTAATTTTAACATTTCTAATTGGCTGAAAGTTTGGCTGAAAGTTTGATCACCGTAGAGGTGTAGAGACTAGTCTGTGCACCATATGAATGTAGTGGTCGGCGAGTGTGAATGGTGTGAAGGGCTACAGTGAGAAGTGTGTTTCCGTTATGTACAATAATTCACTGTGTGAACGGCAGAGACTTGCATCTAAACCAGGAAAGTGGTCCTACATGTGTTCAGGGTTGGCAGGTCTTTATGTCTGACAGGTCTTTATGTCTTTATGTCTTTATGTCTGACAGGTCTTTATGTCTTTATGTCTTTATGTCTGACATGTCTTTATGTCTTTATGTCTGACAGGTCTTTATGTCTTTATGTCTTTATGTCTGACAGGTCTTTATGTCTTTATGTCTGACAGGTCTTTATGTCTTTATGTCTTTATGTCTGACATGTCTTTATGTCTTTATGTCTGACAGGTCTTTATGTCTTTATGTCTTTATGTCTTTATGTCTTTATGTCTTTATGTCTGACAGGTCTTTATGTCTTTATGTCTTTATGTCTGACAGGTCTTTATGTCTTTATGTCTTTATGTCTGACAGGTCTTTATGTCTTTATGTCTGACAGGTCTTTATGTCTTTATGTCTGACAGGTCTTTATGTCTTTATGTCTTTATGTCTTTATGTCTGACAGGTCTTTATGTCTTTATGTCTTTATGTCTTTATGTCTTTATGTCTGGCAGGTCTTTATGTCTTTATGTCTGACAGGTCTTTATGTCTTTATGTCTTTATGTCTGGCAGGTCTTTATGTCTTTATGTCTTTATGTCTTTATGTCTTTATGTCTGACAGGTCATTATGTCTTTATGTCTGACAGGTCTTTATGTCTTTATGTCTTTATGTCTTTATGTCTTTATGTCTGGCAGGTCTTTATGTCTTTATGTCTTTATGTCTTTATGTCTGACAGGTCTTTATGTCTTTATGTCTTTATGTCTTTATGTCTTTATGTCTTTATGTCTGGCAGGTCTTTATGTCTTTATGTCTTTATGTCTTTATGTCTGACAGGTCTTTATGTCTTTATGTCTTTATGTCTTTATGTCTGACAGGTCTTTATGTCTTTATGTCTTTATGTCTTTATGTCTTTATGTCTTTATGTCTGACAGGTCTTTATGTCTTTATGTCTTTATGTCTTTATGTCTTTATGTCTTTATGTCTTTATGTCTTTATGTCTGACAGGTCTTTATGTCTTTATGTCTTTATGTCTGACAGGTCTTTATGTCTTTATGTCTGACAGGTCTTTATGTCTTTATGTCTTTATGTCTTTATGTCTGACAGGTCTTTATGTCTTTATGTCTTTATGTCTTTATGTCTTTATGTCTTTATGTCTGACAGGTCTTTATGTCTTTATGTCTGACAAGTCTTTATGTCTGTATGTCTTTATGTCTTTATGTCTGACAGGTCTTTATGTCTTTATGTCTTTATGTCTGGCAGGTCTTTATGTCTTTATGTCTGGCAGGTCTTTATGTCTTTATGTCTTTATGTCTTTATGTCTGACAGGTCTTTATGTCTTTATGTCTGACAGGTCTTTATGTCTTTATGTCTGACAGGTCTTTATGTCTTTATGTCTGACAGGTCATTATGTCTTTATGTCTTTATGTCTTTATGTCTTTATGTCTTTATGTCTGACAGGTCTTTATGTCTTTATGTCTGACAGGTCTTTATGTCTTTATGTCTTTATGTCTGACAGGTCTTTATGTCTTTATGTCTTTATGTCTGGCAGGTCTTTATGTCTTTATGTCTGGCAGGTCTTTATGTCTTTATGTCTTTATGTCTTTATGTCTTTATGTCTTTATGTCTGACAGGTCTTTATGTCTTTATGTCTTTATGTCTGACAGGTCTTTATGTCTTTATGTCTTTATGTCTTTATGTCTGACAGGTCTTTATGTCTTTATGTCTGACAGGTCTTTATGTCTTTATGTCTGGCAGGTCTTTATGTCTTTATGTCTTTATGTCTTTATGTCTGACAGGTCTTTATGTCTTTATGTCTGGCAGGTCTTTATGTCTTTATGTCTGGCAGGTCTTTATGTCTTTATGTCTGACAGGTCTTTATGTCTTTATGTCTTTATGTCTTTATGTCTTTATGTCTTTATGTCTGACAGGTCTTTATGTCTTTATGTCTGACAGGTCTTTATGTCTTTATGTCTTTATGTCTGACAGGTCTTTATGTCTTTATGTCTTTATGTCTGGCAGGTCTTTATGTCTTTATGTCTGGCAGGTCTTTATGTCTTTATGTCTTTATGTCTTTATGTCTTTATGTCTGACAGGTCTTTATGTCTTTATGTCTTTATGTCTGACAGGTCTTTATGTCTTTATGTCTTTATGTCTTTATGTCTGACAGGTCTTTATGTCTTTATGTCTGACAGGTCTTTATGTCTTTATGTCTGGCAGGTCTTTATGTCTTTATGTCTTTATGTCTTTATGTCTTTATGTCTGACAGGTCTTTATGTCTTTATGTCTGGCAGGTCTTTATGTCTTTATGTCTGGCAGGTCTTTATGTCTTTATGTCTGGCAGGTCTTTATGTCTTTATGTCTTTATGTCTTTATGTCTGACAGGTCTTTATGTATTTATGTCTGACAGGTCTTTATGTATTTATGTCTGACAGGTCTTTATGTCTTTATGTCTGGCAGGTCTTTATGTCTTTATGTCTTTATGTCTGACAGGTCTTTATGTCTGGCAGGTCTGCGTGTGGGCCGCTGTCTGCCCGCTGTCTGGCAGGCTAGTGACAGACAGTCAGTGCAGCTGATCTCTGTGTATGTTGTGCTTGTGTGTTTGGATACCGATAAAGAAGAAGACGATTAGAAGATAATTTTATTGTCAATGTACACGAGGTAATTTAACGTGTCTGTTGGTATATCCCTCCTAGTTACACGTCACACACACAGTCCCCCTCACATACTGTATGCATTTCATCAGAGAGGTCAGAGCACAGGGTCGCCCGCAGTGCAGCAGTTTTGGGGTTCAGTGCCTGGCTCAAGGGCACGTAGGCAGGATGGTGGGCACTAGGCTTGGGCGGTATGACGGTATTACGGTATACCAGGGTATTTAGAAATTTTTGAAAACCAATACCGTCAAAATCACAAGATTTATATTACAGTGAAACGGAGTTTTAACAGTGGTTGGTTGTAGTGCACTGCACACACGCGCCAGCAGAGGGCGAGACCAGTCCTCACTAGTGGAGCGAGCCGCAGAGCTGGTTGTCTACACACAGGAGGAGGAGGGGAAACCCGCTTCACTGGAAATTAAATTAGAGTCGAGACACGCTTACCGTTGCTGCCTGGTGCTGCGGGCTAACTGGCTGTTCTGAGAGCTAACTGTTGTGTATGTGTATCACAACGGTGGTCACGCTTTACGGTAATGTTGCGACAGTGCTGTGAAAATACCGTAAAGCGTTGTGGTAACGAGAGTGTGTGTTGTTGTGGACTGGTGGAACAAGCAAATAAACGGTAAAACGTTACGTCGCAGTCCGGTGCGTTTTTGAATACACAATACTAACGTTACTAGTACTATGGTGCTGCGGGGCTCCTGGCTACCATTCCTGAGAGTTAACGTTAGTATTACTAGGATGCTGCAGGCTTCTGGCTAGTGGCTCCATTCTGAGAGCTAATGATAGTAGCACTCGGATGCTGCGGGCTAACTGGCCATCTCCGCGATTTGTTTACTGGTAACACGCCCCACCCCCCCCCCCCCCCCCCCCCCCCCCCCCCCCCGCTGATGAAAATGAAAGTCATACCGCCATATACTGTACACCGGGGTATTAGGTAATCAAGGTATAACGGTGTGTGAAAATTGTGATACCGCCCAGGCCTAGTGGGCACTGTAGATGTCATACAAGCCACCCTTCAGTCACTGGCTCACAGCTGGAATACACCCTCCTGTCAGTGGTGGGGATAAAACCAGCGACCTTTCGGTTACTGGCCCGGCCTCTTTACCTCTAAAGACCTCTAGAGACAGAGAAAGAGAGAGAGAGAGAGAGAGAGAGAGAGAGAGAGAGACAGAGAGAGAGAGAAAGAGAGAGAGAGAGAGAGAGAGAGAGAGAGAGAGAGAGAGAGAGAGAGAGAGAGAGAGAGAGAGAGAGAGAGAGAGAGAGAGAGAGAGAGAGAGAGAGAGAGTTACCAGTTCACTGTCTGTACAGCCAAAATAGGCAGCTATGAGCAGAGTTGGTTGAAGGTTTAGCGACAATTGTTTTACGAATCAGTAAATGTTTTGCACTTGATAGTGATTTTATATTTTCCTTTTATGGTAAGCAGGTTGTGTTATTTTGAATGAATTAATAAACTATAAATTGAATTGTACAGTTGTCCTGATGTTTCTTATAACATATCCTAACATAACAAATCCATTTCATCAAATCAGCCTCTTGTTGAACAAGTTTGCAGTTAAATTATTAGCATCTAATTTACTGGCAAAGATCAAAGAAACTCCTAATCACAGCGTCTTAGCCAAATCAATGTTTCACAATTTCCTCTCTGTGCGTCCAGTAGAAAGCTATAGTACAGCTGCAAGGTAGCCTAGCTTAGCACAAATGGATGGAAGCGGATTAGCCTATAGCTTAAAACTCCGGGAGAGATATTTTTGCTAGTTTGGTTAGCTTGTGTAAACTGTTTACTCATACTCATTGTATACATTCAGATAAAAATTATTTATTGTCATATTTATTGTAACGTATAATATCAATGGTAAATGGTGCATTTATATAGATATAGACTATCTACCAATACATTTGACATGTACAGTACACATCGATGTGGTCTCACTTTTTGGATCCCAATGTAAACAACATCTGACTTAGGACAGTCCAGGCCTGCCTTTTATTGTTTCACGTGTCACCATAGCCATCGACTATCAAAGCAAGGTTTCACGTTAGCTGTTAAACAAGTTTTTCCTGGTTTAATTGTGTAATAATGTATGTGTAACCTCAACCCTGTATTGCAAAATTAAGTGCTATACATCTTTTTTCTTCTCAGGACATCCTGGCCTATAAGAATATATGCTACAGTTATGTCATAGGAATGTATAAATGAGTTATATCACTATAGGCCTATATACCAAATTAAAAATTAAAAATTAAATAAAATTCACAGGACTTTGTTCCAAAAACACACAGCACAATAATGAACTAGCTGTTTGGCTTCAGACATGCGTTCTCCCAAGTCTTGAATCAGGGGGGACATTTAAGATTGTATCTAATACGTATAAACAATAATTACATACAGTATGCGTTTGTATCCAGAATGTTAGTCAAGGTCTGTACTTGTGGTCAGTGGTCCTCCTGCTTGTCTTGGGTTTATTGTCAAATGAAAGAATGGATCAGAATGTTGCACCTTTATTGTATGTGCCAATAAAATTATATTCTAAGAAATTCTAAGAAAAAGATAATTGTATAATTTGTACACATAAAACATGTAAACACATATAATTGGTACAAATGGAATAACAATTATATATCCACATTATATATCATGTTACAATAATAAATAAAAAAATGCACAAAGGAGAATCTCCACATAATGTATTATCATGCTCATAAGTTATTCTACTCATTATTATTATTTTTTTAATACAATGACATACTTGCCTAAATAAGGTGAGGTGAGTCTCTATTATGCATTTCCATATCAACAAGCGCCGTGGCCTCTGATTCGTCGACGGACTACCCAGCCAAACAGACACAGGCCACGCCTCCAGTCGAGCAGAGCTGCCCTAGCAATAACTTTCAGCAGCCACTTCATGAGCCTAACTCGTCGTGTCACATCCTCAGTAGGCTGGACAAGATATGCCTCCTAAAGTGTCTAAACGGAAGTACAGGAAGTACAGGAAGTACAGGCTACAGGCGTTCCGGTTTCGACAAAACAATTATAGAAACGTATATTACTTGTCTAAGCCACTGCAACGGCTTTGTCTGAAGAATTGACTACATGACTGGGACGTTCTAGCTTGTTTTCCGACAGGATTCGGGAAAAGTTTGGTCCGTTCGGAGGCAGCTTCCAGGGGAAGTACATACACCGGAGATTCTACCCCATAGACACTTTCGGCAGTAGTTCTTTACCAGGCTTTATCTCACGGAGGAGGAGAACGAGGTTACCCTAGCAGAGACCACAGCTGCTGCATTTAACCCTTTCACTGCCGCACTACCAAACGGTTAACCCTTTCACTGTGACAATAGACAGCAGGTTAACCCTTTCACTGCCACACGGCAGCAGGTTAGCCCTTTCACTGTCACACTACAGAACGTTAACCTTCGGTAGTGTGGCAGTGAAAGGGTTGCATATGGATCAATTATCACAAGAGTCCCCAAAAGGACACCACTTTTCCAAGCTGGATTACAGAGCTTCTGGAAGGGCGAGGATCACACCAGATGGCTCTTTGGAAAAGCCACAACAGTAATGTTGCTAACAAAACAAAGTGTGCAGATAGCATGCAGCACCATGGGGCTGTTATAAAAATAATAACAACGTGAGTCAGCCTGACCCACTGCTTTTATTGGAATACAAATACAAATATGGGAGAGAGAGGAGATGACATGCAACAAAGGCCACAAGCCGGAAACTACAATGTTGCAAGGACAGGATATTGCATTGTTCACTGAACCACCACCCCTAAACTTCTGTCATGATCAAGTATCTTGTCACGCGTTATAGGGAGCTGTCTCCATGATGCACATTTCTGTTTTATAAGCTGATCTTTTGCCATTATGAGGTTCTTAGTAACTTGTGTGCTACGCTCTAAACCAGAATAGCACCCTGTGTACATGAGCAGCGGTACAGTACATGTTAGGGGGCCTGGTACATGTTAGGGGGGCCTAGTACGTGTTAGGGGGGCCTGGTACATGTTAGGGGGGCCTGGTACATGTTAGGGGGCCTAGTACATGTTAGGGGGGCCTGGTACATGTTAGGGGGCCTAGTACATGTTAGGGGGGCCTAGTACGTGTTAGGGGGGCCTAGTACATGTTAGGGGGGCCTGGTACATGTTAGGGGGGGGCCTGGTACATGTTAGGGGGCCTGGTACGTGTTAGGGGGGCCTGGTACATGTTAGGGGGCCTAGTACATGTTAGGGGGGGGCCTGGTACATGTTAGGGGGGCCTGGTACATGTTAGGGGGGGGCCTGGTACATGTTAGGGGGCCTGGTACGTGTTAGGGGGGCCTGGTACATGTTAGGGGGCCTAGTACATGTTAGGGGGCCTAGTACATGTTAGGGGGGCCTGGTACATGTTAGGGGGGGCCTGGTACATGTTAGGGGGGCCTAGTACGTGTTAGGGGGGGCCTGGTACATGTTAGGGGGCCTAGTACGTGTTAGGGGGGGCCTGGTACATGTTAGGGGGGCCTGGTACGTGTTAGGGGGGCCTAGTACGTGTTAGGGGGGGCCTGGTACGTGTTAGGGGGGCCTGGTACATGTTAGGGGGCCTAGTACATGTTAGGGGGCCTAGTACATGTTAGGGGGGCCTGGTACATGTTAGGGGGGGCCTGGTACATGTTAGGGGGGCCTAGTACGTGTTAGGGGGGGCCTGGTACATGTTAGGGGGGCCTGGTACGTGTTAGGGGGGCCTAGTACGTGTTAGGGGGGGCCTGGTACATGTTAGGGGGGCCTAGTACGTGTTAGGGGGGGCCTGGTACATGTTAGGGGGGCCTGGTACATGTTAGGGGGGCCTGGTACGTGTTAGGGGGGCCTGGTACGTGTTAGGGGGCCTGGTACATGTTAGGGGGGCCTGGTACGTGTTAGGGGGGCCTGGTACATGTTAGGGGGCCTGGTACATGTTAGGGGGGGCCTGGTACATGTTAGGGGGGGCCTGGTACATGTTAGGGGGGCCTGGTACGTGTTAGGGGGGCCTGGTACATGTTAGGGGGGGCCTGGTACATGTTAGGGGGGGCCTGGTACGTGTTAGGGGGCCTGGTACATGTTAGGGGGCCTGGTACATGTTATAGGGGGCCTGGTACATGTTAGGGGGCCTGGTACATGTTAGGGGGCCTGGTACATGTTAGGGGGCCTGGTACGTGTTAGAGGGGCCTGGTACATGTTAGGGGGGCCTGGTACATGTTAGGGGGGCCTGGTACGTGTTAGGGGGGCCTGGTACGTGTTAGGGGGGCCTGGTACATGTTAGGGGGGCCTGGTACATGTTAGGGGGCCTGGTACGTGTTAGGGGGGCCTGGTACATGTTAGGGGGGCCTGGTACGTGTTAGGGGGGCCTGGTACGTGTTAGGGGGGCCTGGTACGTGTTAGGGGGGCCTGGTACATGTTAGGGGGGGCCTGGTACGTGTTAGGGGGGCCTGGTACGTGTTAGGGGGGGCCTGGTACGTGTTAGGGGGGCCTGGTACGTGTTAGGGGGGCCTGGTACGTGTTAGGGGGGGCCTGGTACATGTTAGGGGGGGCCTGGTACGTGTTAGGGGGCCTGGTACGTGTTAGGGGGGCCTGGTACATGTTAGGGGGGCCTGGTACGTGTTAGGGGGGCCTGGTACGTGTTAGGGGGGCCTGGTACGTGTTAGGGGGGCCTGGTACATGTTAGGGGGGGCCTGGTACGTGTTAGGGGGGCCTGGTACGTGTTAGGGGGGGCCTGGTACGTGTTAGGGGGGCCTGGTACGTGTTAGGGGGGCCTGGTACATGTTAGGGGGGCCTGGTACGTGTTAGGGGGGGCCTGGTACGTGTTAGGGGGGCCTGGTACGTGTTAGGGGGGGCCTGGTACGTGTTAGGGGGGCCTGGTACATGTTAGGGGGGCCTGGTACGTGTTAGGGGGGGCCTGGTACATGTTAGGGGGGCCTGGTACATGTTAGGGGGGCCTGGTACATGTTAGGGGGGCCTGGTACGTGTTAGGGGGGGCCTGGTACATGTTAGGGGGGCCTGGTACATGTTAGGGGGGCCTGGTATGTGTTAGGGGGGGGCCTGGTACGTGTTAGGGGGGCCTGGTACATGTTAGGGGGGGCCTGGTACGTGTTAGGGGGGGCCTGGTACGTGTTAGGGGGGCCTGGTACATGTTAGGGGGGGCCTGGTACATGTTAGGGGGGGCCTGGTACATGTTAGGGGGGGCCTGGTACATGTTAGAGGGGCCTGGTACGTGTTAGAGGGGCCTGGTACGTGTTAGGGGGGGGCCTGGTACATGTTAGAGGGGCCTGGTACGTGTTAGGGGGGGGCCTGGTACATGTTAGGGGGGGGCCTGGTACATGTTAGGGGGGCCTGGCCTCTGTTTTCTGATCTTTGTGTGTGTTAGGGGGCAGTGGTTCCCAACCTTTTTTGAGTACTGTACCCCCAAAGCATTTCAAGCCAACCTAAAGTACCCCCTACTACGCAATCAATCGTGGTAATCCCCAGGATATATAATTAATAGTCTCTATATTGTGACAGACCGGGTGTGTGTGTGTGTTTGTGTGTGTGTGTGTGTGTGTGTGTGTGTGTGTGTGTGTGTGTGTGTGTGTGTGTGTGTGTGTGTGTGTGTGTGTGTGTGTGTGTGTGTGTGTGTGTGTGTGTGTGTGTGTGTGTGTGTGTGTGTGTGTGTGTGTGTGTGTGTGTGTGTGTGTGTGTGTGTGTGTGTGTGTGTGTGTGTGTGTGTGTGTGTGTGTGTGTGTGTGTGTGTGTGTGTGTGTGTGTGAGAGAGACCTGGATAAAGTCACATGGTCACACAGGTTGGCAGTTTATTGAAGTAAAGTTTTAGTTCTGAGGTCTGACATCATCACCTCATTCCCATTGTAACATTAAGTTAACAAAGCACTGAAGACTCAAAACTAAGATAACATAAGATGAGATGAGATGAGATACGATGCGATACGATATGATACAATCAGATGAAATATTCCTTTATTGATCCCCTTGGGTACATGTGGGTGTCATAGCAGCATGGGGGAGGGGAGGTATAGGTATGGGCAGTGTAATAGCAGAAAGACATAAATATAGGCAATAGAATTAGATCTGAATATAAAAAGATGTAAATGGGATGGTTTCATGCTATTATTCGAAAGCATGTCGCCACAGAGGAAACACATTGGCTGTGGTTGCTCTGTAGTGACAGTAAATCCAGAGAGCACATACTGTAATGTTCACCAAACTGACGATTCTTCACTTTCTCCGTTTCTTTTTCTTCTGAATGGGTTCTCCTGATTCAGCAGTATCACCTGTGCTGTTGTTGCTGGATGAACCAGCTCGACTCAGCCATTGATCCATAATGTTAACAGACATTTTGAAAGAGGCTTGATATTTTGCTAACTAGCTACACTACAATGATGATGCTCGGTGTAACACCTGACAGTCCGGTGGGAAGCTGAACGTTGCGCGATTGAACAAGTATAGCCAATAATAATATTATATCCATCAAATTATTACTTAATTTGAATTCCCCCAATTTTGGCATGCATTATTCTTTATTTGGGTACAGTTTTCCTGTACATACATTTAATTTAAAAATGTTTTACAGTAGGAAAGCAGGAGGGCTATCGGTTCATAATTTCGAACAGTAGTATTTCTCTTTTATGCTCAGGCCGTTGCTAAGATGGTTCAATAATGATTCTGACATACCATGGGTGAATATGGAGAAGCACATTGTATCTCCATATACACTCAAATATATCCTCTTTTCTGGTCTATCCCAAAGCTTTTGCCGTACTAAATTCGGCCCAATTATAGCATATTCAATTTACGTTTGGAAATATATTGCCGAAATGGGACAGTTGGACGGACACACAATGGCACCTAGATACTGTACCCCTATTTTTGATAACAACTTCTTACTGTTGGGAGGGAAACCAGCTACATTTTCCAATTGGCAAAGACAAGGTATTCACAAACTATCTGACATATACAGTGAATATCCTTTCAAGAGCTCAAACAAATCTATAATGTCCCTAGTACATCCTTCTTTTTTTATTTACAGTTGCGCACTGCAATGCACACTTATGGTGTCCCATGGAATCAGCCTTTACCAGTTCATCCTTTAATGATTATAGTGAGTGGCATAAATGTTAAAAATGGTTTTGTTTCTGGGTTATATAATAAAATACAAGGAAAACTAAACAGAACTACAGGTAATATCACTGTCTGGAACATAGATTTAAAGGATAAAAAAAAAAAAAAATCTTTTCATGTACCCCCTGCATACCCCCGCATACCCCCGGTTGGGAAACACTGTGTTAGGGGTGCCGTGGTCTCAGTATTCTGATCTTTGTGTGTGTTAGGGGGGCCTGGTCTCAGTATTCTGATCTTTGTGTGTGTTAGGGGGGCCTGGCCTCTGTATTCTGATCTTTGTGTGTGTTAGGGGGGCCTGGCCTCTGTATTCTGATCTTTGTGTGTGTTAGGGGGGCCTGGTCTCTGTATTCTGATCTTTGTGTGTGTTAGGGGGGCCTGGCCTCTGTATTCTGATATTTGTGTGTGTTAGGGGGGCCTGGTCTCTGTATTCTGATCTTTGTGTGTGTTAGGGGGGCCTGGTCTCAGTATTCTGATCTTTGTGTGTGTTAGGGGGGCCTGGTCTCTGTATTCTGATCTTTGTGTGTGTTAGGGGGGCCGTGGTCTCTGTATTCTGATCTTTGTGTGTGTTAGGGGGGCCGTGGTCTCTGTATTCTGATCTTTGTGTGTGTTAGGGGGGCCTGGTCTCAGTATTCTGATCTTTGTGTGTGTTACAAATTACAAACATCTCAAAACAAGCTAGTCAGACTACTACTTGACCTGACTCCTAGAACCCACCTCACCCCTGCCCACTTTGACAACCTAGGATGGCTTAGAGTAGACGACAGAGTACAGCAACTTGCAATGGGCCTGGTCTACAAGATACACTACGCGACCAAGGTACCCATGTACATGTCAAAATACTTCCCAAAGGTCAGTGAATACCACGATCACAACACCAGAGGGAGCTCCACAAATCATGTAAAACCCAGATTCGGCTCAAACAAGGGACTAAACACGTTTCGCAATTATGCCACATCAATGTGGAACGCCCTGCCTAAAGCTGTAAAGGAATGTGAATCACTACCCACCTTCAAAAACACTCTCAAAAAACACCTACGTGAGACTGCAATTCGAAACTGGCCCCTACAAATGTCCTAACCTAGTTGTACAGTAAATGACCAAGTAAGGCTTTGTCAACATTCCAATGTACAGTGTAAAATGTGTGTGTGTCCCCTACCCAACCCCCACCCAACCCCCCCCCCCCCCCACCTCCAATGTACAGCCCCTACCCAACCCCCCCCCCCCCCACCTCCAATGTACAGCCCTCACCCAACCCACCCAACCCCACCCCACCAACCTCCTCCAATGTACAGTTTCTACGCCAAATGTATATACACTCCTTTTCTGGACACTTTTGTATCACAAACAGTACTGTATTTGCAAATCTGATATGTCATAAATGTATAGATGTAGCAGTACTGTCTATCTGTATGTCATGTATGTCATATATGTTATGATGAATTGAAAATGGGGGACCCTGGTGGAAACAAGACGAAAGTCTTTCTCTGGTCTGCATCCCCTTAACAATTGTATGTATTGAGATGTACTGTACTGTACCCATTCTGCAATCTGTTAATAAACTTTTCAATCAATCAATCAAAGGGGGGCCGTGGTCTCTGTATTCTGATCTTTGTGTGTGTTAGGGGGGCCGTGGTCTCAGTATTCTGATCTTTGTGTGTGTTAGGGGGGCCTGGTCTCTGTATTCTGATCTTTGTGTGTGTTAGGGGGGCCGTGGTCTCTGTATTCTGATATTTGTGTGTGTTAGGGGGGCCGTGGTCTCTGTATTCTGATATTTGTGTGTGTTAGGGGGGCCTGGCCTCTGTATTCTGATATTTGTGTGGTCCACAGCTCTTTGCACCCGGCTGATTCATGTCTGTGTGTTTCCTGCACGAGTTGTGTATCAAGTCCGGTGCCGGATGTTACTGTAGGTGCTGCATGTATTCACTGCAGGGCTGACCCCAATTAGTCGAATAGTCGACTAATCGATCGAAAGGAGCCGTAGTCGACTCTTAGTCGATTGCACAAAAAAAAAATCTCCAAAAAATGTATACCTTTTTTTTCTTTTCTTTTTATTATTCTTTCCAAAAGCAAAAATGCCTAGAAGCGTGGCTAACGCTAATGGCGTGCATACCAGCGAGGCTAACTGCCTAAAAACGGGCACAGAGGCACTGAAAGAGGATTTCACCCGGATTTCACACTAGACAAATATCAAGATGTATCCATCAGTGGACCAATTGCATGCTTTCGCAGAGAACAAGAAGCCTTCAGTCGACTCCTTTAGACATTAAACACCCCCCACAGCCCAAATGGAATGTTTAAAAAATAATAATAATAATAATTATACTTTTTTTTTTGGCATTCAGGGGGGTAGTCGACTACCAGTCGACTATCTGCAAATTTCGCCCAATCAAAGTCGACTATACAAATCCTTAGTCGGGGACAGCCCTAATTGACTGTATAAACTATTATTATTGTATATATTTTTTGCATTTGACTAAGAGCTTGGCAGTCGACTACGGCTCTTTTCGATCGATTAGTCGACTATTGGACTAATCGAGGTCAGCCCTAATTCACTGTATATCCTGTCTGTACTGAATAAACGATGGAACGACCTTGGTGTCACTTTGTTCTCTGAGACGCTCGCAAATTGCTCTGGGTGAACTCTTCATTGATGAACTGCAGCCACAACCTCATGTGTCACTGGTCTCTGGTGTCCAGAGCACTGGGTTTATGCCAAGTCACAATATTTATCTGGAGAATGTTGATAGTTGAAAGAAATGCATGATAGTTTCATTGTTTGGCAGCTCACTAATGACAATACGTGATGATTATTAAAGGGGCACTTCACCAAATAAACAATGCTGATTTACTATAGTTTGCGCATAATCTCACAAACGTCCAAAAACTCAGTTTTGAGAGTTTGAATGTGGCCACAACTAGTAATGTCTTCGGAGACATTGGATCCTTGTGTTGTGTTAATTACAGCTCAATGAATGACAAGGTAGGTAGCAGAATCCCTATAAGATGGTATTGCTAATTTTTCATCTACATCATTTCACGGAACTGTAATTAACACAACATAAGAATTCAATGTCCCTGATGAAGTTGAAAAGAAATACAATTTCAATTTCCACACAAAATCTTTTCTCTGAACAAGTTTAAGAATACATTTTCAAACTAACTGCACTCATTTAAAGTTGTACCTGAACATAAATTCAAATGCATTTGAAGGAGCTCACCGAGCACACCGAGCACACCGCAGACGCCCTCAGTTAGCATAAAATATCCTCCTGAGATCCAGGGGGAAAAAAGAGTTGTCACTTGTATTTTTGGGGATAATTTAAGTGTTTGGGTGCTAAAGAACACTTTTCAAAGATATATATATATATTTACTCTATTCATATACAGAATGTGCACTGTATAGGCGGCTGGGTGGCGCAGTGGACTATCCTGTTAGTTTTTATAGTGTACGTCTCTCTTAAACCATAGCACTTTTAGTTTCTTTTGATCCACTTTTTTCTCCTCTTTTTCTATTTTTCTCCCATCCCAATTCCACTGTGCCAATTCTCCCTCCCCTGTCTTGAACGTTGCTCGCATATGCCCCCCATTGGCCGGTTGTAGGGAGGATAGAAGCCTTGCATCATGTGTCCCCTCCGGTACACGAGGAGGCAGCCTGTCAAATCTTTTCACCTGCCAGCGCGGACTCTCATTGGCGAGGTGTAACGTGTGGGAGGCTCACATTACCCCTGCCACTTCCTGTCTCTGCTGTGCAGGTGTCCCCCAACCGACCTGTAGGAGTCGCTGTCCACAACGTCCAGATTACCACCCATCGACTTCCACCCTCTAACTCTGCCAATTGAGTTAGTATGACGGCCGGCCCAAGCCGGAGGCAATGCTGACACCCGGAGTCGAACCCGGTGTCTCTTGCGTTGGTGACGAGTGCAATGTCCGCTGCGCCACCCAGCCGCCATAGCAGTTTTACTTTCTTATTGTTTCCTGAATCATGGGTTTAACCCTTTCACTGCCGGACTACCAAACAGTTAACCCTTTCACTGCGACAATACACATACGGTTAACCCTTTCACTGCCACACAACAGCAGGTGAACCCTTTCACTGCCACACTACAGAAGGTTAACCATCAGTAGTGTGATGATAGTAAAGGGTTAACCTTCTGTAGTGTGGCAGTGGAAGGGTTAATGCATGAAGCAGCATGTCACCATACTGTATGAATAGGTCTGTATGGGCAGAAAGACACTTCAATTACCACTTCAATTACAGTGTAGTTCACTGGACTCATGCTGGTACAATTATGATTTTGTCATGTCAGGATATCTGATATATTTTAAATAATAATAAATGATGTACAACATAGGCATTTTAAATTAATTTCCAGTTGCCACAAATATATTATATTTGAGAGAAAATATTAAATACCCTAGATAAATATCCAAGCCAAATTTTCTAATTGCACTGGTCGATTATTTTATTTGTTTCAATGACACATTTAACTAGCTTTTATTTGTTATTTTTTAATATTTTAATTATTTGATAATTTTTGCAGTGAGAGTTCTCTCTCCTGTTTGGATGAAGTGGAAATGGGTTTACTGCAGAGTGGAGGGGCTGGGAGACCCATGTTACTGACCAGACACTCTATATCAGTGATGACTGTTTACTGCAGAGTGGAGGGACTGAGAGACCCATGTTACTGACCAGACACTATATCAGTGATGGCTGTTTACTGCAGAGTGGAGGGACTGAGAGACCCATGTTACTGACCAGACACTATATCAGTGATGGCTGTTTACTGCAGAGTGGAGGGACTGAGAGACCCATGTTACTGACCAGACACTCTATATCAGTGATGGCTGTTTACTGCAGAGTGGAGGGACTGGGAGACCAATGTTACTGACCAGACACTATATCAGTGATGGCTGTTTACTGCAGAGTGGAGGGACTGGGAGACCCATGTTACTGACCAGACACTCTATATCAGTGATGGCTGTTTACTGCAGAGCTGAGGGACTGGGAGACCCATGTTACTGCAGACACTCTATATCAGTGATGGCTGTTTACTGCAGAGCCGAGGGACTGGGAGACCCATGTTACTGACCAGACACTCTATATCAGTGATGGCTGTTTACTGCAGAGTGGAGGGACTGAGAGACCCATGTTACTGACCAGACACTCTATATCAGTGATGGCTGTTTACTGCAGAGTGGAGGGACTGAGAGACCCATGTTACTGACCAGACACTAATACAGTGATAGCTGTGTAGTGTAGAGCTATTATTTTAACATGTAGACCACTTATTTTAACAAATAAAATACCGCTTACAGCACCTGTAATGCCCTCCACATCTCAGTCAACTACCACTGACACAAAATGGATCACAGTGTGTCACATGGCAGGTTCATTTACTGTGGTAATAGAAGGTAGCAAATTAAAAGCAAATAAAAAATTATGGTGTCTTCTGAGTGAACAAACATTCTGTTTGGGTTATCGCAAATGACTGTGTCATATAAGCAGGGGTGTAAAGTACTTGCGTAATTGTACTTTGTTACAATACTTAAGTACTGTTTTTGGGGATTTGTACTTTACTCGAGTATTATTAGGTTTGTATACTTGTACTTTTACGCAATTACATTTCAGAGAGAAAAAACATAATTTTTACTCATTACATTTAAAATTCAGCCCTATAAAGTACAAATCTCGCAGGTCCAACCATTTTAATATAGTATATTTGTTTCTCTGGCCGAACTAACGTTAACATTATTAATCCTGCGGCCGCTCTTTATTTAAAAACAGACAATCAAATCCCCATCAATGGAAAATGAACCCGCCCATCCCCATGCTGATTGGTCCTTGTGCAGGACTAGAAAGCGGGGATCTTTGATTAAACACCTGCTATCAGAAGAATACAGTAGTTTTTACTTTTACTTTTTAGTACATAAGTACATTAACACTAGCACAGCCGACAAGGGGTCAAATGACCCCTAGGCATTTTCAATAAATGTATCCTCGTCACTCGGTCGAGCTCCAGCTCTGTCACTCAATGACTTTTACTAAAAGTACCCGTTTTATCTGGCACGGTTTCTGAAATTTCAAAATGACTTCAGGAAAATGTAATTAGAACGTTATTCCACATATATGGAATATATATGTGGAAAGTCACAGCACTTTGTGAGCGTCTAGCGCAGGGGTGGCCAACCCATGGCTCGTGAGCCACATGTGGCTCTTTGCCCGTCAATGTGTGGCTCTTCCATCAAAAAAATTAATAAAAGAAATTATAATATTTGTATTTATTATTATTTATTTTTTATTTTTAAATGTCTTTAGTCACTCAAACCTGTGGTAAACCTCATATTTTTATATTAAGAGGTAATTATATAGTTTACATAGTTTTCTCATATTTCTCATATAAGCTGTGGGGTCATCTGACCCCTTCCGGCGGGAATCAGTGACATTTTCTCCATGGCTCAAGTGTGTTTTTAGCCAGGTACTCTGACTTTTACTTGAGTAAGATTTTGAGACGGTACCCATACTTTAATTTCTGGGTACTTTTTACACCCCTGTATTATAGGTGTGATATTTCAACACATGAGGGAAACTCAAATGTAAATCAAATGAAGCAGTTCAAGTGGTGATCCACAATTATTATATATTTTCGGTGATCTGTCATTGTTAAGCATTGTTGTTGAGATGCTTCCCATCTGGAAAAGGCAGTGCTAGTCATGCTAGCTGCTGAGTTCATCTTCTATACTGTACACTCCATACAAACCGCTGTTGCTGCTGCTGGTGGTGTAAAATGCATCACTTCCTGTGTCATCACTTCCTGTTGCTGCTGCTGGTGGTGTAAAATGCATCACTTCCTGTGTCATCACTTCCTGTTGCTGCTGCTGGTGGCGTCTATACTTTCCGTAGCCGCATTTCTGGCAAGACGCTCTCTGATTGGCCGACGCCTGTTTCTACACTGGTTAAGCTTAGGCACTCTTTCGAAGTTGGTTAAAGTTAGAGTTTGTCTTAGAGTGTGACGGCAAGTTCTTTCGACGGTTAAGCTTAGGCACTCTTTCGAAGTTGGTTAAAGTTAGAGTTTGTCTTAGAGTGTGACGGCAAGTTCTTTCGACGGTTAAGCTTAGGCACTCTTTCGAAGTTGGTTAAGGTTAGAGTTTGTCTTAGAGCAGGGCGATAGAACGCCAGGTAGTTTGCAGGCTGTTTGACGCGGAAATGGGCAAAGACACAGCTCGTCACGCGATTGGGCAACAGTGGCCAATCAGAAAGCGTCTGCCAGAAATGCGGCTACGGAAAGTATAGACGCCTGCTGGTGGTGTAAAATGCATCACTTCCTGTGTCCCGGGCACGTGGTGTTTAGAACAGCATTGTAAGTGGGTCACAGACGGAAAGGTTTTAAGATCATTACATGAATGTTATGGAACTTTTTAACTGCTGCTGTGACCCACTGTCACCTCCATTTATATGTAATAAATACTGATCGGAACGGGCAATGTTACTCACTGTGCCTTGTATATATTATATTGATCTATTTTTACCTTATACTCTAGTACTTGCTTGTATTTAAATATGTTTAAGTTAAGTATTGTGTGATTTTGTTTGAAGGGCGGACTAGCAAAGTAAGATTTTCATTGTATGGCAAACTGTCTGTTTATAACTGTGCACATGACAATAAACAATCTTGAATCTTGAACTCATATTAATTTGAGCTCTGAGGCTTGGCCTTTTGTCATCGTGACACAGAGCAGAGAATGTCTCCTCCGAGTGCCAACACTTCCTCGAGGCCATCCAGGGTTGCCACCCACCTCTATTACCTCTTTGAAAGCATCTGACCAGGATCCCTCTGAGGCCGTCAGACATTCACGCCAAGTCAACCCAGTAGTAACTCATTCACATCACTGTGCGGGGAGAGAAGCACCCGTCCCTGTCCAAACCATCAATGATCTATTCTCACGTTGCTCCCTCTTCACTTATTGAAATCTTTCATTTGCTCATTGACCATATTCACACACAGCGGAAGGGCAGGCTGTAGTCGGGGAATAATAGACGTCTTTCTGGTTGTCTTTTAATTTTCTTCTTCCCACCCCAAAAAGGTTAATTTCCACCAAACATAAACCCCATACCAGGTGTGGGGCGATCGCCGTAACAAACACACAAACCATCTCTTATGCCCACGAGCTGGAAGGTAAGGCGCACGGTAAAGATCCAGTCAGTCGGCAGTTCTAAAGCACTCTGGTTGGATGCCAAAGTACACAGTCTAGAGCTCTCTAACTATTCCTCTGCGCTGTCTAGGTCATACACACACCTAGCTGGCCTACAGACTTTGCAAACATGCTAAAATACTACCTATAGAGATTTGTACCTTTACACCTTTGCCTATAGGGAAATATTACTCTGCTGTGGACAGCTGTGTTCTGTTCATCACCTAGCCACTTGTCCCTAACTTCAAACGGTACGTTCACTATCTGACACGTCTATGTATGTGGCTGTGGTGGGAACAGGGTGGAAAGGAACCCAACCTGAGCATGACATAAGAGCAAAATGGCCATTGTGTGAATATGGTCCTTTACCAGCCCTATATGTTTCAAGGCAGACAGCAGATTACTACCATTTTCATCTGTCATCTCCACATGATGATTTTTTATTTAATCTTTTTTATTTTATTTATAGCATTTTCAGCTTTTTTTGGTCAACGCAGGACCTTTTGGCCACGCAGGACCGACAGAGGAGAGAGAGTGAAACGGGAGGAGAAGAGGGGAAGACATGCATGCGGCATATGGCCACCGGGTCGGGGGATCGAACCCGGGGCGACCGTGTTCGATTGGTGTGCTACTGGAGTTGTAACTGAGGGGTACAATTCCCTGACTGTATTGAATAAGTATGGTATCATTAAACCACTACTGCGTTATGTACATTACTACTGGCCATACAGTACACAGGTATATGTGATGAACACCCCCACAATAACACGGCTTCACAAGAAATACTGTTTAGAAGAATATTTATTAGCAGCACAAAGATTATCTTACATTACTTATCAAGATTGAGAGTTGCGCTTGTAAGGCGAAGAATGTGCATGAATAGGTCAAGAGCGTAAGTCCATGAGAATATTACGCAGGAGATAATTAATACCACCTGTATCATAAGAATTATATATGGTACACTAGTAGATCAGCTGGAGATACTAAAGGGGTCCCTCCGGTTGTAAGCCAGCAGGGGGGAGGATTTGTCGGTAGCACAAAGTCTGGGTCAACGAGGAATAAGGAGACTCCAGGTACAGGAGACAGTGCAATAATCCCTTGATCCGTAGACAAACAACAGCTATTCTCCGGTATGCAGTGCCGCATGGAGGAAAGCTAGCCAGCCTCAGGGGTCTTAGAGGCGGGCTCGACGGTGCTCCTCACAGGGTAAATCCCACACAGTAGTGGGTGTAGACGATTCTCCGCTCCAACAGCTACAGGACCAAAGCAAATATAATCCAGCCGAAAAGGGCTCTGTAGTCGTCGGGTAGGTTATCCAGTGTACATATCCACACGGTTCTCGTCTAGGGCTCCTCGGATGACGGCACCAGGTTAGGCCGCCCAGCCTGGATAAGCACACTAGCTCGGTACGATGAAACGTTGGTAATGCTGGTCACTGTAGAACGGTAGCCGCACGATACACTATACATAATAGACTATTACTTAATAATAGAATGGGTCGAACTCGACGATACAGCATTAAACTCTGACACTTCAGCTATCAATTCGCACGCGGTCTCAAGGCTCTATTTCGGGGCAAAACGGGCCCACTTCACAGCACGTTGTATCGTGGTGTGAGGCTTCAACTTATTGGGTAACATACTGCTGTATTCACCTGCGCCGTATTTATACGTAAGGTGAACAATCTAGTACCAGCCTTATTTCTGTCTCGTATTCTTGCGCAGAACCGGGCATGTCCAGGCATGTCTTAGCGGTGACTTTGAACTAGACATTGGGGGTATGGCCGTGGCGCCTAGGGGATCGCTGTCCAATAGGAGAACGAATATTATGGTCTGGCCTGTACTAGGTAAAGGGATATTCCGTGTATATGTACAAAGAATATACAAGGGATATCAGACGATATACAAATACTATACAATATATCTCAAGTAATAAATATATATATTCGGTTTAATCTGACCCTTTGTAACAGCCGCCTCCTAATTAGTCCGCACCTAATTAGATAAGCATAGACAGATTAACCGCACTGTCCACTAAATGTCCGTTGTGAGGGTAGGGCAGTTCACAAAGTCAGGGGGTCATGGTCGTCATCAAGAGAGTCGGGGAGCCTTGGCAACTCTATCAGCCTCGCCACGGGTCGGGTGTATGTCCGCCCCTGGACGAGCACTTCTGCCGCTCTGACCTTTCCGTCGGCACCAGTGATCACTTTGCTTACGCGGCCGGCCGGCCACGCAGCTCGGGGTAGTGACTGGTCCATGATCACGACGACTGTGTCCACTTTTAAGTTGTCCCCGTCCTTGACCCGCTTCTGACGGGCTGGAAGGGATGGTAGGGGGGTTAGGAGGAAGCGGGCCTGAGACTGCTTTGATCTGTGCTTGGCTGCGCCTCCACCTCCTCCGTCTGTTTCTCTTGTTTGCTCTGTACCCCGTATGAGGAGGGGCCGGTTCCGGCCGCCCCATCAAGGAGTCGCTTGGGGTGCTGGGTTCGAGGTCAGCTACGTCTGGAGCGCAGCTGAGGGGCAACTCCCTCAGTTCCGAACTCCCTCTTGTGCCCCCGGTTCTCTCACAGGCCTCTCGCTTAATGTCAATAGCCTCTCAACGGGCTGTACGAGGGAGTGGCCGGTGTCGCTCGCCTTTGTGTGTAGGCAGCGTGTAGACGTGGGTTGACTGTCAAGTCCGTAGAGGGGGCCCTGGAGCGTCCACCCCAGTCGGGTCTGAACCGCGACTGGGCATCCTTTGGGTCCGATGTGGGCCGCCTCAATTGGGAGAATGAGGTCCACGTGGTCGGAGCCGATGAGCAGGGTCGGTGTGGCGCCGACGATAGGCGGTATAGGTAGTTGACGTAGGTGCACATACTTCGCCATCAGCTGTGGGATGGGGTAGGTGTACTGTGATAGGCCTATGTCGTGGCTGGTGAAGACGTTGGTAATACTATACTGCTTCTCGGGCTGGTCCACCGCTGCTATCTTGAAGGAGACCTTTTCACCCTTTATGGTCTTCTGGTCTCTTCTGATGGTGCGTATTGTCATGGTACCTTTGGCACCCCGCAGGCCCAACTGGGCTGCGGCGGAAGCGAGGAGGAGAGTCTTTTCAGACCCATCGTCCAGGACGCCGTAAGTGTCCAGGACCTTGTCCTCGTAGCTCAGGAGCACTCTGACCACTTTGATGAGCACTCGGGGGGTCCCGCTATGCTGGTCAATGTGGAGCACTCCTGTTGGTCGGTTGCCTTGGATCTTCTGGAGTGGTGCCGACTCGCGGTCGTCCGAGTAGCACCGTGACTCCCAGTGTCTGCTGTAGCAGTCGGTACACCAGGGAGCGGTCTGGTGGATCTTTGGTACTGGTGCCACCGCCTCGGCCTGGTACATTACCGTGACGGGCCCACTTTGTTGTCCTGGCGGACGCCTGTTGATGTCATGCAGGACCTCCAAGTGGGCGCCGCCGCACCTGCTGCACTTCTTCTTCAAGCGGCACTCAGCTGCCATATGGCTGCGCGCGCAGCGGAAGCAGCGGCGGTGGTCTTTGATCCACTGACTCACCTCGTCCGTGGTCAGCTTCCCGAAAGTGTCGCATTGATACAGCCGATGTTCCCCTTCACAGTACTGGCATTCAATCTTCCACTCCTCTTTCGTCGAGGGGGTGTTGTGGTTCTTGTGCTGCGGTACTGATTCGGCTTGGTGCATAACGGTCACCGACCGGCGGTTATCATTTGATCCCCGAGGTCCTGGTCTTGGGCTTGGTCCACTCCATACGAACGTGTCCAGTCGTAGGCTGCTGACCTCCCTGGCGAGGAAATCAGATAAGTCTAGGAGGGATGCCTCTGGGCCGTTGGGGTCACGGTGGTCTCTCTGCCGCCGAAAACGCTCTTGTCGGGCGGGAGGGAGCTTCTCTAATATCCTTTCTACATTAGAGTTAGCGTACAGTTCGTATATCCCTTTTTCCTTTTGGGACCCCAGCATCCCTACCAGGGACTGTACCTTGATAGAGAGGTCATCTAATGCTCTGTTGTCTCTGGCTGGGGGGAGACGGTCGATGTCTCTTATCTCTTGTATCACGTAGTCCCATATGCGTCCATAACGTTGGTCGAGGGCTACTAGAGCCGCGGTGTATGGGGTACTTGAGTTGGAATATGCCAGCGCTATATTATGCGCTCTAGGCACCTTCAGGTGCTTGAGTAGGATAGCATACTTGTACGTCTCATCGGGGACATCGGACATCATTGTCTCTAAGCACATTCGTAGCTCTGTGTACTGTGCTCTGTTCTCGTGTGTGAAGTCCGGGAACGTCGGTGTGCCAAGGTACGATGCCATGGATGGCTGGCACATCGGTGAGCGTTGGGGGAGAGGCCTCCTGGGCGAGTCTCCCCGTACGTGTCGTCGTGGGCTGGTACTTGGTGGGTACCGAAGCCCGGGTACCCAGGTGCTGTTCCTCGGGGCTGGCGGTGCGTCAAACTCACCCGTGAGTTGAGTCGGGGGTTTGTAGCGCAGTGCCTCGGGGCTGACGTCTGGGCTGTACTGGGCCTCCTGGTCCAGAGTACGTTGCTGCTGGTCGGGGCTGTACTGGGCCTCCTGGTCCAGAGTACGTTGCTGCTGGTCGCCTTGACATTCCTCCTCTTCCTCTTCCTCTGCTAGGTCCTGGAGTCTTCTGTTCAGTCTCTCGGCGTGGTCCGGTTCTTCCCGGTTGCTGGGTCTTGTATGGACCGGCCGGGGAGGGGGTTCGGAGACGTGGACAGGATCCTCCTGTTGGCGGGGTCCCGGGTCGCTTGGTCGGGTAGGGGAATGTGTCCTAGACCCTTGTCGTGATGATCTCCGGGAGCTCCGTGCGGAGAGAGGGGGTGTCGCCATGGCAATCAATTTGTCCATCATCTGCGCCTGCACTCGGTCGCGCTCTGCCTCGCGCTGGGCATGGGCGGCGTCGCGCACTGCTTCGCGCTGGGCATTGGCGGCGTCGCGCTGTGCATTGGCGCTGGCATGGGCGGCGTCGCGCTGTGCATTGGCGGCGTCGCGCTGTGCATTGGCACTGGCATAGGCGGCGTCGCGCTGTGCATTGGCGGCGGCGCACTGTGCATCGGCGCGGCTTCTTTCAATGTTCTCTTCCGTCTGAAGGCGTCTGGTCTCCAGTCTTATGCGGTCGTCTTCACTCCTTTGTTGCGCCTGGAAGCGCTCTCGCTCGGTTGCAGAATGTTCGCGTTCACTGAGGGCTTGCGCTTGGAGTTGCGCGTGAAGGCGCTCTCGTTGGTCTGCAGCTTGTTCGCGCTCGCTCGTCTGTTGCGCTTGAAGTCGATCGCGTTCGGTGGAGGCTGCCAGGGTGGCGATGAGTGCCTGCGCCAGCATCTTGTCCGCTTCGCTGGGGGAAGACACAGGCGGAGGTGATCGGCTTCTGGCAGTGCTCGTTGGAGATCCGTTCTCCTGTCGCGCTCCGAGGAGGTCCATCTCCTGGGTGTGCGTCTCTTCTGGTAGTGGGTCGGGTTCCGTCCCTGGAGCGCTTTCTTTATCCTGGAGCTCTCCGGGGACTGTCCCGTTGGCGTTGTCGGGGGGTAAAGTCATGTCATGTCCCTCCTGGTCCCCCCCGTGAGCTTGGTCAGTTACGTTAGAACCCACTGGGGTCTCTACTGGCAGGGTCGTCTGGTCGGTAGGGTTTGACATACTTTTACTATCCGCTTTTTCCGCGTTTAACGTCTGTATAAAGCTAGGTAGTAGACTGGCAGCGTAGTCCTCTAGGTAACGAGGTGGCTGCCGTCTGCGCTCCGGGCGATCTAGCTTAGGAGAACCGTTTGTGGAGTGTTCATCATTGGCCATGTTAATGTAAATGTAATGTAAATGTAAATGTAATATTAATATTATATTAATATTACGCTAATTACCCTCCGGCTCGAAGGACCAATTGTAACTGAGGGGTACAATTCCCTGACTGTATTGAATAAGTATGGTATCATTAAACCACTACTGCGTTATGTACATTACTACTGGCCATACAGTACACAGGTATATGTGATGAACACCCCCACAATAACACGGCTTCACAAGAAATACTGTTTAGAAGAATATTTATTAGCAGCACGAAGATTATCTTACATTACTTATCAAGATTGAGAGTTGCGCTTGTAAGGCGAAGAATGTGCATGAATAGGTCAAGAGCGTAAGTCCATGAGAATATTACGCAGGAGATAATTAATACCACCTGTATCATAAGAATTATATATGGTACACTAGTAGATCAGCTGGAGATACTAAAGGGGTCCCTCCGGTTGTAAGCCAGCAGGGGGGAGGATTTGTCGGTAGCACAAAGTCTGGGTCAACGAGGAATAAGGAGACTCCAGGTAAAGGAGACAGTGCAATAATCCCTTGATCCGTAGACAAACAACAGCTATTCTCCGGTATGCAGTGCCGCATGGAGGAAAGCTAGCCAGCCTCAGGGGTCCTAGAGGCGGGCTCGACGGTGCTCCTCACAGGGTAAATCCCACACAGTAGTGGGTGTAGACGATTCTCCGCTCCAACAGCTACAGGACCAAAGCAAATATAATCCAGCCGAAAAGGGCTCTGTAGTCGTCGGGTAGGTTATCCAGTGTACATATCCACACGGTTCTCGTCTAGGGCTCCTCGGATGACGGCACCAGGTTAGGCCGCCCAGCCTGGATAAGCACACTAGCTCGGTACGATGAAACGTTGGTAATGCTGGTCACTGTAGAACGGTAGCCGCACGATACACTATACATAATAGACTATTACTTAATAATAGAATGGGTCGAACTCGACGATACAGCGTTAAACTCTGACACTTCAGCTATCAATTCGCACGCGGTCTCAAGGCTCTATTTCGGGGCAAAACGGGCCCACTTCACAGCACGTTGTATCATGGTGTGAGGCTTCAACTTATTGGGTAACATACTGCTGTATTCACCTGCGCCGTATTTATACGTAAGGTGAACAATCTAGTACCAGCCTTATTTCTGTCTCGTATTCTTGCGCAGAACCGGGCATGTCCAGGCATGTCTTAGCGGTGACTTTGAACTAGACATTGGGGGTATGGCCGTGGCGCCTAGGGGATCGCTGTCCAATAGGAGAACGAATATTATGGTCTGGCCTGTACTAGGTAAAGGGATATTCCGTGTATATGTACAAAGAATATACAAGGGATATCAGACGATATACAAATACTATACAATATATCTCAAGTAATAAATATATATATTCGGTTTAATCTGACCCTTTGTAACAGGAGTCGTTATGCTAATTCCCTCCTGCGCTTCCCTACTACATACAGATGATTATCTTAGGTTCCTATTTCAAAATCAGACCATGAGACAGTGCTACAGGGCTCTCCAGCCTCTCTGTTGTGTGACCATTCGTACACTCAACATCATGATATTTCTTTGTGTCTTTTTACCATTTTCTCCCATCACCGCAAATGAGTTGTTATCCCAATTACGCCCTGGTTGTTGCGCTACCCTACTCCCGGCCTGGGGAGGGTGTAGACTACCACATGCCTCCTCTGTTGGTCTGGGGAGGGTGTAGACTACCACATGCCTCCTCTGTTGGTCTGGGGAGGGTGTAGACTACCACATGCCTCCTCTGTTGGTCTGGGGAGGGTGTAGACTACCACATGTCTCCTCTGTTGGTCTGGGGAGGGTGTAGACTACCACACAGTACATTTCGCAGAGTAAATTTTACTCAAACTGAGTACATTTGACTAAAACTGAGTACATTCGACTCAAACTGAGTACAATTTTAAATGTACTCAGTTTGAGTAAAATTTACTTTGCGAAATGTACTGTGCACATTCCTCCTCTGTTGGTCTGGGGAGGGTGTAGACTACCACATGTCTCCTGAGTTGTCAGCCTCCCTATAACTCTTAAATACTTCGAAGCTTCGTTTGATGGGCACGGGATTCGAACGGGAAAATAAAATTCGAATATATAAAAAAAAAATCTATATAAAAAAAAAAAAAAAAAAACATGCAAAATCTTGCGCCTCCAATGCAACGAACAAAGGTGACAACATAATTATGTAATGTAATGTTGTTGGCTGTGTAACGGAATAGCAGCCTCCCAGGCAGCGCAGCTCCCGACTCATTATTCATTTAATTAATTAATCCAATATTTATAGAGCACATTTAAAAACAACAAAGTTGACCAAAATGCTGTACAAGTCCTACAACATAAGATAAAAAAAAATATATATAAAAAAATATATGTTATTATTGTTTTATTTTTATTTTTATTTTTTATCTCGAAGCTTCGAATTAAAATCGAATCTCGGCCCCGAAGCTTCGATTGCCATAAAAAGCTTTGAAGGTCAGCCCTATATATATATATATATATATATATATAATATAATCTTTTAGGGCTGTCAGTTTATCGCGTTAATTAGATTAATTAATTACAAAGCAAATCGCGTTATGAAAATTAACTCAACATTTATAAAACATTTAAATGAAAAACATTTATAATTTTTTTAATTTCTTTTTATCTCATTCATTCCATAATAACGTAGAATAAACATTTACAAATATTTTTTTTTAATTGTGCATTTGCATGTTCTTGGTATCTGATTCTAGGGACATCTATGGATCTCTGTTACGTTCTGGTTGCTGACTGCTGTCTGAAACCACCCACCATTCTGTCATCTGTCACTTGGCTACTGTCACCTGTCTCCCCTGTCACTTAGTGCTGTCACTTAGGGTATGGGTCCTGATTGGCTCTCACAGGGGTGTGTGTGGAATGTTAGAATGTGGTGTCTATTTAACCTTCCTATCTTCTGCTTGATATCCGTCAGGTCTTCATTATAGCGTTCAGAGATAACGCGGGCGGTTCCGGTTCTGGACCACCACTAAGCTCCATTATCTTTATCCCCTCTTCTTCCTGCCACTCGGCATTGTATCCTAGTATTACTCTTTGTGTTCTTTACTATTAAAACGAACCTACTTAAGAGTACACCCTCTCCGTCTCCTTGATTGCATACCACAATTGGAACTCACCTACCTCTATCCTGACAGATCTCAGGGAATGTATTCCCAGTGTCAGAAATACTGTGGGCTAGATCCACAAAGAATGGATTGCATGGAGCAAGTTGCACCCTTACTTACAATTGATTATGAATTGAAAATGGGGGACCCTGATGTAAACAAGACAAAAGGTTTTCTCTGGTCTGCATCCCCTTAACAATTGTGTGTATGGAGCCGTACTGTATTGTACCCATTCTACAATCTGTTATTAAAACTTTCATTCAATCAATCAATCTGCACGGTGATTGATTGAATGAAAATTGTATTAACATATTGCAGAATGGGTACAATACAGTACGGCTCAATACACACAATTGTTAAGGGGATGCAGACCAGAGAAAGACTTTCGTCTTATTTACATCAGGGTCCCCCATTTTCAATTCATAATGAATTGTAAGTAAGGGTGCAACTTGCTCCGTGCAATCCATTCTTTGCAGTAGTTCTATCTATTACTCTATTTCACAATTTTCTTATATACTATGATTCTACTGTCACCATGTATGCATATGCTCACTACATGTATTTATTGCTCCATCTCCGCCCACTACAAACATGGGAACTCTCTAACCCCTGTCCCAACCCAACCCCCCCCCCCCCATCTCTCTGAGTGCTTGTCTCGTAGTGCTGACCAAGGTGGTGGATGTCTCGGGGTCTTGGCCAAGATTGCAGTGACTGTTCTACGTGCACCACCGAGGCCATGGATCAGCTTCTTACCATCTTCTGTCCATGGTCTGTCAAAGTGGTTTGTGGTCTGTCAACGTGGTTTCATTGCTGGGTTAAGTACTTCTATTCTATTCACTTAATATGCTTACTTCTATTGTATTCACATATACAGGGCCGGATTAACGACCGGGCCGTCCGGGCCGCGGCCCGTGGGCCTCTAGTGATGAGGGGCCTCCAAAAAAAAATTCTTGGAGGCCCCTCGTCACTAGAGGGCCCATTTTTTTTTTTTCTTATTTTGGAGATCGATGTCATACTGTGACACTGAAAACATATTTCATCAACTAAAATATTTAGTCAACAAAAATATTTCATCAACTAAAATATACAGTACGTCACACCCTGCCGTCTGCAAGTGGCTAATCTTGAGTATTTTTTCTCCTCTTCATAAGAGTTTGAGGTTTTCCGTTTGAGGTAAAAACAGCAATAAAAAGTCAAAACTTGCATCTCCACATCCCAGCCCCGACGCCTGAATACTTTTACCAACGGATTTCCAGTTCCGCGTTCGCGTTCTGCGCTCTGATTGGCCACTGACGTTTCTGGTAGCACCAATCGTGTGATGCCTCTTTCTTTCACCGGTTAAGCTTAGGCACTCTTTCGAAGTTGGAAAGAGTGTACTGTACTGTACAACTGTACAAGCAAAACTGTACATTGGAATATTGACAAAACCATACTTGGTAATTTACTGTACATTGGAGGGGGTTGTGTTAGGACATTTACAGGGGCCAGTTTCGAATTGCAGTCTCCCATAGGTGTTCTTTGAGAGTGTTTTTGAAAGTGGGTAGTGATTCATATTCCTTTACAGCTTTAGGTATGCCACATTGATGTGGCATAATTGCGAAACGTGTTTAGTCCCTTGTTTGAGCCGAATCTGGGTTTAACATGATTTGTGGAGCTCCCTCTGGTGTTGTGATCATGGTATTCACTGACCTTTGGGAAGTATTTTGACATGTACATGGGTACCTTGGTCGTGTAGTGTATCTTGTAGACCAGGCCCATTGCAAGTTGCTGTACTCTGTCGTCTACTCTAAGCCATCCTAGGTTGTCAAAGTGGGCAGGGGTGATCAAAGTCCTTTTAGCTTGGCCCTCAGAGCCCACCACTTCTAAATATTCTATATATTTTTTAAAGTGACATAAAAACGCCACTGTGTGTGCGTGCACGTGTATGTGTGTGTGGGGGGGCCTCCACAAGAATCTGGCCCAGGGGCCTCTGAAGTCTTAATCTGGCCTTGCACATAATGCTTACCACTTGTATCTATTGCCATGTCCGCCCATTACAATCACGCGAGCTGTCTAATGCCTGTCCCGTCTCCCCGTCTCCCTGTCTCCCTGTGAGTGGCTGTCTCGTAGTGATGACCGGAGTGTCGGACGTCCCGTGATGAAGACCGGGAGGATGCGACCCTCTCTGCGTGTCCTCCTGTCTCCCTGTCTCCGGCCGTCTCGTAGTGATGACCTGAGTGCTGGACGTCCCGCGATGATGACGGGGAGGATGCGACCCTCTCTACGTCGCCCCCTGTCCCCCTGTCTCTGGCTGTCTCGGAGTTATGACCGGAGTGTTGAACATCCTGTGATTAAGACGGGGAGGACGCGACCCTCTTTGCCCCGCCCCTGTGCCTCAAATAGATCCGCTATCAGCTCTATCTTTAATCTTTCAAAATGTTCAGTTGCTATCGCTATCAGCTCTATCTTACATTTTTCTAAATGTTCAGTTGCTATTGCATGCACTCATCTGTGTTTCACTACACACATGAGTGCATGCTTACCAACTGTCCGTCTGCAACACTACTATCACCGACATCTAAGAAGGGAGATCCCCCCTTGAATTGGCCCTTCTAAGGTTTCTCTCCTCCACATTGCCTGTGGTGCATTTTTTCCTATTGCTAGGTTTTAGTGAGTTTTTCCTTACCTTCGCGTGGGGTATGTCTGGGAGTGTTCGCATTGCATTCATTTATTTTGCATTTATTTAAAATTTGTTGGACCTTATGGTGTTCTTGTTTTGTTTCTTGACTTATTGTGATGTTTCTTCTTGACTTGTTTAAAGAAGATGTGTCCGGCCCATGGGGACATTAACGTGTGTTGTCGGGCCTTACAAATAAATTTGATTTGATTTGATTTGTGGATCTAGCCTTGTGTCTGTTACTAGGCTTGAGTAAATTGTAATGAACCAAATGAGAATATCAATACATTTATTTTTATATTTTTTGACTGTGAATAACACCATGCTAAAATTTACCAGACCTGAAAAATCTAAGCAAATGAATAAAGGGAAGATGATTAAACAGAAGGTTTTGTAGATACAGTACTGATCCACTTTTTCTGTATTTTCCTCCCATCTCAATTTTGTCCCCTTCCTGGTTGTTGCGCGCATGTGCCCCCCACTGGTCAGTCTAGGGAGCCCTGAAGTCTATCACATGCTTCCTCCGATACATAGGAGACAGCCAGCAGCCTCTTTTCACCTGACAGCGCGGACTCTCATTGGTGAAGTGTAATGCGTGGGAGGTCACACTACCTTCACCATTTCCCTCCCTGTGCAGGTGCCCTGACCGACCTGTAGGAGTCGCTGTTTACAACGGCCAGATTACCACCCACCGGCTTCCCTCCCGCTGACACTGCCAATTGTGTCAGTATGACGGCCGGCCAAGCCGGAGGTACCGCTGACAGCCGGATTCGATACCAGTGTCTCTGCGGTGGTAGACAGACACTTAGTCCGCTGTGCTACCCGGCCGCCTGGACACATGCAATTTGAAATATGATTATAGAATATAAAATATCAGGCCTAAAATGGTTATGCGATTAAAATGTGATTAATTCGATTAATTAATTACAAATCCTGTAATTAATTTGATAAACTTTTTGTATCGCCTGACAGCACTAATATATTTATTTATTATTACTGTATATATATATTTCCACATCTGTCTGTGCATACCTGCACATAATCCTTACATATCTGTAGATGCTGTATCTCAGGGATGGCCAACCAGTCAGAGATTAAGAGCCACAAAAATGACTGTGGTACCACAAAGAGCCAAACCATATACCAGCTTTTCTCAACATTTTTTTTCAGTCACGGCACCCTTCATGTGTTTATAGGTCTCATCCTCTGGCCTCTGAAGTTGCTAATGTATTTTTTATTTGGGCCTCACAGGGTTAAAAGTACCCTGTGAGACCCACGGTTGCAAAATTACAAAATCACGTTTAGCCATTTAAAAAAAAAAAATCTGTAAATGTTTATTTAAAACTCTCTAAGCACATGTATAGTCAATTGGTCCTGTTGTTCAGCCTCACAATGCTATTTGATAGTAAATGTGTTTATATGTCCCACCCTCTGAAGTTGCAAATGTCTTTTTAATTTGGGCCTCACAGGGTTAACCTCTTATGCCCGAAATATACAGTAAAAGTGTATATTTTCAGCATTACGTTTGTTTACCAATGATTTTACCTGTTATTAGTGAAATATAAGATAATAGAAATCTCAGGGCATTGAGTCGGAAACTGGCGCATATTGACAGGAGGAAGTGGAACAGCCAAAAGTGAGTGTAGTCTTTTGAAGGAAGAGACTCAGGGCTTTCGAATTTCCAAAAACTACCCTACCCAGCTCACGCCAGCCCCTGCAAATCATCTGACTTCTGGATTAACTTTTTTATTTCTCTTATTTTTTGGGATTATCTCCCACAACCCTGAACGTTTTTGCATAACGCAGTTAGTTTCTCTACCTTTCTGTGAACATCTAGCAAAAAACGATGTTGCAATATGATGAAAAATGGTGGAGAAATTTACATTATAAGAAATATGGCAGAATTCAGTACTGTATCTACAAAACCTTCTGTTTAATCATCTTCCCTTTATTAATTTGCTAAAAATTTTCAGGTCTGGTAAATTTTAGCATGGTGTTATTCACAGTCAAAGATACAAAATATTTTTTAAATATAATTGATATTCTCCTTTGGTTCATTACAATTTACTCAAGCCTAGTAACAGACGGTTTCTGACACTGGGAATACATTCCCTGAGATCCATAGATGTCCCTAGATTCAGATACCAAGAACATGCAAATGGACCATTTAAAAACAAATCTGTAAATGTTTATTCTACGTCTTTATGGAATGAGTTACGTACAAAAAAAAGAATTATAAAAAAGAAGTAAATATTTAAAAAAATTATAATTATAATTTTTTTTTTTTTTTTATGGATGGAAGAGCCACACATTGACGGGCAAAGAGCCACATGTGGCTTGCGAGCCGCGGGTTGGCCACCCCTGCTGTATCTATTTTATCTGTACATATGCCTTACCTACTTTTACTAGTTACACTGCTGGCCAGTTTAACTACTACCATACTGTCTTTATACCTGTATCACTGTACAATATTACAACTCTGTACATACATCTGATTAGCACTACACCCATTAGTACTAATGTATATATTTTATACCCAGTTTAATCACCTGGGCGCAGTAGTTAAAAACTTTTAATCTTAATCAGATCCCCCCCCTTTTTTTTTGCCAGATTTTGTCCCGGTATTTCAAAGCAATTCAGGATAGGATCACCCTAATCCAGATTCAGACTTTTCAAGATCACTAGATCCTGAATATCAGCGCTTTAATCCTACCTACCATATCTAGTGGATATGAAAAAGAATACAAGGAAGACAAGAGACCATATTGCAGAGACATCTATAATGTCTAATTCTATTTTTAAATACATAAAATAACATAAAATCATAATGGAAAAGAAAATACTCCCACTGGGGTAACAAACATGAATTCAAATGCAGCTGGATCATCCAGGCGTGCTTTGAGGTGCTGAATTCTAAGTGAGGTTTCAGTTTACTGAAGGTGATGACAGATTATGGACTTTTTTTTTGTTTAAGATATTTTTTCTTTAATCTAATTTGTGATTGACAATCTTTGTTGTGATACTTTTAAACATTTATGTCATACAAATTTGGTTGAAAACAAAATAGGCAACAAACGTGACCAACATTTTTAAAATGTAATTGATTTGCCATGAAGGCTAAAACTGTTTTATTATTGCAGTAAACAAACTTTGCCATCTTATTTATATTGAAACATATTTTTAGATAAATTGTAGTACATTTTGGTAATCCACTGGAAATCCACCCCTCTTGTGGGATCAAGATAATCCAGTTTTTTGGGATCAAATTGATCCCAATCCTGTGTTGTCAGTTTGAACTACCCATTTGAAGATTTGATCCAGATTAAAGCTTGGGTTTTGGACATTGTATATTACTATTGCACTTTACTGTTGCATTTTCACTCTTGTTGGTTGCCAAATACATTTTTGTTGTACTGTACTTGTGCTGTATAATATACATTTATCTAATCTAGTGCTTTGACCTCTACACTACCCAGCCACTCTAGTGCTTAGACCTCTACACTACCCAGCCACTATAGTGTTTAGACCTCTACACACTACCCAGCCTCTCTAGTGTTTAGACCTCTACACTACCCAGCCTCTCTAGTGTTTAGACCTCTACACTACCCAGCCTTTCTAGTGCTTAGACATCTACACTACCCAGCCTCTCTAGTGTTTAGACCTCTACAATACCCAGCCTTTCTAGTGTTTAGACCTCTACACACTACCCAGCCTCTCTAGTGTTTAGACTTCTACACTACCCAGCCTCTCTAGTGTTTAGACCTCTACACTACCCAGCCACTCTAGTGATTAGACCTCTACACTACCCAGCCTCTCTAGTGTTTAGACCTCTACACTACCCAGCCTCTCTAGTGTTTAGACCTCTACACACTACCCAGCCTCTCTAGTGTTTAGACCTCTACACTACCCAGCCTCTCTAGTGTTTAGACCTCTACACTACCCAGCCTCTCTAGTGTTTAGACCTCTACACTACCCAGCCTCTCTAGTGTTTAGACCTCTACACTACCCAGCCACTCTAGTGCTTAGACCTCTACACACTACCCTGCCTCTCTAGTGTTTAGACCTCTACACTACCCAGCCTCTCTAGTGTTTAGACCTCTACACTACCCAGCCTCTCTAGTGTTTAGACCTCTACACTACCCAGCCACTCTAGTGTTTAGACCTCTACACTACCCAGCCTCTCTAGTGTTTAGACCTCTACACTACCCAGCCTCTCTTGTGTTTAGACCTCTACACTACCCATCTCCCTATAACACCAGAGCTTCTCACCATATCTCGCCAGATGTTCCCTGTGCTAACACTTCCTTTGGTCAATCCTCCTTCCAATTTGCTGCTCTTAGCAGTTGGAACGAGATGCAAAATACTTTGAAAAAGGGCAAATTGATCCCCGTCACTACTTTTAAGGACCCTATCGCAGAGTTGTACACACACATGCGCGCGCACGCACGCACGCACGCACACACACACACACACACACACACACACACACACACACACACACACACACACACACACACACACACACACACACACACACACACACACACACACACACACACACACACACACACACACACACAAACTGCAACGGTCACCCATCCTTTTAACTGTAAATGGTATGTTCTGCTTCATGTATACCTTGTAATTGTACTTGCTTGTTTATTTCCTTTACCTCTGTGATGTCTTTTCTATATATATATATATATATTAGGGATGCTCGATATTGGCTTTTTTACCTTATGCAGGGTTTCCCCCCCAAAAAAACGTAATCATTTCAGGTAATCGTTAACATTACATATGTCTTGTTGTGGAATTAACACAACATTATGCATACTTTTGACAATAAATAAAATCAGAATTTGTTCTTACTTGCTTGCCTGGGTAAATAAAGGTTCTAGAAGTGAACATTTTTTTTTTTTTTTGAAAACCGATACAGATATTTTCCGATATCACATTTTAATGCCGATATCGGCCGATAATATCGGTAGGCCGATAATATCGGACATCCCTAATATATATATATATATATATATATATATATATATATATATATATATATATATATATATATATATATATATAACTTCCCCTGTTACTGTTCAAGGGGCCCTTTCTTCCTCTCGGCAGGCCGTCATTGTAAATAAAAAAATATTTTAATTGATCTGCCTGGTTAAATAAAATTAAAAAAATAAAAACTCTGTCTTTTTGTTAATTACTTCCTTTATTGGCCAAGGCCCAGTTTGGCTTTTCTCATTATCTCTCTTTAGATAGACACACAATACTGTATGCATTTCTTCACACACTGAAGAGCACAGAGTTGCTCACAGTGCAGCAGCTACGATAAATATTGTATATTTCACGTTATTCATGTTAAATATGACTTCGTTAAATGTCTAATCTAGAAGCGAATAAAGAGGTCAAAAGTCAAGGTCACATCCATTGAATTGCATCTTGTCCTTGGCATTATCACTGATTCTAGTTGTTATTATGCTTGGCTTAGAAAGCTGTGGAGCAAATAATGACTTCACTATACAGTTTGCCAGTGTGGTAGATCCGTTGCATTTCTCCTCGGCGGATCAGTGTTGGCGTAGCCATTACTCTCTTGAAAAGCCGGGCTATTCCCCTCATAGACGTTTTCTTTACTAAGCGCTTCCGCACGTTCCATGTGTCCGTTAGCCAGGGGCGTTAGTTTCTGTGGAGGAACTCGTGTGAGCGAGAACTGCATGTGCCGGCACCAGGGTCCCTTGCAGTGCAGCAGGTCGGAGTAGGCCTTGCGGAAGTCCCTGTTGAGCGCCGGGTACAGGATGGGGTTCAGGGCGGAGTTGAAGTAGCCCAGCCACAGCACCACGGAGTGGACGGCCGAGGGCGGGTCCGTCTCCGCCCGGATGCCCATGCAGGTGAAGAAGGTGAAGTATGGGAACCAGCAGATGACGAAGGCTCCCAGCACGGCCGCCAGCGTCACCGTGGCCTTGTGCTCCCGGGACCAGGCGGTCACCGACGCCGTACGGGCGAATGACGGAGTGGCGGCGCGGATACGCCGCACCTGAGAGAAGAGAGGGGTGGAGGTTAGAGAGAGAGTCGGGTATAGCAGATGGGCAGACGCTAGATAGATTACGGGGCAAAGACGAGCTGATGGCTGCAAAGTTAGGGCTCTGATTAAAAATGGGAGTTTTATGGGCGGTCAGGTGGCGTAGCGGACATTGTGCTCGTCACCGATGCAAGAGGCTGCGGTCTCGACTCCCGGAGAGTCAGCATTGCCTTGGCTCGGGCTGATCGCTATACTAACTCGTTTGGCTGAGTTAGGGGGAGGGGAGCCGTGGGTGGGTCCTGGGCGTTGTGGACAGCGACCCCTACAGTTCGGTCGGGGCGCCTGCTCAGCGAAGGTAGGATCTGGAGAGAGGTAGTGCGACCTTCCACACGTTACACTCTCCCGGTGAGAATCTGCGCGGCCAGGCTGGCTGCCGGCTGGCTGCACATGCGTCGGAGGAAAGCATGTGACAGTCTCCGGCCTCTCGGACCAACAGTAGGGGAAAGTGTGCAACAACCAGGAAGGGGGTTGGGAATTGGCATAACGACTAACAGTGGGATGGGAGAACAAATCGGAAAAAGGAGGAGGGGGAAAAAGATAAAAAAATAAAAATAAAAAGACGTTTGAAATGAAGTCGCGTTGCAATCTGATGAAAAATGTCGGAGCAATTTACATTATAAAAAAGTAACTGTACTTACAGTCGATTTCATTCACGGCTTTTGCTGCCCTGTCAGGGGCGCGTGTTGCTTAATGACAGCGGAAGAGTGCAAGGGCGCTTCCGCATTCTTCGCTGCGCATGCGCATGAGGTCCTCGCTTAGTTCAGACGCCCCATTCAACACGGTGAATCCCAAACTCGAAACTCCGTTAAGCTCCAGAGAGAGAGGCTGAAAACCGCCAGTTCTTGCCCGATGGATGGGAGCCGAATCGGGATCCGAGTTTTCTGATGAATAGCCCCAAAACATGGAGGTCGCGATTCGCGAACGGCGCCGGCTTCGCTGACCAGAGCTCTCTCAGATTCAAAATTGCAGCCTGGAACATACATGTTTCGGAACCAATGTGTAACTAGACAGTTACAATATAACATTTATATTAATTAACCCAGTTAATGTCTTAAGAGAAAGAGTCTGGTGGTCAATTACTACGGAAATGTTGTGTCTTACTAATAATAACTAATTCCGCGGTCAATATAAGTCTCTGTAATACTTTCTGAATATGATTTGGGAATGGGCAGGGTTATATTAGAAGAAAGACAGTGTAAACAATATAATTAACTCTGAATATAATAATGACGAAAAATAAACAGGATACACAACACAACAAGGTGCACTACCCTGTTTATTTTTCGTCATTATTATATTCAGAGTTAATTATATTGTTTACACTGTCTTTCTTCTAATATAACCCTGCCCATTCCCAAATCATATTCAGAAAGTATCACAGAGACTTATATTGACCGCGGAATTAGTTATTATTAGTAAGACACAACATTTCCGTAGTAATTGACCACCAGACTCTTTCTCTTAAGGCATTAACTGGGTTAATTAATATAAATGTTATATTGTAACTGTCTAGTTACACATTGGTTCCGAAACATGTATGTTCCAGGCTGCAATTTTGAATCTGAGAGAGCTCTGGTCAGCGAAGCCGGCGCCGTTCGCGAATCGCGACCTCCATGTTTTGGGGCTATTCATCAGAAAACTCGGATCCCGATTCGGCTCCCATCCGTCGGGCAAGAACTGGCGGTTTTCAGCCTCTCTCTCTGGAGCTTAACGGAGTTTCGAGTTTGGGATTCACCGTGTTGAATGGGGAGTCTGAACTAAGCGAGGACCTCATGCGCATGCGCGGCGAAGAATGCGGAAGCGCCCTTGCACTCTTCCGCTGTCATTAAGCAACACGCGTCAGGGGCGCCTGGTGGCACTAAATCCAGATTGAACTCTGCCATTGGAAAGAAAATATTTGGCCTGTTCCATAGATGTGTGACTTGGCCATACTAATGTAATTTAAAAGCCTGATATTCTATATTCTATATTCATATTTCAAATTGCATGTGTCCGGATGTCAAAATTCACTACTGTATCCACAAAACCCGCTGTAAATCATCTGCCCTTTATTCATTTGCTACAAATGATCTCAAGAAGGTGCTGAATGAGCTCAGTGGCATGGTGTTATTGACCGTTAAGATACAAAAAAGAAAAAGATATTCTCCTTTGGTTCATTACAATTTACTCAAGCCTAGTAACAGACACCATATTTCTGACACTGGGAATACATTCCCTGAGATCCATAGATGTCCCTAGATACCAGGAACATGCAAATGGACCTTGTAGAAGTGGAGCACTCTTCCATTTACTTAGGTGTGTATTTTTAGGCCAATTTTATGAAAATATGGCTAGAGGTTAAAGGTAAGTGCACGGCCGGATTAACAGATTTTTTATTTTGGAGATCGATGTCATACTGTGACACTGAAATGAAAAAATATTTCATCAACTAAAATATTTAGTCAACAAAAATATTTCATCAACAAAAATATACAGTACGTCACACCCCGTGCCTCTCCCTGCCGTCTGCAAGTGGCTAATCTTGAGTTTCCGACCCCCCAGTAAGCTAACCATGGATAAATCCAAAAAAAGGAAAGTCTGAGGAAAATAGAGGGTTTAATTCAGCGTGGACAGAGTAATTTGCTTTCACGACTAACAATGCAGGCTTACCTGTAGCCTATGCCTGATATGTGATGCGAAATTTGCGAACAACGAAAAATGTACTTTTTATTTTATAGATTTTCCACAAATAAGGGAAGGACTCAAATAGAGCTGCATAGTTCAGGGTGCTATTTCAAAGTAGGTCTACAGATGCCATTGTTTTTTCTCCTTTTCTGTGTTTTATTTAAAAATAGGTCTACACAGCCAGTATTCTTTCTCCTCTTCATAAGAGTTTGAGGTTTTCCTTTGTTATAACAGGTAAAAACAGCAATAACAAGTCAAAACATTTCTTTTTGTTGCTTTATAATCCATTAATGCAATAAGTATAAAGTATAATAAATCGCAAATTACTTTGGGTATGCAATTGTCAGGCGTTTTATGCTAAATGTGGGGTATGCTTGGGGATATATAAAACATTATACACTGTGTTATCTTCATTTTTCGCATCTCCACAACCCAGCCCCGACACGAATGAGGCAGATTGGGATCATGACAGACAGCAGAGACCCACCGGTGCTGATAGCGGATATCCTCAAGCTCCCCCTAGTGACTAGGGGCCTCCACTACACACTAGTAAAAAAAATTAAGAAATACGAAAAAGAATATATATATAATCAGATCCAGCGTTTACTTTCACAGCATCTATAGTGACTACTAGTATCATCTCATCTCTATCTATTTTTATTACATTTTTTGTATTGCAAATAAAAATATGATTGATTGTTTGATAATGAGGGGGTGAGAGACGTTGAGTCGACGTGACACTGACGTCCAGGTCCAGGGGTCACTGTCAGGTCAGGTGACCACTGACCGCGATAATTGCATTTGCAAGTTGATCAAGTAGGCTAATACTCGAGTAGTACTGTACTAGTATCATATGAGACTAAAAAAACATGGATAAAAAAGTTAAACGGTGGGAAAGCGGAGCTGCTAAGTTAAAATCTAAGTATCTCAACTTTTTTCCCCCCGTCAGGTAAGGCTAGCCTGGCTGCCACCTGTTAGTCTACGCCAGCCTTGGTTAGTGGCTGCCCCACCAATGTTTTACATATAAAAACGCCACTGTGCGTGCGTGCACGTGTATGTGTGTGTGGGGGCCTCCACAAGAGTCTGGCCCAGAGGCCTCTGAATTCTTAATCTGGCCTTGGGTAAGTGGTATTTTTCTGTTTGTTCAAATAAGTGGTCTACATGTTAAAATAATAGCTCTACACTCCGACAGCCATCGGTGATATGTGTTTGGTCCACTCTGCAGTAAACAGAAAATATATGTTATGGCATCCCTTCCCACTTTATCCAATCAGGAGAGAGAACTCTCACTGCAAAACTGGTCTGGCAAAAATAATAAATAAAAACTAGTTTTGAGCTAAATGTGTCATTGACACAAGTACAATTGGGGGATTGGGGTTAATTCATATTTACTAAATAATTATTAGTAACCTATACATAATTAAAAAAAATCTATGGGCCGTTTTAAATCAAATTGAGCTGAATTAAATTAATTTGAACCATTTATGAATTGCATTTTACATAGTTTTGGTTGAATACAATTAGCTGATAGTTTAAAAATGACCAGATGATGCTCAGTTTTTACAGTGAGTGCAATAAGCTCATTTGGCTTGGCAATATTTCTTGAAATAAGTAAAACTATCTCCTTATTGGATAAAGTGGAAAAGGGAAACCATAGACTCAGAGACCCCTGTTATTGACCAAACACTCGGTAACACTTTATAATAACACTCAGTTATAAGACCTTTATAAGGTATTTGTAGATAATGAACTAATCATGAACAAACCATTTATATACATTCATAAATTATTATTAAATCATTTATAACTATATTTGTATAACATTTACAAATTAGTTCTACATTATTTATAACTCATTATCAACATTGTTTGTACTTGATTTGTTCATCATTAAATAATGTTGTTTAATGTGTAGTAACACATTTGTAGATGCTTTGAAAAATGGATATGAAAAAAAACAACTATGATTTGTTAAGACATTCATAAAACATCTATAAATCATTTGCAGGTGCTATTGTGTGCCCTAATCTAAAGTGAAGCCTATTCATCAATGTCTAATACAGTTCATTATTTGTTGACTTTTTCATCACCTGTTACACATGTTGTAGACAGCGTTTGGATACACCCTTCTTTGTGACATCAAACAGTGACAGAATTAGAACTATAGATAAATGCAATTTTATTAACATGTAAAATACATGTGCACTGCACACATAACATATAGTCTAACGTGGGGGGCACTAGGACCCAGGAGTACCCTGGCCAGGTATTGCCAGAGTATGGAGGAAGTATCACGCGAGTGAGACTTGACTTCATGTTTGTTGCCGTCTGTTTGAATGGAAGCAATACATTAGCAGAGCCAAGTTATTCGTGTTGCCCCACGCTTTTAAGGTATGAGCAGGCTAAACACCTTTTTTGTTCGTAAATATATTCCATCATTTCCGACCTACAACTCTTATATTTTGTGTACTTGATGTGGTGGGCGCTAACGTTACATTTGAATTATGTGTTTGTTCCTAATGCGCTCTGGCAATACCTGGCCAGGGTACTCCTGGGTCCTAGTGCCCCCCAATTACACATATGTGTGCACATTTTATATGTTAATAAAATTGCATTCATCTATAGTCCTAATTCTGTCACTCTTTGATGTCACAAAGAAGGGTGTATCCGAAAGCTGTCTAATACATTTGTAACAGATGATGAAAAAGTGAACAAATAATTAACTGTATTAGACATTTGTTAATGATGAATAGGCTTCACTTTAGATTAGGGCACACAATAGCATCTGTAAATGATTTATAGATGTTTTATGAATGTCTTAACAAATCATTTGTTGAACATGAACAAATAAATGGAGGTACAGTATAGTTGTCTTTTCATATCCATTTTTGAAAGCATCTACACATGTGTTACTACACATTAAACAACATTATTTAAAAATGTTTATTATTATCTTTTTCCTCCTTTTTCCCATTTTTCTCCCATCCCAATGTTAGTCGTTATGCCAATTCCCAATCACCTTCCTGGTCGTTGCGCACTCTACCCCCTACCGTCGGTCTGGGAGGGCGGAGACTATCACATGCTTCCTCCGACACATGTGTAGCCAGCAGCCCACCGCTTCTTTTCACCTGGCAGCGCGGACTCTCACTGGGAGAGTGTAACGTGTGGAAGGTCACACTACCTCTCCTAGATCCTTCCCTCGCTGTGCAGGCGCCCCGACCGAACTGTAGGAGTTGAAAAATAAAAGAGATAAACAAAATAATAATATATATTAAATCACCTGCTCCCGTGCCACTCTGAATATGCAGTGGTACATGCCACACATGACCAACAGCGGCAGGTAGAAGGTGCCAAAGGCGTCCAGGAGCACGTAGTTGTTATTCCACTCGAAGCGGCAGTGTCGCCCGGCGCCGGCCTCCGCCTCCATGCCCCAGTCCCCGTGCTGCACGCTGAAGTCCGCCGTGTTCCAGCCCATGTGGATGGGCACGAAGGACATGGCCAGAGACAAGGTCCATATGGCGGCGATGGCCAGCGCCACCCTGACCGGCGTCACCCTCCGGGGGTAACTGAGCGGCGCGCAGATGGCCAGGTAGCGGTCCACGCTGATGGCCAGCAGGGTCATGATGGAGGCGGTGCACAGCATCACGTCCAGCGACACGTAGACGTTGCACAGGGCGCCCCCCAGGGGCCAGTGTCCGCTGCGCAGCTCCAGGGCGGCGGAGAAGGGCAGCACGAGCAGGCCCAGCAGGAGGTCGGTCACGGCCAGCGACACCACGAAGCAGTTGGTGACGCGGCGCAGGCGGCGGCTGACCCCCACGGCCAGACACACCAGCACGTTGCCCCCCACGGTCAGGACGATGAAGGCCACCAGCACCAGCCACCGGAGAGCTGTGGAGATCATGGCGTTTCTCCTCCTCCTCCTCCTCCTCCTCCTCCTCCTCCTCCTCCTCCTCCTCCTCCCACACACGGGGTCACGGTCACGACCACTGTCTCTCTCTAGTCATCGGCCCCAGGACCCCTGCCAGTATCTCAGCTTCAGCCGGAGAAGGTTAGAGAGGTTGAGGCTCTCAGACTCCATCAGTGTGGATGTTTCCCCCGGGCGCCTCTGTCTTGAAGATAATCCGCTTTAAAAGAGGACCATTGAGCGGAGGGTGTCTTCTGCTTTCATAGTCCCACGGCTGTCGTCTTCTGTCGAAGAGCTGGCCTGCTGAACAACGAGAACAATTTACATTATTCTCATATTCATACTTCGCCCCAAAATTGGGAGCGTTTCAAATGCAGTGGGAACACACTGCCAGAAGGTCTCAGATTTGCCCCAACGCTGACTACTTTCAAGAAACACGCTAAAAACCTTATTATGTTAAATTAAAATGTGGTTATTGTAAGCAGCTCACTGAAAATTGCACTTAAAAATTCTTCTTTTTCCCATGGCATGCAGGAGTGCCCCAATTTTGGTCACTCACTCACGCATACATGGACGTTTTGTGGGACATTTCGTAGGACGCATGCACAGGTCAAGTAGGTGCTTCTAGTGACGCCTTTCTTTGCATCTCCCTAAATCGTCACCTCGAACGGCATTAGCTCACTTTTAATGGTCAAATATGAACAACATAAATGCTGCCTCCAGCTGCTAAAAAGGCGCTCTGCATGATCTGGACATAGGAGTCTCACATAGATTTATTTGATAGATTGAAAACCTTTATTTTTCCCTGTAGAGAGATCCAGGTGTCCATAGCAACAACAGCATTAGAGTAATAAGATGCACGATGCAAAATACATAGTAAATAGAGCAAAAAAGACAAAAACAGAAAAAGAGTCCAGTTCAGATTGTTGATTAATGGCCTATTAATGGCTCACATCGCAGCGACAACCAGAACCTGCAGATTTCTCCTGAGCAACGTCAGAAGGATCCGCCCCTTCCTGACAAAAGAAGCCACCCAACTCCTCGTCCAATCAACAGTCATCTCCCGCCTCAACTACTGCAACGTGCTGCTTGCTAGCCTCCCGGCCACTGCCACCAAGCCTCCTCAACTCATTCAGAACGCAGCGGCCCGCCTGATCTCAAACCTACCGAAGTCAGCCCATGTCACGCCACTTCTTAGGGACCTGCACTGGCTCCCCATTGCTGCACGAATCCACTTCAAGGCCCTCAACCTGGCATACCGTGCGGCAAAGGGAACCGCTCCCGCCTACCTCCAGTCAATGGTCTCTAACTACACACCCTCAAGACCCCTACGCTCTGCATCTTCTAACTACACACCCTCAAGACCCCTATGCTCTGCATCTTCTGGCCGCCTCAGACCTACTCCTATCCGAGCTCCGGGAGGGTCATCAAAGAGAAGTCGCCTATTCTCGGTCCTTGCCCCATAATTATATAAAAAATATATAATAATAAAAGAAAACCTAACCCTAACTAACCTTACTGTCATGCACAGGTCCTAATATACTAACCTACACTGTAGCACTCAACACTTGAACATTGTTACTCAGCTGATAGAGTTGTGCCCTTCCTGATAACTTGTTGTACAAAACAAGCGTCAGCTAAATGACAAAATGAAAATGTAAATGTAAACGCAATGTAGGGATGATATGCTGCAGGCATGATTCAGATAATTTTATTGTCACAAATTAATTAGATTTGGCTCCTCAACCTCACAGCAGCAATTGCACTTAGTTAGAATAAAAATCAAATAAATAAATAATAAGGCATCAAATAAAATCGGATGAAGTAATACATGCAGTGTATTGTGTGTGTGTGTGTGTGTGTGTGTGTGTGTGTGTGTGTGTGTGTGTGTGTGTGTGTGTGTGTGTGTGTGTGTGTGTGTGTGTGTGTGTGTGTGTGTGTGTGTGTGTGTGTGTGTGTGTGTGTATGTGTCTGCTGGTCCGTGCGCCAGATGGCATCAGCCAAAATAGTTTGTAGTTTTGGTCTTAGATAATCCTGCAGGCTTTACTGACACAGCGTCTGTCCTGGACGGAGGGAAGCTCACATCCACTGATACTCTTGGGCTGTCTGCACGACTCGCTGTACGGTTGAGGACAGAGCAGTTTCCACACCAGGCAGTGGTCACGGTCGTGCCTCTGTATAGAAGGCCCCGCAGGATCTGGGGCGCCATGCTGAATTTCTTCAGCCATGTTTGTGCCTTATTCACCACCTGGCCGGTGTGCACGTCCCAGGTGCGTCTATGCTTTTTTTTTTTTTTTTTTACTTTGACCAGTCAGCTGGTTTCTTTTAGCGTTTATCGCTTTTTCTGGTCAAGTATGACCGACAGAGACAGGTTGAATGGGGTATAGATCGGGGGAAAAACACTCTGAGAAAATACGGCGAGTCCGGGAGTCGAACTCGTGTACCCCAGATCCGTGACGCGCACGGTTGTCCCCGACCCCGAAATAGCGTTCGAGGTACACGGTGAGCTACTGGAGCTCCCCTCCGCGTCTATGCTTTTACCAATGCGTTCGTGTTTCCGGGTTCCCGTTTTGCGCTCTGATTGGCCACTGACCTACGCTAGTACGCCCCCCTCGTAAGTAGAGAGTCGGCGCTGCACTCAACCGATTCATTCAACAGGAAGCGATTTGCGAGTACAATACACCATCACGCCAGAGTGGATAAAGAAATGCTCCAGAAATGAATATGCGTAGGGAAAGGCTTAACGAGTCAGCGCAAGAGCGCACACACAAAAGCACACACGCATGATATCTGATTTATTAATGCCAAATAATGGACGACGACCGGAATTGGCACTTGAAAAGTGTAAATGATGGATTAGTCAGTAATAATTCATGACAGCTTGTATAGCTCAACTGGTTAGTCTCCTGCCTGAATCTCTTGCTTACTTTTTTATTTTTCGTAACGTTAAATAATCTATCCATTCTGGTGTCCCAAAAAGGACAATAACACCACCTTATGCATACTGCACCTTATGTGAATACTGTGATACTGTGAATACTGTATATTTCAGTTGGTTAGATAGTCAATTCTATTGACTTATTTGTTTACACTGCTTGTGTTGTTTTCACTACCTGTGTACCCCCCCCCCCCCGCCATGTTGCTATGATGCCTGAATTACCCCAAGGGGATCAATAAAGGAATATCTTATCTTATCAACCAGAGTGGATAAATTAATTAACGTTACAGAAAAAAAATAAGTATCCCAGACATTCGAACCGGGGACCATATGGTCCACAGGCAGGGGACTAACCAGTTGAACTATACAAGCTGTCATGAATTGTTATTATAAAATTCAATATTATAAAATCCTGTCAGGAAGCGCGCCTCAAAGCATGAATGAACCGGCATTTACCGGCATTTCTAAGCACTTTAAACTTACCAGAACTTTAGCGCACATAAAGTCACGCAGAAACAGCTGTTCTTGGAGGCAGTACTGCGATACGCATTTGCATTTCAGCGTCCTGCTACGCTCATAGCGAGGGGGGCGTACTAGCGTAGGTCAGTGGCCAATCAGAGCGCAAAATGGGAACCCGGAAACACGAACGCGTTGGTAAAAGCATAGACGCGTCCCAGGTGAGGTCCCAGGTGATGTGTACAGAGGAACTTGAAGCTGCTGACTCTCCACAGCTAGGGTGACCAGGTGTCCCCCTTTTGGTTGTACTGTCCCACCATTTGACCAAATGTCCCGCGTCCCTCATATTGAGAGGATGTCCCTCTTTTCGAAGCCAAAAAAAACATGCGTCTAAAAGCCCCTCCCTACAGACAGTAAACGTAGCAACCCGCCTCTTGTCCACACACATTGCTCTGATTGGTTATAGTACTTTAGCGTGCTGCTTGCCTGCTTGTGATGTGACTGAGACTGAGTCGTGACGCTACCTCATATCGCAAATCTGATTGGTCAAAAAAAAGACAACAACATTACAAGCAAACTAGTTCAAGATGGAAAGCAGTAAAAAGAAACGGACCTGCAGTTACAACCAAGACTGGCAAACGACACATGACTGGGTGAGGCAGATGGCAGGCAATCCGCAGCAGGCTTTCTGTGTTTTGTGTCATAGTTCGTTTTCAATTGCGCATGGAGGAGAATACAACTTGAAGCGCCACAGTGGACGTGAGTCTCACTTGAAAGTGGCTCACCAAAAAGAAACATCCAGATCTATGGATACGTTTCTTTTTAAACCAAACAATGATAGCCAGACGGACAAGGTCACTGCAGCTGAGATAACAAGTGTCTATCACACAGTACAACACTCCCATTCATACAGGTCAGCCGACTGTGGTAGGGACGCCCCAACAGGTCCACGGAGGACGCCATAGCCCATGTGCTGCACACAGCAGCATCACATCTGGACAAGAGGAAGGGGAACTATGTGAGAATGCTGTTCATCGACTACAGCTCAGCATTCAATACCATAGTCCCCTCCAAACTCATAGCCAAGCTCAGGGACCTGGGCTTGAACTATGACCTGTGCCAGTGGGTCCTGGACTTCCTGACGGGCAGACCCCAGGTGGTAAGAGCCGGCAACTGCACCTCCTCATCCATCACGCTCAACATAGGGGCCCCCCAGGGCTGTGTTCTGAGCCCCCTCCTCTACTCCCTGTACACACATGACTGCGTAGCACAGCGGAACAACAACACCATCATCAAATTTGCTGATGACACAGTAGTGGTGGGCCTGATCTCTGCCAACGACGAAAGGGCCTACCTGGAAGAGGTAGAGAACCTGTCACAGTGGTGCCAGGAGAACTGCCTCTCCCTGAACGTCAGCAAAACAAAAGAGATGATTGTGGACTTCAGGAGGTCGGGGGTCAAGGACTACAGCCCCCTCAGCATCGACGGGGCACCAGTTGAGAGAGTGAACAGTTTCAAGTACCTCGGAGCCCACATATCCGAGGACTTGACATGGACCACACACATTGACAGTGTTGTGAAGAAGGCACGACAACGCCTCTACTTCCTCAGGCGCCTAAGGAAGTTCCAAGTCAGTCAGAAGATCCTTAGGAACTTCTACTCATGTACAATAGAGAGCATCCTGACCGGCAACATCACCTCCTGGTTTGGGAATAGCACTGCACAAGACCGTAGCAGACTACAAAGAGTGACACGTTCAGCCGAACGCACAATTAGAGGGGGGCTTCCCACCCTCCAGAACATTTACAACAAGCGGTGCAAGGGGAAGGCTAAGAGAATTATTAAGGACTCGAGCCACCCGAACAACTGCCTCTTTGAACTGCTGCCGTCAGGCAAGCGATACCGGAGTCTTATGGCGAGCACAGAAAGACTCAGAAGGAGCTTCTATCCCCAGGCCATCAGGCTGCTAAACGAACAATAATCGCTAAACGAACAATAATCACTATGCAACAACCATCAAATGCACACAGCACACACACCCACACGCACACACACACTCACTCAAACAAACAACACACTGCAGCACCCACTCTCCACACTTTAGATCACACAAACACACTTACACTTTATATTTATTGATAAAGGATTTGCACTACAACTCGTACACCTACTGTGAATTGTACCTAAACTGCACCTCGTCCATTTATGCCTTGCACTATATAGTATTGTATATTAGTACACTGCACAGTATTGTATATTGTATGGTAACTACGTCTACGAACATTGTACATATGTCTAAACTGAACACTGTGACCTCTTTTTTTTTCTTCTAATTTTTACTATGTTTTTATTTCATACTATCTTGTCATGCACAGTCTCTGGAGCGCAACAGTAAGAAGCATTTTGTACAAAAGTATTCTGTACTTCTGTATGACAACTATTAAAGAAACTTGAAAAACTTGAACTTTAACCTTTGATTTAAATCTATTCGGTGAAGACCATGGCAGTTATTCTAATATAGAAACACAATTTATTTGTATTATTATTTTTTTATTATACTACACTGTTTTCCCTAGTTCTGTGTTAACAGGGAATATCAAACACAAGACATTCCTGTCAAGTGATGACGTTTGAATATTTAAAACAGATGTTAGGTGGTATTTAATTTGTATTTATTTTGATTTAACCTTTAACCTTTGATTTAAATCTATTCAGTGAAGACCATGGCAGTTATTCTAATACAAAAATTTTACATTATCTATCTGTCCCACTTTGTCCCACTTTGTCCCACCAAAATCGTACTGTTGTCCCACTTTGTCCCACCAAAATCTTACTGTTGTCCCACTTTTGGACTTTTTGCATCTGGTCACCCTATCCACAGCAGACCCCTTGATGTTGATGGGGTCCAGCCTCCCTCCCCCTCTCCCCCCAAACTTTGGTGAAAGTCCCACTGGTTTGAAAAAGATTAACAAGTGAAATTGTGTTCTCTTTTACATTTACATTTTGTCATTTAGCTGACGCTTTTATCCAAAGCGACTTACAAATTTTGTACGATGTCGTACAAAGACTTGTCCAAGTCATCAGGAAGGGCACAACTCTATCAGCTGAGCAACAATGTGCATCACAGTGTTCAATCTTGAGTGCTACAGTCAGTACAGTGTTGATTATATTAGGAAGAGTGCATGACAGTAGAGGACAGTAAGAAGGTTAGTACTGTAGATTATTATTAAACAATGTCATTTCAAATATTGATTGATTGAAATAGTGTGTATTTAGTCGACAGCGAGAGATTGGTCGGGTTTCGGCTGTGGTGGGACGTTTTGTTTAATGTTCTCTTTCAGTGGCGGCCGGTGTGAACTACATTTGGGTGGGCGCGGGGGGGGGGGGGGGGGGGGGGGTTGAAGGGGGGGGGGGGGGGGGGGGGGCAAGCGGACAGCTGACCAAGCGAATACACTTGATAAAGTGTATATGTCCACTGTCCCACAGTCCCAGACTGTTGATGTATATCCACTGTCCAGACTGCATCCAGCTAGCCAAATAGCTTCTTGTTAGCCAGGTTAGGCACCACAACACAAGTACTGTGATGACGAGCTGTGTCTTTGCCCATTTCCGCATCGAACAGCCTGCAAACTACCTGGCGTTCTATCGCCCTGCTCTAAGACAAACTCTAACCATAACCAACTTCGAAGAGTAACTAAGCCTAACCAGTGTAGAAACTAACGTCGGCCAATCAGAGAGCGTCTCCGAGAAATGCGGCTAGAGCGTCTCCGAGAAATGCGGCTACGGAAAGTATAGACGCTGCATGCTTAGATGATATAGATCGCTTGAAAACGCGCCCGGCTTCCATCATATTACATCATATTTCAACGCACTGTGCGCTACGTGCGTTGACCTATTTAATTGGCTGCGAGGATACAGCGATGAAACCAGTGCACGCCCTGCTGTGCGCGATATGTCTCACCCCGGCCTGAGAGGTAGTTACTAGTGACTTCCTGTGAATGAAAAACTATTATTTATATTTGATATATTAACGTTATATTGTGCATTGGAAACACAAACATACTTAAAATGAGTAAATATTATTCATTTTAAACATGTTTATTTTATTTCTAGGGCTCTAAAAAAAATAAAAAAAATATATTTTCTTCTTCTTCTCTCTTTTAACCAGGGAGGGCGGCGCTCTAGCGCCCACTATCGGCCGGCCGCCACTGTTCTCTTTGATGACCCTCCCGGAGCTCGGACAGGAGTGGGTCTGAGGCGGCCAGAAGACATAGAGCGGAGGGGTCTTGAGGGTGTGCCGTTAGTACGGCTGTCACGCTTCGTCACCCATGTCGACGTCATCGACTATGACATTTTGGCGATTTGCATATTCATGATCGATGCATCGTATTGTTAATTGTATTTGTATGTGCCTTTTGCAGTGGAATTGGCAGATGTTCAAAGTCATAACATGCGCAACGTGTAATCTAACTAATGTGCAGTGAATCACATTCAAAATATAAATAACGTACACTATAAAAACTAACAGGATAGTTGATGATAATAAATATTTCACTTCATTAGCAAAATATATAACCTATTCTCCCTCTTGCATATACTATAGGCTACTCTTTTTGACATGGATTAGGCTAATTAGCTTTAACAATGCTGATTCCGGAGCCTATTTTATTCAAAAGGAAGATATTGATTTAAATATGTATATAGCCTATATATAAAAATTTTAATAAAATTTTTGAACAAATGTTTTTTATTTACCCCTTTTTTTTACATAAAACCAGACACACAATACATTAACAGTAGAAATCCACAATAAATCACCGGACTATGATTGACATAATAATGACAATAATGACAGTCCAGTACTTAAATCAAAATAAATGTAGATTAAAGATTTACCCATAATAAATACAATACAATACATATGCTCTTGCTCGCTCTTCCCCCCCCCCCCCCCCCCCCCCCCCCCCCTCAGGACCCCCTCTTGGACAATCCATCCATTATTCCGTTTAACACCAGGAATTACAAATTCATATGCTAACATTTATCCTCTCTACCACATCTAACCAGATTGCTATGCTGGCTTCATTAACACCTAGAATTTGTGCGGTATATATCTTCTGGCACATTTTATCCGGTTGAATCCAGCGTGATGCTATCAGCTTTTTAGCTGCCGTAATACCGGACAAAATTAGTCTCTTTACCTGTATAGAGGCTGCTAACTGAGAAACATCATTCAACAACAATACAGAAGGCAGTACAGGTATGGTCAGAAATAAAAATTCTGATAATTGCGTGGTTACTTTTTCCCAGAATATCTTAACAGGAGGGCATTCCCAATACATATGCATAAATGTACCAATATCACCGTTTAAACATAAGGAGCATCGAGAGTCTTGTTTAAGCCCCATTAGGTGCAAACGTCTAGGAGTTAAGTAAGTCCTATGAATAAAATTAAGATGAATCTGTTGATGATCCGGGTTGTGTGATGAAAGCCGTACGTTTGCCCAAACTTCATCCCAATCAAAATCTATTTCCAAGTTTGGTATATCCTTCCTCCAGACTAAGTCTAAAGGAAGGACCTCATATGAGGACGTAAGTAAGTGACGATAAAAATCAGAGACGAAGCCTCTCGATGTCTCCTTTCCATAAAATAATTTGTGATATCTGTGGTGCTCAAGTGGCACCTTTAATGGAACTCCATGAGCCTTTAAAGCTGCTCTTAATTGTAGATAGAAATAAAAAGTGGATTTGGTGAGGTTAAATTAGTTAGATATATCTTTAAAGCTGCAAAAACCCCGGTAGTTGAAGACATCCCCCAATGTATGTATGCCCTTCTTTCCCCATTTGGTAAATCTGATAGGTTGTTGTGCAATAAGGAGTGAATTGTTATTAAATAGGGGAGAATGACTATGCCATTTATGTTGTTTAGTGAATTTTTTCTGTGTGTCACGCCATATACGAATCACATGTGTAATAAGAGGGCCAAATTTCAAGTTGCATTGCTTAATTGATAAGTTGGTATCCTGCAGTCTATGTGGTGCCATATAAAAATAATTATTGTAATCATATCTCTTGTGCTGGCACAAGCACTAACATAGCGTGGAGTGGAGAGATAACACACAATACATATAATAATTCATGGAAATACAATAAAAAAATTGATTGCAAATAGAATCAATTGTTGTTGATTTTTTTGGTAAATTAATCGTTTAGATTAATCGACTAATCGATAAAAGAATCAACAGATTAATCGATAACAAAATAATCGTTAGTGCAGGCACGTTGGAACTATAAAACGGCAGGGGGTGCTGGGGGGTCGCCAGATGATAAAAAAAATAAAAATAAAATAAAAAATTGCGGTCAGGCCACTGAACTTAGAAGCAGGCCAGGCCAGTGTTTCTAGTTGCACCAGCGCAATAGTTAGATAACCATAGGTGGGGAACAACCAGGAGATCACTGCAACTCACACAAGTTGGAGAACTATCTCTCTCTCTCTCTCTCTTGCTCTCACACACACACACAAAGGGAGCCGCATGTGATTGGTGGAGGCGGGATCCTTACGAAAAACTGCTAATCATTGACACATGCTAGCCTGTAATAATCCCCCCCAGAAAAATGTACTTTGCATTTGATATATTGCAAATATATGCCATCACACACACTGGCATTTAAAGGGTTAGAATTATAAAATGAATATGTGGTGTTATGATCAGGGCTGAAGTTGAATAAAATATTGTATTTATCAATTACAAAAAATTGAAAATCCATAAAAATCTGTGTTGTTGCTAATCATACATATGCTAGCCTGTTTTTTAACAATAATTTGTGATGCCATCACAAACACTGGCATTTAAAGGGTACAAATAAAAAAAATTCCTGCACCAGAATGCAGGAAATGAAGTCTTTGTAACAAAAGAAATCCTGGTGGTGGCCTGACTGGGGCTATATTTCCTGGCCTTAATGATTTCCCCAGTCGGGCCCTGATTAAAAGCCTCCAATGCTTATTAGTGTGTGTGCGTTTGAACGTTTGCATGTTTCAACCATACATTTCCATTTAACATTTTTTTTTTACCTCCTATAATAGTGGGGGTCGCGGCTCTCTGACACCGTTTTTTTTGGGTCGCGGCCTGAAAAGTTTGGGAACCCCTGGTCTAGCCTGTACCCCCCAGACATGTTGCTGGCCCCGTCAAAACAGTATCCTATCAACCTCGCCATGGGCAGGTCGAGGCGTAAACAGTGGCAGCCGCTGCCGCTGGTGCCTTGTGGTTCGCAGTTCACGTTAATAGGTCGAGTTGAAAATGTAATGCTCTGAGATGCTCTGGAGCAATCTCTCTCTGTCTCTCGGATCAATCAAATCAAATAATTAACACATGTATGTTGTCATTTTAAACAACTCACCATTCATTCATTATGCATCAGCAGCAGCTAAATTAATGTTATAGTTCACAACACAGCAGCGCGTTTTGAATCGCTAGCCTATTAATTATCATCTCAGCAAGCACAGTCAATACTTTTTTCCGTAGCCGCATTTCGCGGAGACAGCTGTGTATAGCGAGAGAGAGAGCGAGAGAGAGAGAGAGAGAGAGAGAGAGAGAGAGAGAGAGAGAGAGAGACTCACTGTTTAGTTGAAACGTCCAGGGCAGGAGAGCTTGATAAACGTGTATAATCCACTGTTGAATGATGTATTCCAGACCACTGTCCACTGTCTCCAGACTGCATCCGCCATATAGCTTGTTAGCCAAGTGTTAGCTTGTTAGCACAACACAAGTACATTCCTTTGTCCATTTCCGCTCGAACAGACTGCAAACTACCTGGCGTTCTATCGCCATGCTCTAAGACAAACTCTAACCTTAACCAACTTTGAAAGAGTGCCTAAGCTTAACAGTCTAAAGAACTTGCAGTCACGGCACGCTCGTCTAAGACAAACAGCTGCCTGCATCATTCTCACAACCAACCTAGGAATAACCTAGAATTGGAACATTAGAAATTGGATTCGGCCAATCAGAGATCGTCTCTGTGAAATTCTGCTACGGAAAAAAATACTGGCGTCGGCCAATCAGAGAGCGTCTCCGCGAAATGCGGCTACAGAAATTCTTGACGCTACTGGCTAGAGCCGCTAGACCGCTTCAAATCGCGCCCGGATTCCAACATAATAGTCATATTTCAACGCACAACGCGTTATGCACTGATTGGCTGTGACGGATACAGCGATCAAACTGTGACGCGCACTCAGAGCGCTATCGCGTTTAGCCCGGGCCGAGAAATACGAAAAAATAAAAAAAATATAAAAAACCTGATGTCACTTCCTGCTCAGGAAAACGAGCGTTTTTTATTTGAGATAATAACGTTATATTGTGCATTGGAAATACAAACATACTTAAAATGAGTAAATATTATTCATTTTAAACATGTTTATATTATTTATAGGGCTATAAAACAAAAAACTAAAAAGTTTTATTTTCTTCTTCTCTGATTTAACAGCAGGTCACCTGCAGGTGGGTCGGCGCCCGTGCGCCCCTAGTGGCAGAGCCGCCACTGGGCGTAAAAGTATTTTATACACAAAAACAGCGTCTCGGCTGTTGTGTCTGGGCCGGGCATTGTAAAAACCCCAAAAGAAGTTCTGAGCTTCCAAGTTGTCATCAGCGAACTGTATATTACATGAGAATTGTTCTTTTCCAGTGAGTGACATCAGTGGTTCCGTCAGCGCTCAAGCCAAAGAATGGGCTTTTGGATGCTTTGCCTCTAATTTGTCGCTGAATATCATGGGCAAACAGCTGTAAGATTTCGTTTTGGATGTTGTTGGACATCCAGTTGTCTCTCTTTTGGAGCCAATTCTTCAACTCGGGATCAGACTCGGTGCGCACTCTTTCCATCATGAGCTGCCATAACACCCCATCCCTATTTGCATCACCCCTCAGTGGAAGCCACTGGCGCCCGAGGGGGGGTATAGGGGAACAGACTCAGTTAACTCTTCAATACCTGATGCTGAGGCTGAACCTGTTGTCTCTGTCTCTCTCTGACGTTTATCAGATTTAGTGGGACTGTCACTGGGACCGGCGGGACGTTTCGAAAATAAATCTGATATTTTTCTTTTCTGCGAGTGAGACATTCTGTGCTAGCAAAGTCTGACTACTAGCTAAAATCGACTGACTGCGCAAGCACTGTATCACAGTAGCTCAGTGGTTTGTGGCGCGTGGGAAGGGCGGGAGACGGGAGGTGAATACAATTAGTTGTTTCACCTGTCATTCAATCAGTCTGTGACAGTCTGTCATCACTCGAAAATCTACTCGGTTTTACACATATGATTGTGTACATACAGTAGTGTAATGAATGAATGAAAACTTTATTTAACAGATTGGAGAATGGCTACAATACAGTACGGCTCAATACACACACTATTAAAATAGTGAAGTGCTTTGAGCAGGATACACTTATAATATACAGTGTTACAGTTATACAGTTACAGTATATACAAATATATAAATACTGTCATAAAAAAAAACATAAAAAATAAAATTATATATATATATATATATATATTTTTTTTTTTTTTGCAATAATTGAGATGGGGTGCTGCAGCCCCCCCCCCCGCACCCCCCCACCGCCCTTCCAACGTCCCTGCGTTAGTGACAGCCCTAGTAGTTAGAGCCCATTGACCGGAGGTCGACGGGAGCCGTTCCCTTCGCCGCGCGATACGCCAGGTCGAGGCTCTTGAAGCGGATTCGTGTGTCGATGGGGAGCCAGTGCAGGTCCAAGTGGGGTAACATGGGCTGACTTTGGTAGGTTGGAGATCAGGCGGGCGGCTGCGTTCTGAATGTTATCGACAGGTGCTTCACATTCACACAGTCCACAGAGGACAGTAGTTCACGTGCACATCGGTCGCTATGTTCCGCCACCACCTGCCTGACCTCATTGGCTTTTCTCAAGAATGTTTTCATTGGATTTATATTTGCCACATTTACCTCGAATTGTCCTCCGTGTTCAACATTCAATCTTACCTGGTGTTGACACGCGGTTATAGGGATCATCCTGTTCCGCTGTATCCGGGACACATTAAACTCTCGCTACACACAGAGTTGTTTCATGTATCATACTTATAGCAAACACATATATCCCCACTGACATGTATCCAGGTCCGGCTTAACTAGGCTTGTCTAGTCTTGTTTCCCCTCCACCTCCTTTCTTCCCGGGGTAATTTGATGTTCTCTCTTTACAGATAAATGATATCTGCGGACTGCGGTGAGGCGATTATTTCAAAGCACTGATTAGGATTGACGACACTAACACAGAGGTTAAGTGTTACAAGATCTTTCTGATAATGAGATCAGGCGGTACTCTCAGAACTCAAATCAGATTATGCTCCCAACCCAGTGAAATATATTGCAAGATCATCAAATGACAAATACATCTGGCCACAATGTCCGAGGGCTGTCAAGATGATAGAAACAGCTCATGTGGATTTAATCCTGTAGGCCTATCATATGTCCCTTTCTGTGCAGTTCAAAGGACATACATGCGACATCCAGCACTTTCTGTGGCCTATAGCTTTCAATGTCAATTTCAATGTCTTTGAAAATAGACTTTTAATAATGCAATATACCGGTAAATGATTTTACATGAATGATTTAAACAAGTTTCCCATTGCAGGGATCTTTTGCTCTAAAGCTCACTCTGTTGGTTAGATTCAATTAGATTAAAATCTATTGTCATTATACATCACAAGTACAGTATAACGAAAATAAGTTTGTCATCCAACCAGAGTCCAAATGTTAGTAGTCATATTGGCCAGCCGCGTAACTGGTAAGAGTAGGTAGGGGATATGTACAGATATAGATATAGTATCTACAGATATGTAGGATTATGTGCATGTATGTACAGACAGATGTGGATAAAACAATATATACGGTAAGAATATATATGCAGGTGTACAGTATAAGTAGATATACAAAAAAATGTAAATAATATATATAATATATAACTCTAACCCTAACTAACCTTACTGTCATGCACAGGGGCGGACCTAGCACATTTGGCACCCTAGGCGAGGTTCACCACTGCGCCCCCCCTCGGTTGTGTGATAGTAAAGGGTTAACCCTCTGTCGTGTGGCAGTGAAAGGGTTAACAGTTATACAGTACTGCACCTTTATTTTTTACAAGCAAGAACAAGAGCTAAGAATAAATGTAAAGTGCACACTAAAGAATTAAAACAAATAAACAACTTAGCTAACACACAATAATAATAATAATAATAATAATAATAATAATAACAATAACAAACAATAAAAGAATGTGCAAATTTGCTTTCAAAGAAAATTAAGAAGAAATGTAAAGTGCACACTAAATAATTAAAACAAACAACTTAGCTAACAATCAATAATAATAATAACAATAACAAACAATAAAATAACGTGCAAATTTGCTTTAAAAGAAAATTATGTATTGTAAAATATGTTACACATATATAATCAAAATATAATATGCTAAATAAACAAACAAATAAATAAAAATTACAAATTCACTTTGTCTAAAGAACTATTTACATTCCACTCCCTATCATCACACTTCAAGGTTAGCCTGTAGCTCCTACTGGTTTCCATTTACAGTGCAATCCTTCTGGCCTTCCTCGCTGCAAAGTCATCAATCACATCAAATTTTCCAACTCCTGAGCCAGCTCCTTCTCATCCAAATCAGATTGCCCTCCATGGTTTAAGGTGTGTACAAGTGCCTCTGCTTGCTTCATCAGCTCTTGGTGTGGCAGGTCTTGGAAGTTGTACAAAATTGCATACCTTTCACTTTGGCACGTTTCTCGTCTTCTTCTTTTCTTCTCTTTTTATACTGGATGGCCGGATGGTTTTTGCCTCTTCATAGTTCTCTAACGTTCAGTCTTTCTTTCCTCAACGCTCAATTCTATAAACACTTGACCGATACCCATCAATGCATAGCGCTCTAGCATGTTCTGACTGTGAACACCTAAAGCTGAGGCTCAGACCGACCGACCGTTTTAGATTTTTATGTTAGAATTTTTTTTATGTAAAAATAATGGTTGCGGATATAGAGGGGGCGCCAAAACTGTGCAGAGCAAAAAAATTATTAAAAAAAAAATAATAAAGGAAAAATATTTAAAAAATGTTTTACTTTTATTTTATTTTGGTGCCCCCCTCTGGGCGGCGCCCTAGGCAACCGCCTATATCGCCTGTAGGAAGCTCCACCCCTTGTCCTAATAAACTAACCTACACTGTAGCACGCAACACTTTGATGAACATTGTTACTCAGCTGATAGAGTTGTGCTCTTCCTGATAACTTGTCGTACAGAACTTGTAAGTCGCTTTGGATAAAAGCGTTCAGCTAAATGATATAATAGTAGGCTCAGCTCATGACCAGCAGTGTCCCAGCTATGGCACGGTTTACAGTAATAATGATACCTGAGCCCTGATGGTGAAGAGGAGATTATCGGAGCGACAGCTTACTAATGGTCTTGTAAACATATCCTAACTGTAACCTGAGTATCTCTGGAGGTAATGCATGGGTAGACATGTACATGTATTGTTACAGTAAGGTTCTTACCCCTTTCACTACCACACTACCAAATAGTTAACCCTTTCACTGCGACAATACAGAAGGTTAACCCTTTCACTGCCGCCACACGACAAAGGGTTAACCCTTTCACTACAGAAGGTTAACTCTTTACTATCACACTACAGACGGTAACCGTCTGTAGTGTGATAGTAAAGAGTAAAGGGTTAACCTTCTGTAGTGTGGTAATGAAAGGGTTAACTGGAGTTCCTTAGCTCACCTCCATACAATCCTGGTGCATACACATGGATAAAAAGTAGGGATGCTCGATATTGGCTTTTTTACCGATACCGATATTCCGATATTGTCCAACTCTTAATTTCCGATACCGATATCAACCGATATCAACCGATACCGATATATGCAGGGTTTCCCCGTCCAAAAAACTGAATAATTTCAGGTAACTAATAATTTCACTGGATATATATATAACAAATATTGTTATTGTTTTTTATTTTTTTTAAACCGATACCGATATTTTCCGATATCACATTTTACTGCCGATATCGGCCGATAATATCGGTCGGCCGATAATATCGGACATCCCTAATAAAAAGTGGATACACGTGCGTGTATGCGTGCACTCACACACACATACTCCATCTCTCACATACACTCATACACAAACTGTACACACACGCACAACACAAAGTCCAGCATTTAGGACCGATTAGCCTGAAGTGTTTAACAAATATTTGTTGATCTAAAACACCAAATGAGTTATTTCTTATGAAATTGTGTAAATATACTGTGGGGAGTTTGTACTTTGTACTCCCCTAATGTTGTATCCTCGGCTATCTAAAGCAGTAACTATTGTGAAGAAAAAGGTTTTGCATGCAAACACTTTTCAAACACTGTAACATAAGCTTTAGACGCACGCACGCAGACACACACACACACACACAGACACGCACGCACACACGCACGCACGCACGCACGCACGCACGCACGCACGCACGCACGCACGCACGCACGCACGCACGCACACACACACACACACACACACACACACACAGACACACAGACACACCAAATCATTATGAATTGAAAAAATAGGGGGACCCTGATGTAAACAAGACGAAAGTCTTTCTCTGGTCTGCATCCCCTTAACAATTGTGTGTATTGAGCCGTACTGTATTGTACCCATTCTGCAATCTGTTAATAAAGTTTTCAATCAATCAATCAAACACACGACCAGATTCTATTTCTGAGAATGTCCCAAACATTTTACTGTATCATTTCACTCAAAGATATTGTCTTTAGCCTCTACTGTACAAACATAGCATATAGAGCATATAGGCACGGTCTCACCTGTGCTTGGCCTTCTCTAGAGAGAGTCCCGGTAAAGCTTTACATTTTTTATTTATTTTGTTATAATGTCAATAGATTCCTCCGGGGCGTTTCCATAGAGACCATGTGTGTGTCCTTTGTGAATGTGCTGGAGGAGAAAGGCTTTTAGTAGATATACAATACAACCAAATCAACTGTACTGCTGAGGTATATTTAATCAGGTTAGATATTAAATGATAGAGTTACTTAAGTAAATTTTCCCATAGGAGGAAAGCTCTCGGTGTCAAAAGGCAGGAACAGGTTTATTAGAAATTCTAATCGTACAGGTCCCAGAAGAGCCAATCCTTTGTCTTCCAACAGACGGTCAGGAGACAAATGGGAAGTCTGTGTGTGATGTAAATGTTTAAAACCTTTGAGGATTTTGGGAAGGCAACACGTAATTTTGAATGTGACCATTAGGGGCACATGTCTGTAATGAAACTAAAGATGGGAGTAGCTATTTTTCAGTTTAAATTGATAGGTCTAAAAGTGTGAATGAACACTCCCTCTTCTGATGAAGTGATGAATTATGGGAAATAATGGGAGGAGTTACAAAATGGGTATATCTGTTCAAACATTGGGACTCAAGATTCAGAATTGTAGTATAATGAGAGATAACTTGTCTTTGTTTGTACATGATCTGAAGATTATTGTAATAAATTGAGAACCCTAGAAGACCTCATTTATTTTCCACTAAGGTCTTTTGTCTTCGTTTTGATCTGATATCCTTTCGCCAAAACAACCTCACTGCCTTTTTGTAGATATACAATACAACCAAATCAACAGCACTGACTTTAGTAGATATACAATACAACCAAATCAACAGTACTGCCTTTAGTAGATAATATACAATGCAACCAAATCAACAGTACTGCCTTTAGTAGATAATATACAATACAACCAAATCAACAGGAACAGCAGGCTGCCTTTAGTAGATATACAATACAACCAAATCAACAGTACTGCCTTTAGTAGATAATATACAATACAACCAAATCAACAGGAACAGGCTGCCTTTAGTAGAACCCTCAAATGCAACCAAAACAACAGTGATGTTGCCATGTTGTTCATAGGACTCACTATAATGAAACATAAGCCTAGTTTCCATGATGAGCACCTGAGGTCATCTTACAGCACATTACATAATTAATTTGCTCGTTAGACAACCTATGAGAATTGGCCAAAAATCAACCCGCTCATTATCATTATGGACTAGCGCGCACGTGAATGGAACCTATTGCGGTCACGGTCTTTACCAGTGTGGAGAATAACCAAAGCATTATTTCTAGAAACACAGTTATTGCACAATCAGTTATTTGTTTCTTTGTAGCAGCTTATGTGGCTTCAATTATAATATTTGACCGGCTTAAGAGCTCAAAGGTCCACAGTGTTCGTGTGAATGGAGCACTGGATCAGTCTGAGTGACTCTTGTGTTACAGTTTATAGTGTGATCATGGTTTTGTTCCTTTTATTTCAGAGCACTTGTAATAAAAAGTACTATACATATACGATAAGATAGGATAAAATAAGGTATTCCTTTACTGATCCCCTTGGGGAAATTTGGGCGTCACAGCAGCATGGGGCAGGGGAGGTACAGGTAGGGGCAAGGTAACAGTAGAAATCCATAAATATAGCCAATACAAATAAATCTGAATATTTTTAATTTAATTTAATTTCAAACCTTTATTTAAACTCGAAAGGCAACTGAGGTTTCCCTCATTTACAGTCACGTCGAGTGTACACACAGAGTTAAGCAAAAAAAAAGCAATATAAAATCACACAGAATATAAAATCACAACAATAAGACAGGTAAGGGCGGCTAAGTGGCACAGTGGGCAATGCGCTCGCCACTAACGCAGGAGATGCTGGGTTCGAGCCCAGCTCTCTGCGTTGCTTCCGGCTTGGCTGGTCATTCATACTAATACAATTGGCAGTGTTAGGGGGTGGGAAAGCCGGTGGGTGGGGATCGGACGTTGTGGACAGTGACTCCTACAGGTCGGTTGGTGCGCCTGTACAGCAGAATCAGGAAGTATCGGGGGCAGCGTGAGCCTCCCACGCATTACTCCTCGCCACTGAGAGATCGCGCCGTGCAGGTGAAAAGATGCAACGGCTGCCTCCTCATGTACCGGAGGGGACACGTGATGCAAGGCTTCTATCCTCACTACAGCCGACCAGTGGGAGGCATGGTCTAACAACGTTCAAGACAGGGGAGGGTAGAATTGGATAATACGAAATTGGGATGGGAGAAAAATAGAAAATGGGGAGAAAAAGTAGAAAAAAAAACAATAAGACAAGTAAGGATAACAATAAATTAAAACATGTACAACTTGATTGACAAAGGTTGGAGATCAAGGTTTTAAACTCTGCAACAGAGGGGAGAATCTCAAGCTTTAAGGACTGTTGGAGTTCATTCCATGAGCTAGAGGGGCATCATAATGAAATGCAGATTTAGTTCAGTTCTGAGCAGGGTTCCATAGGTACCACAATCCATTCCAATAAGAAGGTAGCTTACCAATAAGGGCCTTACAAATGAACAAATACCAGTGTTTGTTGCGCCTCTCCATCAGCGAGGACCACCTTCTCATAAAGGACACAGTGATGAGTCTCCATCAGAGAGGACCAACCAACCTTCTCATAAAGGACCCAGTGATGAGTCTCCATCAGAGAGGACCAACCAACCTTCTCATAAAGGACACAGTGATGAGTCTCCATCAGAGAGGACCAACCAACCTTCTCATAAAGGACCCAGTGATGAGTCTCCATCAGAGAGGACCAACCAACCTTCTCATAAAGGACACAGTGTTGAGTCTCCATCAGAGAGGACCAACCAACCTTCTCATAAAGGACCCAGTGATGAGTCTCCATCAGAGAGGACCAACCGACCTTCTCATAAAGGACACAGTGATGAGTCTCCATCAGAGAGGACCAACCAACCTTCTCATAAAGGACACAGTGTTGAGTCTCCATCAGAGAGGACCAACCAACCTTCTCATAAAGGACACAGTGATGAGTGTCATATCTATCATTAGTGATGAATCTGAGGGCAGAGTGACAGACAGAGTCCAGGGATGTAAGGGTTGAGGCCGCAGCGTGTCTACACATTACGTCACCGTAAGAAAACTGCTTCGACAACTCGACAATATAGAAATATGAGAAAAATAAACAGTGTAAACAAAGGTGCAAATGAAATGATCGGTTATAATTAGGGATGCTCGATATTGGCTTTTTTACCGATACCGATATTCCGATATTGTCCAACTCTTAATTTCGATACCGATACCGATACCGATATCAACCGATACCGATATATGCAGGGTTTCCCCCCAAAAAAACTGAATATTTTCAGGTAATTAATAATTTCACTGGATGCATTCAAAAGGCTTTCTAAATTTAAGCATTATCTGTGCAAAATATGATAATTAAAAAAGTAAAAATTAACATTACATATCTCTTGTTGTTGAATTAAACCAACATGCATACTTTTGACAATAAATAAAATAAGAATTGGTTCTTACTTGCTTGCCTGGGTAAATAAAGGTTAAATAAATGTAAAAAAAAAAAAAAAAAAAATCCGATACCGATATTTTCCGATATCACATTTTACTGCCGATATCGGCCGATAATATCGGTCGGCCGATAATATCGGACATCCCTAGTTATAATAACATATACAATGTTACAATAAATATAGGCAATACAAAATGTAATCTGAATATATACTATGAGTAAAAGTAAACAGTATACATAGGGGGTCTGTACCCTAACTGGCGTGATATACGTCATGTGTTATAGTCTGTGCAGGTTTTGGTGGTTAATGGTATATTATCCCTCCTGTTATCTTTGGGGGTAAATTTTACCCCATTCAATGTTTAACGTAAATAAATGGTGAATGGTGGATTTATATAGCGTATATATATATATACCATATAACAAATAAACATAAAGCACCTGAAACATACATGTAACTGTGGCCATTACAGTATTTGGTTTTCATAATTTATATGTTCTTTAAGTTTTGTAAGCCTAGTGTAATATTTGAGAATGTATTTCATGTTGCATTTCTTATTTCTTTGTGTCCCGTTGGGCTGCTCTCGCGTGTGTTTTTGGGACTAATTGCGACACCTGCGAGCAAGCAGCAGGAATGGTCAGCATTATGCTCCGGTACAAGTTAATCATTTAACTAATATGACGGTTACAAGAACAGAAGACTGAAGATTTCCCCCCCTTTGTGTAGCATGCATCCAACGAGGTATTTAGTGTTTGTTTGTATTCTGCTTTGGTAAAGTGTTGTTTCTCATGCTGTGCATGTTATTATTTTGTGTTGAACTGACGTGGCTTATGTTTCTCTTTTTAAGTTTTCACGGTGGATTGGAGGAACAAGACTTCAATAAACCTGTAGCAAGAAACCCACTTGTGCCTGTGCTTCGAGGGAATTAGTTTCAAGTTTCTTTATTAGTTGACAAAAATACAGAATACTTTTATATGAAATGCTTTTTTCTGTTTTGCTTCTGAGAGTGTGCTAGATAAAAATAGATAAGTATAAAATAGAAAGTCAATAGTACGTAAACAAGTGTAAACAAAAGTGTTCAATATACATATATACAATATACAATACAGAGTAGGAAAAATAATTACAATACATTTCGGTAACAGTTTTGATTATGATGATTTTCTGGAGGTTTATTTAAACTGCTGTCAAAATGACCCCAAGGATAAAGAGTATCAAGTAAATTTGAGGATAACAGGAGGGTTAATACCAATGAATTATTAATGATACGTAATTGAATATATGTCTTTGCATATTTTGTGACGGTCACAGGTCAGTTGAGTGGCATCTGGTCACCGAGGCTAGCAGTTCTCCAAACATTAACCCTTTCACTACCACACTACAGAAGGTTAACCCTTTCACTACCACACTACATAAGGTTAACCCGTTCACTACCACACTACAGAAGGTTAACCCTTTCACTACCACACTACAGAAGGTTAACCCTTTCACTACCACACTACAGAAGGTTAACCTTTCACTACCACAATAGAGAAGGTTAACCTTTCACTACCACACTACAGAAGGTTAACCCTTTCACTACCACACTACAGAAGGGTTAACCTTCTGTAGTGTGGTATTGAAAGGGTTAACCTTCTATAGTGTGGTAGTGAAAGGGTTAACCCTTTGTCGTGTGGCAGGGAAAGGGTTAACCTTCTGTATTGTCGCAGTGAAAGGATACATCAGTTGGTAGTGTGTGGTAGTGAAAGGGTTAACCCTTTGTCATGTGGCAGGGAAAGGGTTAACCTTCTGTATTGTCGCAGTGAAAGGATACACCAGTTGGTAGTGTGGTAGTGAAAGGGCAAATGACCCTCAAACTGATACACAAATGGTCGGCTGAGAATATTTCTTATAGGCTTTAGTACAGACTTGCCTTCCTATGCTGTAAGAGGGAAGATACCAGTGACTAAAGGGAAAGCAATGATGAGAATAGTCATTCTTGTCCATTATCTCATTGTGCTAACTTCTATTGATTGATTGATTGATTGAACATTTTAATTAACAGATTGCAGAATGGGTACAGTACAGTACAGCTCAATACACACAATTGTTAAGGGGATGCAGACCAGATAAATACTCTCATCTTGTTTCAATTCATAATGACATTTATGACATACACAGCATACAGATATACAGATATAAGAATCTAATCTAATCATCTAAACTAATCTAATCATGACATTTAAGACATACATGACATACAGATATACAGTAGGCCTACTGTTACATTTGTGATATATAATGAAATGATAAGTGAAATTAGACTATTCCTTCTTTTAAAACCTTTAAAAACCCCTTCAAGAAATCCATCATCCTGCTATGCTATGAAGATCAAATTGAATCAGGAAGCAGTAAGGAGAGAAGAAAGAAATAATCATTTTACAGCTCCATCAAAGTTTAGAATCTCTGGAGGCATCAACCCCCTACATTCACGAGGTACAGTTCTGCTCAGCTTAAGCACGGCAACTCAGATGAATAAAGTCAGTCATTGTTAAAGTGAAAAGCAGGATGCACGGAGGCATGCTCAAACTTTAAATTTGCAGTTTAAAGCTTTGGAGAAACAGACACGATTAATCTAGGTTTGAAAAAAATAAAAATAACGAAACTGAGATTTAAAGACAGTTTTAAATGTAATACTGCTTAGTTTTAAACTAACTTTACAGATTGGTGCAACATAATTAAATGATAAACCATGACTTAATCCGACGTACAAGAGAATCCTTGTTGGTGCAGCAAACATAGAATGTGTTTGTTTCCAAAAAAATTATAAAAAAACTGAAACATTTACAAAATATTTTAATTGAAAGAAAAAGAAAATATTATATTATATTATTATATAAAATATATATAATTTACCTATCAAACCCCCACCCAATTAACTATCTTTAATTACCCATATGATCCAGCATTCAGACCCATGGGTCTGACAATGGGTATCTCAGTATACATATCAATACCTAAAAAAATGCTTCAATGACCAAATGTTCTGTTCTCTCTTGATTTTTTCTCAATCTCCATAGCACAGTTGACAACCATGCTATAAAAGCAATACATCTATTTATACAACAGGTAGGTCCGATCACGTATTGTGATTGGTCGAGAGTGCTCTAAACTGTGAGTAGGCCTATATTCACGATACACTCACGGTTAAATCACCATGAATATACCACTGCGCTGACTTTAGAATATTGTAGAAAGTTTCAACTGCCATTCATCAAACAGAAACTGTGTCAACATAACCTACTCCGCGGACAACGTTACGTTTGATTTAACGTACCCGTTAACCATAAGTGGATGGGCCTACATCCACTGGTATTCAGAAAAACAGCATTATTAGACATGCCAATTGCCAATCCAACGAAAGACGAGCTGGTCCCGCTGGAGAAAAGCAGCAATTAATCCTTCAACACCACCAAGTCGACGGCCTGGGCATTGAACTGGGCCAACTCCCGGAACTGTCCGAGGTGCTGATTACTTTTTCCGACTTGCGATAGCTTGTTGATAGCCTACTCCCCTACTCCATTTGAAATTCCAACGAGACATCTTTAGGAAAAAAAATTCTACGCCAAGTTCACTGAAATCGATATAAAAGACCCTAACATTTTCTGTATTCATCTATTATTTTTCCAGACGGTGCAACTTGCTGTATAAAAGCAATAATACGCTCGAACCAGTGGGATATCACGAATATTGCTACTCTGTGACGGCTACGGGCTGAGGGAGCGCATCACAGCCATGGCAATATTCACCATATTCCACCGGTTCTCATATATTATTGCCTAATAATATATAACCAGTCTCTGACACATGTGTTTTGTTCTTTGACTGGTGTCACATCAGACTCTCTTTCAACCATTTTCACAGATTCTGCACAGGACACTTTCCTTTCTGCTCTGACTTCTTGTACTCAGATAGCCCTCACTTCGACACTGAGTATCCCGTGACATTCGGCCTGCTCTATCTAAAGAGTGCGCTGACTAACAGAACACACATCCTGTCCACACCTGCTTCACCAACCTGACGTCTCAACCTCCGATATACAATAGCTGCATGACATAGGAAGCATAAGAGGAGAGCATACAAAAGGTCTAACCCGATAACTTACAGTACATGATCAAGATAGACTCTCTCTGGTGACTGCCCATCAAAACACAACACAGACTCAGAGACAATCTTTTCTCCTAGTTCATTGCACCTCAACACAGTCTCCTCTCCTCACAGACACCCGGCACTTTTCTCAATCTGTCAATATTCAATGGTACAGGCACCCTGGCAACCAATGGCACTCTAACTGAGAGAAACAAAAAGATTATTTGAGCCCACACAGTTGGTGATTAATTCAATGTCAATGGACCAAGTCCAAAAAAGTGTCCCTTGCTGACATGTTTAAGCCAGACAGTTGTTCCTGTAGTGGATTTGAACCTGTGACCATAGGATCCACAGGCGGCCTCACTAACAAGCTGAGCTAAAGGGTCAGACCGGTTAGCAGGCGCTGGGTGACCGTGACCAACTCCTCAGCAGTTTACAGGCGTCTTCCCCCCAGGAAGCGCGTCCTCACACACTCTTAGTTCCATCCATGCAGACACTTACAGGGTTAAAGCACTGAGATCCCACCCCCATAGGGAGGTGTCATCTTTTCTTTTTTATTATATATATATATATACTTTTTATTGTTTTATTTTTTATTTTTACACAAACCACAAAAAGACGTTGAAATTGAAAGCCCGACAACGAAACACGAACATTTTTTTTAACAACAACAACAACAACAACAACAACAAAAATTAGGGCTGTCAAAGTTAATGCTTTAACTTTGGAGATTAATTTTAATTATTTAAAGCATTCAAGTAAATTAATCTAGATTCATCTATGGAGTGAACAATCTTCAACGTTCTGAACTTTCAGCAGTATATTTGCTTGTTATTTTTTTGCATCGACTCATGCACCTTTTTGAAAATCATCTGACATGAAGATGGAAAAATTTTTTGTTGTTAATATGATTTATATTACTGGTATAGGTCATACAAGACATTATCGTTCTCTAAGCCAAGCCAGACATCTGTACTCCACAGGAGTGAAACTGCATTCAAAGAAAGCTACCAAAACAGTCTTTGAATCCAAATATACTTTCCTTGTGTTGATTCTACATCAATTCCACGATTCCACTCAAGCAAACATCCGTTACAAGCCTTGGTTCCAAGTAGAAAAATGCTATTTCCCATCCAGATCAATCTAGATCAACTACAGAAAATTGTGAGATCAACCAGCCAATTTTTTTTTTCAATCTATTGACTAGTGGGAGTGGCTGGGGTGGGATCTAGCATCTAAGTAGTGTCCGCTCGGCAGGTACAGGAGAGCTCCGATAGATCCAGCGGGTCAGTTCACAGGAAGGAGAGACCCCTTGGACACCAAGTCAGTTCATCCAAAAAGGAGAGGCCTGACAGAAATAGCGGTGTAGTTCACGTGGGAGGGAGAAACCCAGCACACAAAACTATATTTGAGAGAGCAGGTGAACATCGGGATCAACCGAGAGGCAGACGCTGTAGTTCGTTAACGTGGCTTATAAAGGGCTGCCATATGTTGTAAAATGTTGTACTTGAACCCCTGATAGTGTATTTTATTTTCTCTAGTTTGAGAAAGAACATGGCACTGTTGAGCCATTGTGCTATGGAAGGACTGGATTTCCAGTCTAACAATATAATGCGTCTCGCTAAGAGAGATGTAAATACGATAATTGTTTTTTGTTTAGAGTTAAGAGCTAGTTTCTCAGTAGGGGTTCCAAAGATTGCTATCAGTGGACATGGCAACAGATCTAAATTAAGTACTGTGGACAAAGTATCGAAAATACCACTTGAGTAGGTGTGGAGTTCTGGACAAGTTTCAAGTTTCAAGTTTCTTTAATAGTTGTCATACAGAAGTACAGAATACTTTTATACAAAATGCTTCTTACTGTTAAGCTCCAGAGACTGTGCTAGACAAGATAAGTATCAAATAACATAGTATAGCATGTAAATTAGAAGTAGAAAATGAGGTCACAGTGTTCAGTATAGACATATGTACAATGTTCGATGCAGAATAGACGTAACTGAGTTACCATATAATATACAATACTATGCAGTGTACTAATATACAATACTATATAGTGCAAAGCAGAAATGGGATGAGGTACAATTTAGGTACAATTTACAGTAAGGTGTACGAGTTGTAGTGCAATCCTTTATCAATAAATATAAAGTGTGGGGAGTGGGTGCTACAGTGTGTTTGTTTAAAGTGAGTGTGTGCTATAAAGTGTGGGGAGTGGGTGCTACAGTGTGTTTGTTTAAAGTGAGTGTGTGCGTGTGGATGTGTGTGCTATGCGCGTTTGATGGTTGTTGTGTAGTGTTCATTGTTCGTTGAGCAGCCTGATGGCCTGGGGATAGAAGCTTCTTCTGAGTCTTTCTGTGCTCGCCTTGAGACTCCGGTATCGCTTACCTGACCGCAGCAGTTCAAAGAGGCAGTTGTTCGGGTGACTGGAGTCCTTAATGATTCTCTTAGCCTTGCCCCTGCACCGCTTGTTGTAAATGTTCTGGAGGGTGGGGAGCCCCCCTCCAATTGTGCGTTCGGCTGAACGCGTCACTCTTTGTAGTCTGCTTCGGTTTTGTGCAGTGCTATTCCCAAACCAGGAGGTGATGTTGCCAGTCAGGATGCTCTCTATTGTACATGAGTAGAAGTTCTTAAGGATCTTCTGACTGACTTGGAACTTCCTTAGGCGCCTGAGGAAGTAGAGGCGTTGTCGTGCCTTCTTCACAACACTGTCAATGTGTGTGGTCCATGTCAAGTCCTCGGATATGTAGGCTCGGAGGTACTTAAAGCTGTTCACTCTCTCAACCGGTGCCCCGTCGATGCTGAGGGGGCTGTAGTCCTTGACCCCCGACCTCCTGAAGTCCACAATCATCTCCTTTGTTTTGCTGACGTTCAGGGAGAGGCTGTTTTCCTGGCACCATCCCGCCAGGACCTTGACCTCATCCAGGTAGGCCCTCTCGTCGTTTGCAGAGATCAGGCCCACCACCACTGTGTCGTCAGGAAATTTGATGATTGTGTTGCTACTCCGCTGAGCCACACAGTCGTGTGTGTACAGGGAGTAGAGGAGGGGACTCAGAACACATCCCTGGGGGGCCCCTATGTTGAGGGTGATGGATGAGGAGGTGCAGTTGCCTGCTCTCACCACCTGGGGTCTGCCCGTCAGGAAGTCCAAGACCCACTGGCAGAGGTCATAGTTCAAGCCCAGGTTCCTGAGCTTGGCTATGAGTTTGGAGGGGACTATGGTATTGAATGCCGAGCTGTAGTCGATGAATAGCATTCTCACATAGTTCCCCTTCCTCTTGTCCAGGTGTGATGCTGCTGTGTGCAGCACATGGGCTATGGCGTCCTCCGTGGACCTGTTGGGGCGGTATGCAAATTGCAGGGGGTCCATGTTGAAGGTCCATGTAAAGAACATGTGACTAAGATCGCATGGTGTATTATAACACCTGCTGCATTTATCCTCCACCTCCGGGTATATCTCGGAGAGCCTGGATTTGGAGAAATGAACTCTATGCAGTACTTTGAGTTGTATGAGGCTGAGACAAGCACAGGATGTAGTGGTGTGTATTCTCTCTTATTAAACTCCATCCCCAGCTCCTGTTCCCATTTGGTTTTAGCTTTGGTTAAACCACTGTCGTTGAATGACATAAGGGTGTCATAGATCCTTGAGATAGATGCTCTTTGGTGTGTATTTGAAGTGAGTAGGTCAATCCATGGCTGTTTGGGGGGGAGTAAAGGAAAGGAGGGGAAAATGGTATAGCTGTACAGTGTCTCAGCTGAAAGTATCTAAAAAGATGGGATGGGGAGTCCAAAGGAGGATGACAGGTGAGAAAAGCTGCAGAACACCCCATCCACATATAGGTCCTTAAATGTCTTAACCCTTATGTGGTGTTAGGGTCTCCAGCGACCCATTTCAAGGTTATATTATGTAATAACTACCATGTAGTTGATTTGATTTGAAATATTTTATATCGAACATGTAGTTTATTTTATTAGAACACTTTATGATATCCTCCACAACACATATATAAGCACAGCAAAACTATGTTTCACCATTTTGAAAATTGTAAAGGTATCTGCATAAAAAAAGGTACGACTGTGGTGTTAGGGTCATTCTTGACCCGGCAAGGTAAAACTATACTATAAAAATACTAAATATAAATAAATAAAATGGTTTTTACATATTGGGGTCATGATGGATGCAGAACAGAACTTAAAATGGCGTCTACATTGCTGCCAAATCCTTAAAGTGTTAAGAACCACTGGGCTATCTGTAAACTGGCTAGGTTTAAAAGGCAGAGAAGAATAGATAAGGGCAGGCAGGGAAGATGAAGAGCAGTAGCGAGACTCTAACCTACACCAGGGAGTGTTACGAGACTCAAGCCAGTAGTTGACCTTGTGAATGTGTGCAGACCAGCTATAAAGGCGGAAAATGGGGAGTGCAACGCCCCCAATTAGCTTGCTTCTCTGAAGGAGAGCTTTGGAGATTCTGGGTGTTTTGTTGCCCCTATCATTTGGTCAAGTGTCTTTAAGAAGTTTTGGGACAGGAATAGAGGGATGTTTTGAAACAAATAGAGAAATTTGGGTAGAATGTTCATTTTTATGCTGTTCACTCTGCCAATCAAGTGGGAGACTACTCCATCTCTGAAGGTCAGACTTGGTCTTGGAGACTAGGGCGGCAAGGTTAGCCGAGAACAAGCCAGATATTGAACGGGTGACGTTGATTCCAAGGTATTGCCGGACATGCTAAATTTAAAGGGCAGGTCTGAGTGTTGCAAATTCAGGGCAGAGTAAATTTGAAGATTTAATTTGTACCCCGAGAATGAGCTAAAATTGTCCAGGATAGATACAATAGCTGGGATACCAGAAGAAGGATTAGTTATGAACAATAGAAGATCATCCGCATATAGAAGAAGTTTGTGCTCGGTTTCCCCACGTACAACACCCTCAAACAAAGAAGAGGACCTCAGTGTGATAGAGAGCGGTTCGATTGCCAGGGCGAACAGCAGGGGGGAAAGAGGGCAACCCTGGCGTGTCCCACGTGTGAGAGTGAAGTAATCAGATCGTTTGCGTTGGTATATAAGCTAGCCAGAGGGGAAGTATACAAGAGACAAATCCATGCAATAAATCTCCGAAACCAAATTTTTCCAGTACTGCAAAAAGATACTCCCATTCAACCCGGTTGAATGCTTTTTCAGCATCGAGGGAGATTACAATTTCAGGTGAAGCAGTCTGGCTTTTAGAGTATATCAAATCAAAGAGTGTACGAGTGTTAAAGAAGATGTGTCTACCCTTAATAAAACCTGTTTGCTCCTCCGATATACTTTCCGGGAGCACCCCCTCCAAGTGAGGGGCCAGTAGTTTTGCCAGCACCTTTACATCGACGTCGAGGAGAGACAGGGGTCTAAATGAACCACAAGAGGATGGTCCTTTTTCAGAAGCAGGATTATAGATGCTTGGGTTAAAGTGGGAGGTAAAGAACCACCCTTAAGTGATTCCTCGTACATGGTCAATAGAAGTGGGGACAGTCACAGTTTGTTGTGGAATTTCCTATAGAATTCAACACCAAACCCATCGGGCCTGGAGCTTTGTTGGTCTGCATTGTCAATTGAACGTACAGTACTATCTCCTCAGTAGAGAGAGGTGCATCCAGGTCCAATACAGAGGCAGGGTCTATCTTTGGGGCTTCAAGCCCATCCATGAAAGCAGCTATTTTAGAGGTATCTGAAGGAAATTCTGATTTATAAAGAGAGGAGTAGTATGAGGGAGGTGGTATATAGGGAGGTGTAATCTGACGTCGCTTTGGACCGCCCGCGAGGTCCACCCGCATATGGATTTATCATTGGGAAAATGTATTATAGGCTATTGTAACAATTCTGCCGCATGGAAATTGAAAAGCTTTAAATTTGTGCACAAAACGAGTTCCCTTCTATCACTAATTATTGTTTACGTTTTTGGTTGAAATAAAATTCGGCAGTTTTTTTATGATTAATTGCGAATATTTTCATGTTGAGCTATATATTGTGGGTGAATACTCACAGAAAGGTACACCATGCAAATGTTAATGCTTTATTTGTTTTAAACAAGACGATTTAGAAATGGGCAATGGGGAAATACATTGCGTTGGACAGAGGGTGGAACACGGAAAAACGGCAATGACGTAACCACTACACCTCCCTATTGCTACCTAAACCTGGATACAGATTCACAGGGCAGTGAGATGTATCAGAGACACCAATGTATCAGAGTGGATTTGAACCTGAGGATCCACAGGAGGGCGCACTAACCAGCTGCCAGGCTAGTTAGCAGGTGCTGGTTGACTGTAGTTTACACTAACCCACTTATCACTACCCACTTTCAAAAACACTCTCAAAAAACACCTAAGGGAGACTGCAACTCGAAACTGGCCCCTGTAAATGTTCGAACACAACCCCCTCCAATGTACAGTAAATTACCAAGTATGGTCTTGTCAATAATCCAATGTACAGTGTTGTTTGTACAGTTGTACAGTGTCCCCCACCCACCCCTCCTACCCAACCATCCCCCCCCCCCCCCCACTCCTACCCAACCCCCCCCCCCCCCACCCACCAAACCACCTCCAATGTACAGTCCCCCCCCACCCCCACCTACCCAATCCAATGTACAGTTTCTACGCCTAATGTATATACTCTTTTCTTTCTGGACTCTTTTTGTATCACAAACAGTACTGTAATTGCAAATCTGGTATGTCATAAATGTATAGATGTAGCAGTACTGTCTATCTGTATGTCATGTATGTCATATATGTTACGATGAATTGAAAATGGGGGACCCTGATGTAAACAAGACGAAAGTCTTTCTCTGGTCTGCATCCCCTTAAAAATTGTATGTATTGAGCTGTACTGTACTGTACCCATTCTGCAATCTGTTAATAAAGTTTTCATTCATTCATTCATTCAACCAGCTGGCAGATTCATTAGCAGCTGCTGGTTGACTGTAGTTTACACTAACCAGCTGTCAGACTCGTTAGCAGGTGCTGGAATGACTGTAGTTTACACTAACAGGCTGTCAGACTCGTTAGCAGGTGCTGGAATTACTGTAGTTTACACTAACCAGCTGCCAGACTCGTTATTAGGTGCTGGAATGACTACGACCAACTCCTCAGTAGTTTACTGTACATTAATATACAGTATTGACTGACATACAGTGTACATTTATTTTAGGGTGAATTTTAAACAACTTTTTAGGTGAGAATTACAACGAGTTCCGATACTGTAGCTTGGCCAACTAGTGATGACCATAAACGTATTAACATGATTAACTTTAGGCGGCTGAGTGGCGCAGTGGGCAAGGCGCTCGCCACTGGTATCGAGCCCAGCTCTCGGCGTTGCTACCGGCTTGGCCGGTCATCATACTAACACAATTGGCAGTGTTAGAGGGTGGGAAAGCCGGTGGGTGGGGATTGGACGTTGTGGACAGCGACTCCTACAGGTCGGTTGGTGCGCCTGTACAGCAGAATCAGGAAGTATCGGGGGCAGCGTGAGCCTCCCACGCGTTACTCCTCGCCACTGAGAGATCGCGCTGTTCAGGTGAAAAGATGCGACAGCTGCCTCCTCGTGTACCGGAGGGGATACATGATGCAAGGCTTGGTCCTCACTGCAGCCGGCCAGTGGGAGGCATAGTCTAGCAACGTTCGAGACAGGGGAGGGCAGAATTGAAGGGAGAATTTGCGAGGCGAAATTGGGATGGGAGACAAATAGAAAAAAAAAGAAAAAAAAAATACATGATTAACTTTAACTATGAACTATCTATTCTCCACTGCTTGTTTGTATTTAACGCCTCACATTGTGCCTCTGGCTTCCTAGACAGCTTGAGGAAGATGTGTTTGGTTTAGTGCCCAACACATGGTGTTGATGACATGTTCATCATCAAAGTCAATAAAGGTAATAGTTATGACCTCCATGTTCATTTGCACACGCGGGTCAGTTCAGGAGTGTGACCGGTTCACACTGGAAACTGAGATTGGCCACATTCTTTTTATGTGAACAGCCTAACAAAACAAATCTGATCTGAGCAATAAATCATAATTTTAAAAGATCAGATTCCACATGATTTGTGCTGTATACAAAAAGAGAAAAACAGATCTAAGTCACATATGAGCGAAAGAAAGATTTGGGCCGTACGAACCTTGTGCTTGACAAGTCTGGAAGACAATAGAGTAAAAAAATATATCAGATATCAGTAAGTGGGGAAATAAACCCGAAATGAGGGAGAGATTAAAGCATTAGTTTCACCTGACTGCCGTGCTCTGGTCGTGTTTCTTCATGCACGCTCTGTCTGTGTGCCCCGTGGATTTGCAGAAGCTACACCAGACAGTCTTTGTGCAGTCGCCTCTCCGATGGCCTTTCTCTCCGCATCTCCAACACGCCAGCTCCGCCGTGGACCTGGTCCTCTCCCTTGGCGTCGCTCGGGCCTTCAGCACCCTCTCTCCCGCCTCTGCGGCGGCTGGGTGGGTATCTTCTGAGGCGTCGAAGTTTCTTAACTTGGCCTTGAACTTTCCCAGCGTCATGTCCGCTGAACCGTGTGTTACCAGGAGTGTGAACGGTTTGTACAGCTCCGGTAGTCCTCTCATCACCATCGCCATCATTAGCCCATCGCTTGGTGCTTCTCCCGCACTCTTCAATGCCGTCATGGCCTGGTCAGCTCTGATGACGTATTCGGTCACCGTCTCGGTGTGCCCCTTCCTCAGTCCTGTTAGTGTTATGTAGAGGGCCACGACTCGGGGTCTTCCTTGCCCGATATAATGCTCTCTCAACACCCCCAGGCTTTCTCGGCCTTTGTCTTTAGTGTGGCGGAATATCAGCCCCAAGCTTGTGTCGTCGAGCAGTGGTGCTAACTCACAGTACGCGTCTGCGTTACGCTGGTCGTCCAGGGCTTGTTCTTCCGCCGTCAGGTCTCCCGTGGGGGCCGTCAAGATCGTCGTCTTTAGTCCCACACCGTGCATGCAGCATAACATGCGCTCTTCCCAGAGCTCGTAGTCCTCTGCCTTTTCATTGAATGAGGGCCATTTGCTCCTTCCCTTGGTCGCCATCCTCTTGGTTGATGGTAGGCATAGCTTTAGCTCTTGTTGGCCTAGCGTCTAGCCACGCGGTGCTCCCGGCGCTAACCTAGCCTATACTTCAGCTAAGCTTGCTACAGTACCCTTATTATTTCACCCCGGCGTTATCTGGGCCCATAACCTGTTAACAGAATTCGGCTATAGGGCGACAATAATGTGGTCAAGAGGCATGGTTTCTATCTTGAGCCTTAACTGGCGTGGTTTATTATTCACATGGCAGAACAGTAACACTACAGGTCTTCTCTCACTGAGAGACTGGGGGAAAGAGAAAGAAGTGGGAGGAGACACCTCTATTTATACTCGCCACCTGGTGCTGTTCCTGAGTGTCTCCGCCTAGAGCGCCCTCTAGTGGAAACAGTTCTATATGCAGTTAGACAGTTACTAGTGTAAACAGTTATATATGCAGTTAGACAGTTACTAACAATCCTACACAGAACCTCTGCCTTCAACAGTCTGCATTGTCAAAATTGAACATACAGTACTATCTCCTCAGTAGAGAGAGGTGCATCCAGGTCCAATACAGAGGCAGGGTCTATCTTTGGGGCTTCAAGCCCATCCATGAAAGCAGCTATTTTAGAGGTATCTGAAGGAAATTCTGATTTATAAAGAGAGGAGTAGTATGAGGGAGGTGGTATATAGGGAGGTGTAATCTGAAGTCGCTTTGGACCGCCCGCGAGGTCCACCCGCATATGGATTTATCATTGGGAAAATTTATTATCGGCTATTGTAACAATTCTGCCGCATGGAAATTGAAAAGCTTTAAATTTGTGCACAAAATGAGTTCCCTTCTATCACTAATTATTGTTTACGTTTTTGGTTGAAATAAAATTCGGCGTTTTTTTTATGATTAATTGCGAATATTTTCATGTTGAGCTATAGATTGTGGGTGAATACGCACAGAAAGGTACACCATGCAAATGTTAATGCTTTATTTGTTTTAAACAAGACGATTTAGAAATGGGCAATGGGGAAATACATTGCGTTGGACAGAGGGTGGAACACGGAAAAACGGCAATGACGTAACCACTACACCTCCCTATTGCTACCTAAACCTGGATACAGATTCACAGGGCAGTGAGATGTATCAGAGACACCAATGTATCAGAGTGGATTTGAACCTGGGACCATAGGATCAACAGGAGGGCGCACTAACCAGCTGCCAGGCTAGTTAGCAGGTGCTGGTTGACTGTAGTTTACGCAGCTGTCAGATTCATTAGCAGCTGCTGGTTGACTGTAGTTTACACTAACCAGCTGTCAGACTCGTTAGCAGGTGCTGGTTGACTGTAGTTTACACTAACAGGCTGTCAGACTCGTTAGCAGGTGCTGGTTGACTGTAGTTTACACTAACCAGCTGGCAGATTCATTAGCAGCTGCTGGTTGACTGTAGTTTACACTAACAGGCTGTCAGACTCGTTAGCAGGTGCTGGTTGACTGTAGTTTACACTAACCAGCTGGCAGATTCATTAGCAGCTGCTGGTTGACTGTAGTTTACACTAACCAGCTGTCAGATTCGTTAGCAGGTGCTGGTTGACTGTAGTTTACACTAACAGGCTGTCAGACTCGTTAGCAGGTGCTGGAATGACTGTAGTTTACACTAACAGTCTGTCAGACTCGTTAGCAGGTGCTGGAATTACTGTAGTTTACACTAACCAGCTGTCAGACTCGTTAGCAGGTGCTGGAATGACTGCGACCAACTCCTCAGTAGTTTACTGTACATATACAGTATTGACTGACATACAGTGTACATTCATTTTAGGGTGAATTTTAAACAACTTTCTAGGTGAGAATTACAACGAGTTCCTGTATGATGTAGCTTGGCCAACTAGTGATGACCATAAACGTATTAACATGATTAACTTTAGGCGGCTGAGTGGCGCAGTGGGCAAGGCGCTCGCCACTAACGCAGGATATGCTGGTATCGAGCCCAGCTCTCTGCGTTGCTACCGGCTTGGCCGGTCATCATACTAACACAATTGGCAGTGTTAGAGGGTGGGAAAGCCGGTGGGTGGGGATTGGACGTCGTGGACAGCGACTCCTACAGGTCGGTTGGTGCGCCTGTACAGCAGAATCAGGAAGTATCGGGGGCAGCGTGAGCCTCCCATGCGTTACTCCTCGCCGCTGAGAGATTGCACTGTTCAGGTGAAAAGATGCGACAGCTGCCTCCTCGTGTACCGGAGGGGATACGTGATGCAAGGCTTGGTCATCACTGCAGCCGACCAGTGGGAGGCATAGTCTAGCAACGTTCGAGACAGGGGAGGGGAGAATTGAAGGGAGAATTTGCGAGGCGAAATTGGGATGGGAGAAAAATTTAAAAATAAGGAGAAAAAGTAAAAAATAAATAAAAACATGATTAACTTTAACTATGAACTATCTCCACTGCTTGTTTGTATTTAACGCCTCACATTGTGCCTCTGGCTTCCTAGACAGCTTGAGGATGATGTGTTTGGTTTAGTGCCCAACACATGGTGTTGATGACGTGTTCATCATCAAAGTCAATAAAGGTAATAGTTATGACCTCCATGTTCATTTGCACACGCGGGTCAGTTCAGGAGTGTGACCGGTTCACACTGGAAACTGAGATTGGTCACATTCTTTTTATGTGAACAGCCTAACAAAACAAATCTGATCTGAGCAATAAATCATAATTTTAAAAGATCAGATTCCACGTGATTTGTGCTGTATACAAAAAGAGAAAAACAGATCTAAGTCACTCACATATGAGCGAAAGAAAGATTTGGGCCGTACGAACGTTGTGCTTGACATGTCTGGAAGACAATAGAGTAAAAAAATATATCAGATATCAGGAAGTGGGGAAATAAACCCGAAATGAGGGAGAGATTAAAGCATTAGTTTCACCTGACTGCCGTGCTCACAGCAATTTCCCGATGTTTGAATAGTGTCTGAGCTGAGATGTCTTTTCCTCGTTTGGTTTAGAAAAATCTATTTTTGCCAGGAACCACTCATGTCAAATGTAACCATTTATTACATGAATAAAAACTAATAATAGTGAATAGTAGTAGTACACTAGAGGAAAGTTCTTCCTCCAAACAAGCAGGATAAGCAGTATAGGGAGGTGTAGTGGTTACTTCCTGGTCTATAGGGAGGTGTAGTGGTTACTTCCTGGTCTATAGGGAGGTGTAGTGGTTACTTCCTGGTCTATAGGGAGGTGTAGTGGTTACTTCCTGGTCTATAGGGAGGTGTAGTGGTTACTTCCTGGTCTATAGGGAGGTGTAGTGGTTACTTCCTGGTATATAGGTAGGTGTAGTGGTTACTTCCTGGTCTATAGGGAGGTGTAGTGGTTACTTCCCGGTCTATAGGGAGGTGTAGTGGTTACTTCCTGGTCTATAGGGAGGTGTAGTGGTTACTTCCTGGGAGGTGTAGTGGTTACTTCCTGGTCTATAGGGAGGTGTAGTGGTACTTCCTGGTCTATAGGGATGTGTAGTGGTTACTTCCTGGTCTATAGGGAGGTGTAGTGGTTACTTCCTGGTCTATAGGGAGGTGTAGTGGTTACGGCATTGCTGTTTCCGGCCAGTCCACCATCTTGAAAACGCAATGTATTTTCAATGGACACATTTCTAAATCGTCTTGTTTAAAACAAATAAAGCATGAACATTTGCATGGTGTACCTTTCTGTGCGTATTCATCCACAATCTATAGCTCAACATGAAGATATTCACAATTAACACATTCAGCGCCAGACCCGAGATATCCCATGGTAACTCGCCAGCGGTTGGGCGCCAGACCCGAGATTTCTCGGGTTTTGGTCGTTATTTATTTTCTTCCGATATTTTCATTCATTACAGGGTTAACATGGGGAATCATCCTGAGAATGCCAAAGTGCAATACCTGCTGCATCCACCGAGGTGGCAGTATCGAGCACCCTTTGAACATTATATCTTGGCCTGTGCATCGTTTCTTTTTTCTTTGTCGGGCAAATGGAGCGGTTGTCCCGATCGGATTGAGAAGCGTGAAATGCTCCCCATGCGTTTGGCGGATTATGTTGGCGACACGATCGACACCAATACTGGGACTCGCGATTAGATAATTGGAATATTCTTTTTGGGGTACATCCTATTGAAGGTAAGGGCTATATGATATCAATCCTGCTGTGATCCGACCATGACTTCACCTCAATCACAACATGTGTGTAACGTTACTCCACAACGTATGCCGTTGGTGATGATCAAAGCATCAAAAAACGACCCCCCCCCCCCCCACCCTTTCATGCATTCATGATGAAACATAATACCGATAATATAGATTTGATTTAGAAATAGTACCGTGTACAGGCGAGAAACGGCAACGTTTTTAGTGAAATGCGCATATTGCTGCGTAGTTTTCTGGGATTAGACAGGATTACTCTAAAACTATACTCATAATCACCACGGTATAAAACAGGAATATATGGATGAATTCTTTTTTTCTTTAACACATATTGAACGATAGATAGTCGATGTCAAATGGGCCATAGTATTGTATCCATCCATAGCTATAATATAGAATAGCCCTACAAACACCACCACTTATTCCTATCTCTTAGAGCTTGGCGTGGTAAGTACAAACGATGCTCAACTGCGCGGCATCCATTAAGTTAATCGTAAAAAGAAATCGCCGAATTTTATTTCAACCAAAAATGCCTAAACAATAATGTTAGTGATAGAAGGGAACTCATTTTGTGCAAAAAATGGAAAGCTTTTCAATGTTCATGAGGCAGAATTGTTACAATAGCCGATAATCCATTTGCCCAATGATAAATCCCTATACGGGTGGACCTCGCGGGCGGTCCAGAATGACGTCAGACTACACCTCCCTATAGCATGCAACATACAGCAGAATGATAAAGCAAGGTGCAAAATAATCCCCCATAGAGTACATTAAATAACTCAACTCCATAGAGTACATTAAATAACTCAACTCCATAGAGTACAACTCCATAGAGTACATTAAATAACTAAACTCTATAGAGTACATTAAATAACTCAACTCCATAGAGTACATTAAATAACTCAACTCCATAGAGTACATTAGCTATTCCTTTATTGATCCCCTTGGGGAAATTCAGGCATCATAGCCGCATGGGGGAGGGGGAGGGGGAGGGGAGGTACAGGTAGTAAAAACAAGCAGTGTAAACAATATAACAAATCAATATAATTAACTAACTAACTGAAATATACAGTATTCACATAAGGTGCAGTATGCATAAGGTACTAACTAACTGAAATATACAGTATTCACATAAGGTGCAGTATGCATAAGGTACTAACTAACTGAAATATACAGTATTCACATAAGGTGCAGTATGCATAAGGTACTAACTAACTGACATATACAGTATTCACATACTGTGCAGTATGCATAAGGTACTAACTAACTGAAATATACAGTATTCACATACTGTGCAGTATGCATAAGGTACTAACTAACTGAAATATACAGTATTCACATACTGTGCAGTATGCATAAGGTACTAACTAACTGAAATATACAGTATTCACATAAGGTGCAGTATGCATAAGGTACTAACTAACTGACATATACAGTATTCACATACTGTGCAGTATGCATAAGGTACTAACTAACTGAAATATAGCAAGGTGCACTATGCAGTAGTGTTATTGTCCTTTTTAGGTTCCTAGTAGTTGTAGTTGGATGTCTTGGCAGCAGTCCCTGCCCACTGTTGTGGAGCCTGATGGCCGCTGGTATGAAGGACTGGCCGAGGTAACTCATTAGATAACGCCATGCAGAGCAGAACCACATGCAGGTGGAGGCTGGGGTGGTGGTGCGCTGTACAGATAACAGCAGAGGAGCGTGCGCGGCGTGCACGGTGAGTGAGTGTGTGATGATGATGACAGGCCTTTTAAATAGACCACTTTATCAACGAGACGACCGGACCGCGGGAGCCAGCCGACGACGCGCAGCTCATGACACGTCTGCCAGAATATGTGTCAGAGAATGTCCCAGCGGTTATCTCACTGCTCGATATACTGTGTGTCTCACTGGCCGGAGAGGGGGGGGGGGGGGGGGGGGGGGGGGGGGGGGGGCAAACGTTTGGTGTGGGACAAACAATGCCTATATGTACGGAAGCGTATTGCTGCCACACCAGAAACTGAAAAGAATTATCAGTATCACGTTATAAGGTGAACCGTTTATTGTTATAACAAGATGGTTTTCGCGTTATAACAATGTATTTTCACGTTATTCCGACATACAAACGTATCACATTATCACAAACTTTTCTTGTTATAACAATCTACTATTTATCACGTTATAACGTGAAGCTTTATTGTTTAAATTTTTTTATTTTTTTTTTTATTTTACCTTTATTTTACCAGGTAGTCACTTGAGATCAAAGATCTCTTTTTTCGAGCAAGACCTGGCCAAAATGGCAGCAAAACAAAAACAAACATACAAAATACACAAAACACAGACAGAGACATTCAAAGGCAAAGTGGGGCAAGGGGACACATTTGAGCTGCAGCAAACTAGATTGAATGGGATTGGGGGAGATTGGAGGGTAGGGTAAAAAGGTAGAAAGAGGATGGAAGGTGAGGCAAACATAAAACATTTCACGTTATAACGTGATGAATAGTATATTGTTATAACAAGAAAGGTTTCTTGTTATAATGTGATAAGTTTGTATGTCGTAATAACGTGAAAATATATTGTTATAATGTGAAAAACATCTTGTTATAACAATAAACGCTTCACGTTATAACGTGATACTGATCTTTTTTTCTGTTTCTGGTGTGGCAGCAATACGCTTCCGTACATAAGATACCAACATGTCTGTAGATATTGTAGATGAAGCAAATACCAAGACATCTAGAGAACAATCTGCATCAAATAATTAGGCTATGTGCCAAGAGTATGTCCAGCATCAGCATTGATAGCATAACAATATGCCAAATTTACATACAGTAGTGAATCATTTTTGCAGAATTTTCTTCCAAATCACAGGTGGTAAATAAGGAGCATCCGACCTCCGCTGTGCGTTCACCAGTGTCTGTATCACCACAGTCTCTTCAACACTATTTTCACACACTTCTTTCCAACTAGAAACAAGAAGTCTTTATTCACTGGTCACTGTCGGCCCCTTGATAACAATGTTTGGACTATTATTCAGTACGCTCTATTGTTTGAAAAAACAGTGTGGATAAGCTCTCCTGTGTCAAGCTGCCCCATCCAGGCTGGGAGAGGGGATGCAGAGAGACAGATAACACCACACAACTAAAGTGTTCTCTGTTCTGTGTTCAGAAACGAAATACAACAACCCAAAAACTAAATACATTTCATAAAACACCAAAATTTCACCAATGTGAAATCTACTTTTTTGAACCTAAGCTGGAAAAGAAAAGTCTTCCTAAAACTCCTTAGAAGATTATTCTTGCGGCAGGGTGGCGCACCACGTACAGCACTGCACTGCGGGGCAACGCGGACGTCCCGGGTTCGACTCCCGGACCCGGCGACCTTTGCAGAATGTCTTCCCCCCTCTATCTCCATACTTCCTCTCTCTCTCTCTCTCTCTCTCTCTCTCTCTCTCTCTCTCTCTCTCTCTCTACCGGACTGCCCGGTAGCAAAAACCAATAAAATACCTAAAAAAAATTAATAAAATGATTCTTAACGTAACCACATCTAAATTCCAAGTTCCATGGCTCACTTTTTTTTTACCAAATTTGTCTTACAACCCATGCTATTACCCCAGTGCCAGACCTCTAGAATCTATCCAGGTCTAAACTGGAGGGTGCATTGGGTCAAAGCCAGCAGTGAGAAGACGTCACTGTGTCTCCAATGTAACGATACATTACTAAACAAACATTACAGTAACACTGCCAACACCAGCACGCACACGCTGGCAGAAGACAAGACAAACATCCTGTTAATGATTAGCTATTGGCAACAAACCATAAATGAATCACTAAACAGTACATCTATGCACACAGACTGTACACACACACACATAAACACACACACACACACACACACAATATAGTGTCATACATTGTGAGATTCTTCGGAAGTTTGGATGGTGGCAACCATTGACATGATTGAAAATCTCAAAATACAATATACTGTGCGCTCAAATTTACCTCAGTCATTTTACACACCACCACCACCGTATCTCGGCACAACATCAATTGAAATATCCACCGCTGGTGTGGCGACCCGTTAATGAGTTTCATGGTTTATAGTAGAGACGGTATGAACACCTTACTCCTAGAACCCACCCACCCCTCCTACCCAACCCCCCCCCCCCCCCCCCCCCCCCCCCCGCCCGCTCAACCCCACCCCACCTACCCAACCTCCTCCAATGTACAGTTTCTACGTCAAATGTATATATCTCTTTTCTGGACTCTTTTTGTATCACAAACAGTACTGTATTTGCAAATCTGGTACGTCATAAATGTATAGATGTAGCAGTATTGTCTATCTGTATGTCGTGTATGTCATATATGTTATGATGAATTGAAAATGGGGGACCCTGATGTAAACAAGGTGACAGTCTTTCTCTGGTCTGCATATCCTTAACAATTGTATGTATTGAGCTGTACTGTACCCATTCTGCAATCTGTTAATACAATTTTCAATCAATCAATCAATCAATCAATCAATCAATCAATCAATCAATCAATCAATCAATCAATCAATCACCATGTACAGTACGATTACACAAAGCACCACTTTAACAAATAACAAGCTAAGCCACAGCTCAGGTAAATTTTTGTGTCGATAATCCTCAATACTAGGATACAAAAAAGGCCCTAATTGTGTTACATTCAGTAAAGTTTATTTCTCATACAGTATGTATGCAATATTATATATAAAACAGAGTTACACAGCATTAACACAATGAACCTCACCTTACATGGAATTTCCAAAGCATTTCCGTTTACTAAACTAAACCTCCGGCTGCAGATCATAAACGTGCTTGCTGCTTCCTTCTGTCTCCTTCTGCATACTGTATGTCCTACCCTCCCTCCCACTCTCTCTCTCTCTCTTTCTCTCACTCCCCCTCTCTTTCTCTCTCACCCCCCTCTCCCCACCCTCTCTTTCTCTCTCACTCCCCCTCTCTCTCACGCCCTCCTTTGTTTTGTTTGCTCAATACTCCTCTTTCACTTTCTCATCGTTATTGTTTTTAGCTGTCTCGGTCTACAAAGTAATTAGATCCTGTATTACAGGGGTGGGGGACTCACGTTCCATGCCGAGGTACAATATTATGCTGAGCTCATTCATATAAATGCCCACAGACCAAAAATACTGTTTAACACAATTAATTCAACCCTAAACCCGTCCACTGCTACCCTTGAGCCCACTACTGAAACCTGTACGTTTCAGAATTTCTTCATAGACAGATTTGACAGCGTATAAGAGCTCACATCTCATCCTCAGGCTCTGATCCGTCAGAGACACATCGCCTCAGTCAGTCGCCTCGAGCAGTTTCAACACGTGTGTCGTCCTCCAGTGGTCTGAGGTGGTCTCACTCACTCACTCACTCACTCACTCACTCACTCACTCACTCACTCACTCACTCACTCACTCACTCACTCACTCACTCACTCACTCACTCACTCACTCACTCACTCACTCACTCACTCACAAATCACGGTATCTAGCTCCGTCAAACAGAACAATCATAACAAAAAAAATAATAAATTAAGTTTTTTTTAAACATAATTTTTTTTTTATTATAAACAAAAAGTCAATAGCAATGTATTTAGTTAGCAGACAATGAATCCCACCTACTGTCCCTTAGACACTATAACCATCACGCCTTTTAAGGGTTAACCGGCTGCCGTGTGGCAGTGAAAGGGTTAACCGTTTGGTAGTGTGGCGAAAGGGTTAAGTCACCTTTAGTCTTTGTCACAATCTGCCCATTATGTTGTCTTATTAATAGCAGCTTAACAAACTGAGTCGCCCCTTCTCGTTTTAAACTGACGTTTTAAACAAAAAAAAGATTAAAGAAAACCAGCCTAGACCCCCAGTGACCATAACAATTACAGGCCCATCTCAAAGCTACCCTTTATTTCTACCATCTTGGAAAAAGTTGTCTTCTTCCAGGTTTTCCTTCTTCCTGAACACTTTCAACATCTTTGACGAATCTCTGGTGTTAGATCTCTGCATAGTACTAAATCTGTTCTGTCGAAGGTATGTAATGATATCCTTCTCTCTGTCGATTCTGGTTCTCGTGCCATCTTAGTCCTGCTCGATCTCAGTGCAGCATTCAATATTATTGACCATGGCATTCTTTTAAGATGCCTGGAACATGAAGTTGGTTTGCAGGGCTCAGTGTTAAAATGGTTTACTTCCTAAAACAAAGAAACCTTTCTGGTAAAGTAGAAAGATGTTTTTTTTTTATTTATTTTATGTGGCATTCCCCTCTATGTTGGGGCCTCTTTTATTTTCTCCTCTGGGCTCCATCCTATAGAGAAATATAATATTTTATATAATTGTTATGCAGATGACACACAGATGTATCTGCCAATTACACCTGACAACACTTGCTCATTGAAGAATCTTTTACCAGTCTAGAAGACACTAAATGGTGCATGTTGAGGAACTTCCTTCATCTAAATGAAAACAAAACTGAAGTAATTATATTTGACCCTCCTAGTTCTGTCACTAGCAGAAGTAGCCCTGTCTACAAATGTGCATGATGCAGTTAAAGTCTTTCTGGACTCTTCTTTGAATTTTGATGACAAGTCATTACTGTTATGAAAGGTAGTTCTTATCAGTTTAGAACCATAGCCAAGTTAAAACCATTTTTATCTTTTAACACTAGCACAGCCGACAAAGGGGTCACATGACCCCTAGACATTTTCAATAAATGTATCCTCGTCACTCGGTCGAGCTCCAGCTCTGTCACTCAATGACTTTTCCTAAAAGTACCCGTTTTATCTGGCACGGTTTCTGAAATTTCAAAATGACTTCAGGAAAATGTAATTAGAACGTTATTCCACATATGGGCCGTTGGAACAGCTCTTCCATCCAAAAAAATTTAATAAAAATATTATAATTAAAAGAAAGTTCACTCAAACCTACATTTCATTGTGGTAAACCTCATATTTTTATATTCAGAGGTAATTATATAGTTTACACTGTTTATTTTTCTCATATTTCTCTTATAAGCTGTCGGGTCGTCTGACCCGTTCCTGGCGGCCTAAATATTAAAGGCAACCAACTTGTGTCTAACCACGCCCAACTTGCGTCTAGCCACGCCCCGCGGCGACGCAGCAGCAGCAGAGCGGAGCGGCAGCATTATGTAGCAGTAATCCCCCCGTTTTTACTATCCAGAACTAGCTCAATTGCCAGTGCTGCATTGCTGTGGATCCTACGGCCTGTTGCTGGCAAGTTCGATTCCCTTCAATTTTAATTTTTATTTTTTTTAACGTGCATTCGCATTCTTTCGCCGTTAAGTTTAGGCATAACTTTAAGCATTGTTTCGGAGTTGGTTAAGGTTAGGCATTGTTTCGGAGTTGCTTAAGGTTAGAAGGGTTAAGTTTAGGCGCTGTTAAGGAGCTGGTTAAGGTTAGAGTTTGTCTTAGAGAATGGCAATATTTTTTAACGTGCATTCTTTCGCCGGTTAAGTTTAGGCATTGTTTCGGAGTTGGTTAAGGTTAGGCATTGTTTCGGAGTTGCTTAAGGTTAGAAGGGTTAAGTTTAGGCGCTGTTAAGGAGCTGGTTAAGGTTAGAGTTTGTCTTAGAGAATGGCAATAGACAGCCTATTTCCGCGCTGCAGCTCTCTCGCGCTGCCGTGGTCACATGGGCGTATTGGCCAATCAGAGAAACGCTAAACACAAGTTGGTTGCCTAAAATATTCACGCTTCCTGGCGGGAATTAGTGACATTTTCTCCATGGCTGTGCTAGTGTTAAGGAACTCAAAACAGTTATCCATAGTTTCCCTACCTCTCGGCTGGATTACTGTAATTCCTTGTAGTTGGGTCTGTGACCCATTCCCCTCTGTCTCAACTGCAAAAGGTTCAGAATGCAGCTGCTTTTTAAAGCCCTCCGTGGATTAGCACCACAGTACATTATCAACCTGCTGATGCCTTATGCTGCTCCCAGGTCACTGAGGTCATCATCATCATCATCATCATCATCATCAGCATCATCATCATCATCATCATCATCATCATCATCATCTTCGTTTTACGTCCTCACAATAACTCCTCTCAGTCCCTCACTCATGTCACATGACCAAAGGAGATTCCCGCATTTCACACGCATGCCCTGTATGCCGTGACAAATAAAACTCTTGACTTGATGACCCCATACTTTTGACCAGTCACATTAAGTCCTGTTTATATTTACATTTACATTTAGTAATTTGGCTGATGCTTTTATCCAAAAGCGACTTACAAGTTCTGTACGACCGCTCATCAGGTAGGGCACAACTCTGTCACAATAGCGGCTGGTGATACATATAGTAGGAGTGGCGGGGGGGGCGGGGGGGGGGGGGGGGGGATATGACGTTTTTTTTTTGTCAAATCCGTTGTGCAATAGTACATCTTGGTGAGTTGTTTCTATACTATTCACTTATGACATTTTAGGTAACATTAATGAACAAAGGGACAACTACAGTATGTAAGTAGTAAACCCATTTGTTTTTATTCCAGTCCATCATAATGATCATGATCATACTACGGAGCGCTCACTGCGTTGGGGAGAGAGAGAGGTAGAGAGAGGTAGAGAGGAGACTCAGCGCAAGTCTCGGAGCGTACTGTGCGCGTCAGAGCGTTGGTGAAACCACAAGCGTATGAATATTTAAGTAGGTACAGTACAACTATCAATCCGGAGAAAGACTTTCATCTTGTTTACATCAGGGTCCCCCATTTTCAATTCATAGTGACATTTATGACATACACAACATACATGACATCATGACATTTATGGCATAGGGACATACATGACATACAGGTAGGCCTATATAGTACTGTTACATTTGTGACATATACGATATGCAAATATACATGTTACCCATAGATCCTAACAGAGAATACATATAACTTTTATTTGTGACATATGATGGGGAGGAGACTGTACATTAGGAGGGGGTGGGTGGGCGGGAGAAAAAATATACATACAGTGGGGGAGAGAATATATACATACAGTGGGGAGGAGACTGTCTATTAGAAAGGGGTGGGGGGGGGTGGGGGCTTGGACATCGAATTGCAGCCTCCCGTAGGTACTCTTTAAGAGCGGTTTTGAATGTGGGTAGGGATTCACATCTTTTTACAGCTGTGGGTAGGGCATTCCACATTGTTGTGGCATAATTGCGAAATGTGTTTAATCCCTTGTTTGTGCCGAATCTGGGTTGCACATGATTTGTGGAACTCCCATTAAGTACGTCATGTGGAATCCCAAGCAGATCAGACCTGAATAACTTCAGTATGAGTACAGCATATTTTGCATATTGTTAAAAGAGCCAAGGCTGGCTTGCGTAAATTAAACCTATGACTTACCATCAGAAGAGTTGAAGGAGAAGGGGGCGAGTCATTCAGCTGTCCACAAGCCTTAATACACTTAAAGAAAATTAAAATAAGTGTTTCATATCTTTTACTCCAGTCCATGGGCATGTTGTATTTGTCCCTGTCGTTTTAAAAAGCAGGCATGGAAAGCAAAATACAGCATTTACATGACTAACACTTCGAGAAGCTTTGTGGTCCGGGCTTGAACTTTCCATAAAAGTGTCCATATAAATCCATTTTGTGTAACGTTCTGGGTTTCTGTCCTCTTCTAGGACGGGAAACCCTACCGCCTTTCTGGAGTACTTCACCCTGTTCTATGTTATTGCACTGATTGACAGTCACCTCTGGTTTGCTATCACTTATGATGTCACTAATTGAGCGTGTGGTATGTCAGGAATGTGGCTATATAGTAATCTCCTGTTCTCTGTCTCTTTGTCGGAGCTTCAAACAGACCTGCGTGCAGTCGTCTACAGGACAAGTGCTGGACCCTCTTGTTGCTGTTATTATGATTTAGTATTCTTCCTTAAGTATATTCTCAGCTGACGCTTAGCGTCTTTCTTGTTATCGTTACATTATTCCTTGCTCGTGATTCTTACAATAAAAAGAACACACGATTCGAGAAGAGCAACATTTACATTTACATTTAGTCATTTAGCTGACGCTTTTATCCAAAGCGACTTACAAGTTCTGTACGACAAGACAGCAAGAAGGGTACAACTCTATCAGCTGAGTAACAATGTTCATCAAGTGTTGCGTGTTACAGTGTAGGTTAGTTTATTAGGACAAGTGCATGACAGTAAGGTTAGTCGGGGTTAGATTTTTTTTTATTTAATTTTTTTTTAATCATTTCAGATAATGGTTGAAGAAGTGAGTCTTTATTCGACGGCGAAAGAACCACATCTCCGTCTCCTTCTTCTTTCTACAATTGGTACTCAATTCCTACCTTGCATCGTAACAGAAGCTCCAACCAACGATGAGTTCCACAGAAGGACTTCGAGAGGAGATGGTGGCTCAGCGGGACCAACTGAGGGTCCTCATCGAACGCCAGATGGAAGTAAGCGTCGAGCTGGGTCGTCTGGGAGATCTGTCTGTCGTTTCCCAGGAAATAGTAGCTTCAGCGTTAGCTGCGGCTAACGACGCTCGTACTACTGCCACCGGGTAACAGCGGTGGAATCCGCGTCTGGAGCCTCGCCGGCCGGCGGGGAAGGAGGGCTGGTACATTCAGTTGGTCGTGAGGAGACCCGAGAGCCACGGCTGCCGCCGCCTGATCGGTATGGAGGAGCTCCAGAGGGTTGTTCGTCACCCAGTGCTCTCTCGTGTTTCAACTACAGCCTTGTACTTTCCCCACTGATGTTTCTCGTGTCGCATATATCATCACTCTCCTCACAGGTCGTGCTCTCTCTTGGGCCACGGCAAAATGGGAAAATGGGTCAGTAATCTGCCGCAGCATGGATGCCTTCACCCGGGAGCTGCAACATGTGTTCGACACCTCCCGGGTGATTTCCATTTATGAAGCCGGTGGGCGGCTTACGTCCTGCCTGCAAGGCATTCGCTCTGTGGCAGATTACGCCATTGATTTCCGCATTGTGGCTCGAGAGGCGGCCTGGCCGGAAATTCCATGCTGTGTTCTGTTTTTGCAAGGGCTCTTTGTGCGGATGCAGGATGAGCTGTCCACACGGGAGCTACCCGAACGACTGGACTACCTCATCAACCTGGCCATAAGGATGGACAATCAACATCGGGAGAGGGAGCGCAAGAGGGGAGCGTCGACACAGGTACTCTTCCGCCCTTCTTCCGGTGTTGAACCACCAGCATTTCATTACACGAGAGAGAGCCTGGGTGACGAGCCGATGCAACTGGGCGCTCTGAGCCTGTCTGACGCGGAGAGGCAGAGGCGTGTCAACGAGAAGCGCTGCTTCTGCTGTGGCCGCACCGGGCATCGCTTCGTCAACTGTCTGGGATTCTCGGGAAACGGGAGGGCTCGCTAAACTTGGGGAAAGTTTTAGCAGGTGGGTATGTCTATCATTGATGATACACATACTTTTTTTTATGTCACTGTTGGTGGGGGGATTCTCTCAGGATGACCAGGACATTAGTTGATTCAGGGGCAGTGGGTAATTTGATTCATGTGGGTTTGGCATTGGAGTGGGGGGTTCCGTTGGAGACACTGGATGTACCGATTCCGGTTCAGTCATTGGACGGTCAACCACTGGGAAGTGGGATCATTACCCAGCGCACTGTGCAGCTGCGTGTTCAGGTGGCGGGTAGTGGGTGGGAATGTTTACAATTTTACGTTGTCATGTCTCCTCACTCTGTCATTGTTTTAGGTCACCCTTGGCTAGCTGAGCATAATCCCTGTATTAATTGGGCTACGGGTGAACTCTCTATGGGGAGCGGCGTCAAGTCGGTTTCTGGCGAGAGTTCACCCCCCCGCCCCCCTCTCCTCTTTTGTCTCTCTTTTCGTCGCTCAAGGAGTTACAGCGGTTTTTGGGCTTTTCAAATTTTTACAGCCGTTTTATTCGCAATTTTAGCACCTTAGCCAATCCTCTGACAGCTCTCACTAAGGGCTCTCTCCCTGGCTTTGAATGGTCGCCTCGGGCAGAGTCAGCCTTCTGCGACCTTAAACGTCGGTTTACCTCTGCCCCTGTACTGATCCGCCACGATTCAGAGGCTCCGTTTATAGTGGAGGTGGATGCCTCTGATATCGCGGTGGGGGGGGTGATCTCTTAGAGATGCTTAAAGGACGGGAAAGTGCATCCTTGCGATTTCTTTCCGCGCCGGCTGTCTTCGGCCGAGTGCAACTACGACGTGGGTAATCTGGAGTTGTTGGCGATCAAATTGGCACTGGAGGAATGGAGACATTGGTTGGAGGGTGCGGCACACCCTTTCATTGTTTGGACTTATCATAAGAACTTGGGGGTCCTCCGGGGGCGGATGTATGTGCCCAAGGCTGCGCGCTCGCGACTGCTGCAGTGGGCACATACCTCTTCACTCACCGGCCACCCTGGGGCCGCCAGGACTCTGGATTTTATCCGTAGGAGGTTCTGGTGGCCTACAGAGGAGGGCGATACACGTTCCTTTGTGGCGGCCTGTCCGGTGTGCGCGCGTAGTAAGACCTCTCGCCGTGCACCGGCGGGTCTCCTCCGGTCGCTTCCTATTCCCAAACGTCCCTGGTCGCACATATCCCTGGATTTTATTTCTGGCCTTCCCCCGTCAGATGGGTTCACTACCATTTTGGTGGTAGTGGACCGCTTCTCCAAGGCGGCCCATTTCATTCCCCTTCCCAAACTTCCCTTGGCTCGAGAGACGGCTGACCTTGTGGTGCAGCACGTCTTTCGGGCCCACGGGTTACCAGTGGATATTGTGTCTGACCGGGGCCCTCAGTTCGCCTCCAGGTTCTGGAAGGCATTTGCCTCCAGCCTCGGCGCCTCCGTCAGCCTGTCGTCTGGGTTTCATCCGCAGTCGAACGGGTAGACGGAGTGCGTCAACCAGGATCCACGAGGTTGGCCTGGGCTGAGTACATGCATAATACCCTCCTCTCCTCCTCTACTGGTATGTCTCCCTTTCAGTGTGTTAGATCCTGATCAAACTGGCCAGTATCACGTCTTCGTCTGTTTGGCCCTCCATCCAATTCCTCTGCGTTGTGTAATTTTAATGGTCCTGACGTCTCTATACTGGCTGATAAGATCCTTATCTCTCCCCGTTAGTACAATCCGCAAACCATAATAATTCTCCACCTCCGTAAGAATCCGACACTTCGACAACGTGAAATACCGTACAAGGAAAAGCGTGGTTTTATTTGATAAACAGAAACCTCAGCTCAGATGTTAACAGATTGTATTGTCCTTGAAGAGTCTTTCTAATGATCTTTCGGTGTGTTCGTCTATCGTCCTTTTGTTATTCAGTCCAATAGTGTTCAGGCCTGGTCTTTAGCCTAACCCTCCTCGCGTTAGCCGAAGCTAATGATGATGTGGCATTCTCCCCCCCCCCCCCCCCCCCCCGTGTTAAGAGGAGAGAGAGTCTCTTCTGGTTTCTTCTCTCTTAGTCTCAGTCAGATTTTAGTCTGCCCTACACCCGGAAACACCGTTCGACTTATAGATGTTCGTCGTCGCAACGACGGCCCCGCCTTCTGGTTGTCATGCGACGTGTTGTCATGACAACTGCGTTAATAACCTTTACACACATTTCACGTTTCATTAAGATGAACCTCTCTCCCTCCTGCTCTGGGAGACACTCGCTCTTATCTCAGATGTTCTTACAAGGAATGTCAACAAACACCCTCGCTGGCAGTGTATTCAATCCACTGGTCACCGTTCTATCACCGTCTTCCATGCACATTTCGATCTCACCATTTTAGCTGTGGTCACCTCCCCCAAATCTATACATCACATACATTGAAAAAGCACCCCAAATCCTTCATTCCCCCCTTTGATTCTTAATCAACCTTCAGAATCAACAGACTACTTGGTTTTTCAATTAATTATACACAAAAATAGACTCATAACAATGTTTGCCTTTTGTTTTCCATTACCCGCATCACACCCAAACCAGAAAGGATAAACAACGGTCAGGGAGGAGAGAGAGAGAGAGAGACAGAGAAAAACACAGATTGCAACTTCTCAGACGACACACCTAAACCCTTCGGCCCCCCTATTAGGTACACCCCACGTCCAAATCAGAGCGCTCCCTTCCCTCTTACAGTACACCTCCCATCTTGGGCCGGTCCCGTCTCCTAGGGCAAGGGCCCCTTTCAGTGACGGCTCCTTTCCTGAGCTGGTCCCCCCTCCAGGCGCGGTCCCCTAGGCAAAAATGTCTCCCCTGGTCTGCTACTGCTCAGTGTCTCTGGCTGTCCTCTCCACATCTGCTCCTCCACCGCCGCCGTCTCCTCTCTCTCGTCGTGGATGATCTGTGTACTAGGCTGCGGTGCCTGGCCCCTGCGGCTTCCTCCTCCTCCAATCTGTCTCCTGGTCGTCTCCACCGCTGTCGGTGTCTTCCCCCGCTGAAAGCAGAAACACAACACTAGCAGTCGTCTGTACATTCGACTTCCCTTGTTTTGCTATTAGTCTACCACCTTCTCCACACCTATTATCCATCTTACAGGGCGGTTCCCTGTTTGTTGTCTTCCGGCGTGACACTTGCAACTAAACCGATTCCCACTTTTCGACGCTGGCTATCTTCATCCCAGTTTGACCCCCAGCGCGCGCCAGTTCTTCTGGTGACGTGTCTTCTGAAGACCCTGCCTATCTATCAGGTGTGAGAAGGCCCCACTGGAATTCAAACTCCCTCTTTATTCCATAATTAACCCATTCAAATAACTGCACCATCTTTCTGTGCAATTCTTATTTAATCCATTGTATAATTAAACTCTATATCTAATATTATTATTATAATAATAATCCACTATCTGTGCTCATTAGATTCCCTAACTTGAATCACTCCCCCAATCCGCCACTAGATGGTAGTACAGATATCTAAATATTCCCCTATGGGTAATGAAAACTCCCCAGCACTACCCCCCCTCCGCCACTAGGTGGCGACCTACTCCTCCTCGATGGTGTTTTAGTTGACGTGTCACTTCCGGGTTCTTATCTGTTATCTCCTCGTGGCTCACGGCCATCTTGTATCATCCTCCTCGTGGCCCCTTTTGCGGCCATCTTGTCTCGCTCATAATGGCTACTCTCTCAAACAAACGAACGCTGCCCTTCCTTCCAAGGCCTAAAAACACAGCTGTTTTTTCCTCTCTTTCCTATCAGGGGACGCTTCTCCCGGACTAAACTCTTGCTTATCGGACACAATACACAGTTTAAGGTAAATTCCCGACCGACTTTCCTCCCGTCAAAACAAATTCCGGCCGTCTTGAGACCACAGCGACCAGTTTAAGGTGGGCCGTCTCAGACGACAGTCTTGTCATAACAATCCCGCCATAACAGATTTCAGTCTGGTTCAGCACCCCCCCCTCTCCTCATCTCTCTCATTATGGCTCCTTCTGCCCTATTTTGCTTTCTTTCGTCATCTATGACTGTTTTGGTTCCCTTTCAGATAACACCTTCGATTTTCACCATGGCTCTCTGCTCATATTATTACAGCTGGCTTCTCTGTCGCTACTTATTTACGGGATGCACTATCTGTTCGTTTTTATTTGGCTTAAAAGATCAAAACAACCGTGTGTGCACAGTGAACTCACATCTTTCTCCTAAGCGCTGTTTCTCCTACAGCGCTGGTCCGCCTCATGACCGCTCGACTCGCCGTTCTCTCCCAGGGCTGGCCGGCCTTGCTCGATCATGATTCTCCCACACACGATGACTGTTGTCCACTGTCGTCCCATTATTGAAAAAGTCTTTTTCCGTTGTTCTTATCTCTCGGCAACCAACTGTTCCCGTTGTTTTTATCTCTTGCAAATCCGGCTGTCATCGGCACCAACTGTTAGATCCTGATCAAACTGGCCAGTATCACGTCTTCGTCTGTTTGGCCCTCCATCCAATTCCTCTGCATTGTGTCATTTTAATGGTCCTGACGTCTCTATACTGGCTGATAAGATCCTTATCTCTCCCCGTTAGTACAATCCGCAAACCATAATAATTCTCCACCTCCGTAAGAATCCGACACTTCGACAACGTGAAATACCTTACAAGGAAAAGCGTGGTTTTATTTGATAAACAGAAACCTCAGCTCAGATGTTAACAGATTGTATTGTCCTTGAAGAGTCTTTCTAATGATCTTTCGGTGTGTTCGTCTATCGTCCTTTTGTTATTCAGTCCAATAGTGTTCAGGCCTGGTCTTTAGCCTAACCCTCCTCGCGTTAGCCGAAGCTAATGATGATGTGGCATTCTCCCCCCCCCCCCGTGATAAGAGGAGAGAGAGTCTCTTCTGGTTTCTTCCCTCTTAGTCTCAGTCAGATTTTAGTCTGCCCTACACCCGGAAACACCGTTCGACTTATAGATGTTCGTCGTCGCAACGACGGCCCCGCCTTCTGGTTGTCATGCGACGTGTTGTCATGACAACTGCGTTAATAACCTTTACACACATTTCACGTTTCATTAAGATGAACCTCTCTCCCTCCTGCTCTGGGAGACACTCGCTCTTATCTCAGATGTTCTTACAAGGAATGTCAACAAACACCCTCGCTGGCAGTGTATTCAATCCACTGGTCACCGTTCTATCACTGTCTTCCATACACATTTCGATCTCACCGTTTTAGCTGTGGTCACCTCCCCCCAATCTATACATCACATACATTGAAAAAGCACCCCAAATCCTTCAAGTGTCAGTATGCTTTTCAACCTCCTCTTTTTGCCGTCTCCTTCTTCCTTCTACAATTGGTACTCAATTCCTACCTTGCATCGTAACATTTAGTTAGATCCAACACTGTCTGAATGTACAGTATCTTGTGATTACTATCAATTTCACAACTATTAGCCAAGCGTATGCAAGGTATTTTCCTTTTTTATTTGTATTTATTTTTTTCACCCTCGAGGTGATTCGGGATGTGATGTCACGTGCCACGTTCAGCCAATAAAGTGACTTCGAGGGCTAGAGAAAAGCACCCTCGGATATCGTATTTGAAGACGCTGATTGGATTACATTTAGTTGCATGTTGCCCTGTGAGTTGACACTGGCGCTGATGTCTAGCGCCCTTTGTGACTTGCTTGACTAATTGATGAAAAGACATGACTTGACTTTGACTTGGTATTCATGACTTGAGACTTGACTTAGACTTGAGCCAGATGACTCAAAAGTACTTGACTTTTCCCGCACCGGTGTTGACAGCTTGTGAATTTACAGCTTTTCATGATGGAGCTTCATCATTCCATTTGCGCTTCCTCACTAGTTCTAAGTTAAGCTTTCTCTCTCTTTGTTTAATCAACTGTGGGACAAACGCAATCCTGCGAGATCATGCAAACAAGATTAGAGGTATTCTTCCTGAGCTAGGATTTAAATGTCAGTGTTCTATGGATGTATTATATCTAGTGGCGGGACTCAATAAAAAATGTAATCAAATTAATTCGAGACTTTATAGTTAATTAATCGAAATGAGTCACATTTAAAAGAAAATCAATTAAAATGGATTTTGGTATACGAGTGAATCAATAAATATACATTATACATAGGTTTAAGCAGCAAAATCTTGTTTATTAGCTACTACACAGACCAACAGTCAGATCAATGCAATTTTTAACAAAGTGCAGCAATTTTAGGAATAATATATATATAGCGCAAATGACCTCTTCTCTTTTGTTACTTACACAATAAAGAAAAATCACTTTGAGTGCTAATGAAAATAGAGTAACAGAGGTTTGAACACACTGAAGTAAAAGTTGTGTGTACTCACATTTCTGTTTAGTGGTTGCCAGATGCCTGTTTTTAAGTTCCAGCGTCTCGTAGAGGTAGGAGCTGGAAAACATAACGGTTCCATTGCCTGAAGTCTTATAGTCATACAGGTCCAAAGTTTATAAAGATCCCAGGGAAAATGCATATTTCACAAAGGTTTTTGTTATGTGTGTACCGCAATAATTCACTGTGATTATTCAAAATGGCCGCCCACTGCCTTTATTTCGCCTTTCGAGTCAAAACAAAGGACTTCCGAACGGCTTGTCAAATTACGCACAATGTGAGCAATGGGTACTCGCGCTTACAAGATAAAAACAACGTGGGAAACTGTTGCAAGTAGATAATAATCTCTCTCAGCATTATAAAGGTCTGCTCCGGCGTCGACGCCTTGAGAGCGCTCTTGTCATGCAGACTGAGCTCGATTGATAAATTACTTACTTTCCCCCCCCTTTTTGACGGTGAGCAGGGTTACCCCTTTAATCCACTGGAGTATCACTCCGCAAGTCGTCACAGGGGCTATATAAGACCTCTCGGAACAGCGTGCTCGCCTTTTGCAGAAATCTCCAGAGCCAGCGGTCTTCAAACACACAGCTCCCCAGGAAATGTAGCCCCAGCGTGCAGCCCGAAACGACGGTGTAAGTAATTTTTTATAGGCGGCAGTTCTGCATATTATAGTCATCATTAAGTTTCCGACAGTCTATAGTGTTTGTGAGATGTTTTTCCAGAGATTTTGGTCATATTTTCCACTTCAAACACTTTTTTCTAGTACCGATGTTGAGTGGAGAAATACCCAGGCTACAGGCTTATATTTGTGTTTCACGCTGGCCGTCACACTTGTGCCTGAGTGACAATTGACGTATTTATTTAGCGAATGCAATGTTTTCAAATAGCCACATTTCTGTATTTAGTTTATTCATTACTGGGTTATATTCTATATATAATATATTTCATGTTATCAACCCAGAACGGACAATGAGTGTGACGGGTCGGCCCACCCTGCATAGCCGGAGATGAATGCCTGCCGGCGGCATGTTTTCATTAACTCTGCTAACGTCAAGCTAGCCCAAGACCCAGAGGCCACTGCTGCTATCCAGTGAATGAACTCCAACAGTCCTTAAAGCTTGAGATTCTCCCCTCTGTTGCAGAATTTCAACCTTTGTCCATCAATTTGTATGTGTTTCAATTGATTTGTTATCCTTGCTCTTCGCCTCATCTTGTTGTCTTATTGTTATGATTTTATATGTTGTGTGATTGTATATGCTTTTTTGACTGTACAGTGTAGATGAGGGACATCTCAGTTGCCGTTCAAGTTTAAATAAAGGTTTGAAATTAAATAAAAAAATGTAACACCACTCACTATCCTCTATGTTGAAAATTCAATGGAAGGTCTAATTAACAGAAAGATTACTTAGATATCATGCTAATAATCTGTCATAGATGTTTGTTTTAATGTAATATGTGACAGTAGGCCTAATGTAAACAGAGAAGCCTATTATTTTTAGAAATGAGATTGAAAAGAAAAACATAATTGCAGCACACAAATGCATGAAAGGCAGCAATCACTATATTACAGTCATATTTGTGAGGTTTCTGTCCTTGCCTTCTCACTCGTTCTGTTCCTTTAACCACCCTCGCTTTGTTTTCATTCGTTTTTTCTGTCAAGTATTTCAATTCCCTCGTTCACACGTTTCTCCCCGCTGACGTCATCTGAGACGTCGCTGATTGGTTCCCTCACTTCCCCACGCTTTTCAATCACATTCCCCAGCTGTCACTGCCTTTCAATCAATCGATCCCTCATTATTTATACCCCTTTTTCCCCACCCTAAGTTGTTGGTTCGTCTTGATTTGTCGCTGGATGTTTTTCCCCGTTGCTTCTGTTTCACTGTGCTATTCTCCAGGAAATTCCTAGAAGCCTTCGCTTGGATACCTGCTCCGTGGCGCGCGCTCGCCTCCACTTCGTTCCTGTTCCTTTACGCAGCACGTCTGGGTGAGTTTATCTAGATTGACTGTCTTGACCTATTTCCGATTTTCGTGTGTAACCCTTACACTGAAGTCTACCACCTTTTTGTCAGACAGTCACTCACCCAGCCATTATCGTTTTTGCTCTTTCCTTATGGAATAATATTTTTGGGATCTTCCACCTCCCACTGTGTATTTACACGAAGATATTATTTCACATTTGGACTGTGTTTGGATTTTTGCTCACTGTGTATTTACACGAAGATATTGTTTCACATTTGGACTGTGTTTGGATTTTTGCTCACTGTGTGTTTACACGAAGATAGTATTTCACATTTGGACGGTGTTTGGATTTTGCTCACTGTGTGTTTACATGAAGATTTGCACTTGGGCTGTTTTTGGAATATTGCACATCACTGTGTTGTTTAACACGAAGAATATAACACCCTGTCCTCCAGCTCGTTTCAAGTCTGCACTGTCACTGACCCGTTCCCTCTCTCCCTCTCTCGGTCTTACACAACATCTGAGAGGTCCGCCGTGAGATTCTGCAGAGCGGTACAGAGGTCTGCTCCTGCTTCCCAAGACTACCCTTCCGGGAGAAGCTGCAGAGCAGCAGAACTTTGCCCCTTGTTCATTGTACCTGTTCTTGTTGACCTGCTTTCCCTGTTTCACTTATTCCTATTATCAAATAAACAAGCCCTCGTATTTGGCAACTCTGAATCCAACTCTCTTGTGTCGTTAGCGTTTGGGGTCGGTGTCAAACCATAACATTACGAACCAACCAATGACGACCCCAGCCGACACAGAGAGAGTAGTCACCTTGGGCATCGAGGGGGTGGTAAGGCGTGCCCTACGCTTCCATCGCGCTCCAGGCAATGTACCTGTTAACCGTCTCTTTGTCCCCAACTCAGTCCGGTCCCGGGTCCTCCAGTGGGGCCATACCAGCCGGTTCGCCTGCCACCCGGGCGTTCATCGCACGTTCTCCCTCCTGGCTCGTCGATTCTGGTGGCCCACCATGAGGAACGACGTCAAGGGGTTCGTACTGGCCTGCGCAGTCTGCGCCCGCAAGAGAGTCAGCACAGCAGCGGCAGTCCAGTTAGAGTCAGCCAAGGAACACGCCCTACAGCTGGATGCGGCTGCAGCTGCTGTACAGGGACTCCGAGAGCAGGTCCTGCTTGTTCAAGGTTCAATGGCCGCTTTGGCGGGACAACAGTCCGACATTCTCGCTCAGCTTCACTCGCTGGGCGACACCGTTAATGCCTTTCACCTCTCACACCCTTCAGGAACATTCCCCGCAGCCCCAGCAGATCTCGCATCTCGGGAACCCCTTCTCTCCGTCCCACGGCTGTTCGACGGTAATCCCGAGGAGTGTGCCACATTCATCATGCAATGTGAGTTGGTTTTCCGTCATCAACCAAGCCGTTTTTCTGCTCGTGGGTCCCAAGTGGCTTATATAACCAACCTACTTTCAGGCCATGCTGCCCAGTGGGTCACTTCCTCCTGGGCAATGGAGGCAGATTTTTTGTTCTCCTACCCAGACTTCGTGGCGGAGCTCCGCAGAGTGTTCCACCATCCAGCCCGAGGTCTGGACCCTGGAGCCCGGTTGGGGACCTTCCGACAGGGGAGTGGCAGGGTGACGGACTATGTCATGGAGTTTCGACTGGCGGCGGTGGAGAGTGGATGGAACGAACCTGCTCTTCGCCTAACCTTCATGAGGGGGCTCTGTGACGCAGTCAGGGACCAGCTCGCGACCCAGGAGGAACCTGGTTCCCTCGAGGACCTGTTCAGCCTCGCCATCCGCGTCGACGGACGCCTCCAGGAGAGAAGACGTGAGAGAACCCGACGGGGACCCCCAGACGCACCCCCCGAGGACCACGACCTCGAGGAGGATTTCGGTACCTCAGACGTACCCCCCGAGGACCACGACCTCGAGGAGGTTTTCTTTACCCCAGACGTACCCCCCGAGTACTACGACCCCGAGGGGGTGTTCAGGGAGTCCAGGGCTCAGGTCTTTCCGCCTCGCCGGCCTTACGACTGTGCCGTCGACCGCCGCTCAGGGGCTCCCTTTCCCAGCGGCCGCCTCTACAGTGCTGTCCGTCCTGCCCCCTCCGTGACTGATGGGTTTGTTCCCTCCCGAGCCGTGACCAAGGAGGAACCCATGCAGCTGGGACGCAACCGCCTTAGCCCGGCCGAGCGGGAGTCCAGGCTCTTCTCCGGCCGTTGCCTCTACTGTGGCCGGGATGGACACCGTGTCTCCAATTGCCGTGCCCGGCCAAGAGGACCAGGCTCGCCAAGACCCCGGGAGATCCTGGTGAGCCGTCTTTCCTGTCCCCCGCCCCGGAGGCCCGCTGGTGAGTCGCCTCCGGACCTCTCGTCCATACCCACCCGTGCACCACCCAACCGTCTGGCGGACGTCACCCTAGCCTGGGCGGACCAGCGGGCGACGGTGGGTGCACTCATGGACTCTGGTGCTGAGGGGAGTTTCATGGACGTTGGGTTTGCCACCCGGGCCGGCATTCCGCTTGAGGACCTCGAGAGGCCCTTGGAGGTCTTCGCAATGGATCATCGCCGCCTGGCTGACGTCACTCAACGCACCTGTCCAGTCCTTCTCACCGTTGCTGGTGACCACGTTGAGAGGCTCCAGTTTTTCGTCACCAGCTCTCCTCTTGTCCCTGTGGTCCTGGGCAGGCCCTGGCTCGCGCTGCACGAGCCCCACATCGCCTGGTCCTCCGGTGCCATCAAGGGGTGGAGCCCCTCCTGTCGTGCCCGGTGTCTTCGGGTGCCGTCCAGCCCCCTCACCGGGTCCCAGTCCTCGTCTCCGGCTTCCCTCGCCGGTTCTCTGCCCCTGTGCCCGGCCTCCGCTGTCGGGTCCCAGTCCCCGTCTCCGGCCTCCCTCGCCGGTCCTCTGTCCACGTCTCCGGTCCCCCTCTCCGGGCCTCTGTCTTTGTCCCCCTCTCCAGTGCCCCTGATCGCCGGCTTCCTTGGGTCCCGTCCGGGCAGGCCGGGGCCGTGTGGGTCGCCGGGTGCTGTAAGGTTTGGCTCTTTCCCCACCACGGGCTTCTTGAAGTACTGTGATGATTGGTCCGCTGCTCCAGACGTCTGAGCGCGCCTGTCGTGGTGCCGACCGGCGCCGGGTTCCTGCGCCGACTTACCGCCCTGGGCAGAGGGTGTGGCTCTCCGCAAGGGACCTCCCGCTACGGTCCTCGGCCAGGAGGCTCAGACCCCGTTTCGTCGGACCTTTCGAGGTCCTGAAGGTACTCAGTCCGGCGGCCCTGCGCCTGAAGCTTCCTGCATCCATGCACATCCGCCCCGTGTTCCATGTCTCCCGGGTTAAGCCCATCTCCCTCAGTCCCCTTTTGCCTCCAGCTCCTGATCCGGCGCCTCCCGTGTTGGTGGATGATCGCTGACTTCCATCGAGCCCATCCTGACGGGCCGGGTCGGCCTGGTCGCCAGGTGGCTCCCGTTGAGGGGGGGGTACTGTGAGGTTTCTGTCCTTGCCTTCTCACTCGTTCTGTTCCTTTAACCACCCTCGCTTTGTTTTCATTCGTTTTTTCTGTCAAGTATTTCAATTCCCTCGTTCACACGTTTCTCCCCGCTGACGTCATCTGAGACGTCGCTGATTGGTTCCCTCACTTCCCCACGCTTTTCAATCACATTCCCCAGCTGTCACTGCCTTTCAATCAATCGATCCCTCATTATTTATACCCCTTTTTCCCCACCCTAAGTTGTTGGTTCGTCTTGATTTGTCGCTGGATGTTTTTCCCCGTTGCTTCTGTTTCACTGTGCTATTCTCCAGGAAATTCCTAGAAGCCTTCGCTTGGATACCTGCTCCGTGGCGCGCGCTCGCCTCCACTTCGTTCCTGTTCCTTTACGCAGCACGTCTGGGTGAGTTTATCTAGATTGACTGTCTTGACCTATTTCCGATTTTCGTGTGTAACCCTTACACTGAAGTCTACCACCTTTTTGTCAGACAGTCACTCACCCAGCCATTATCGTTTTTGCTCTTTCCTTATGGAATAATATTTTTGGGATCTTCCACCTCCCACTGTGTATTTACACGAAGATATTATTTCACATTTGGACTGTGTTTGGATTTTTGCTCACTGTGTATTTACACGAAGATATTGTTTCACATTTGGACTGTGTTTGGATTTTTGCTCACTGTGTGTTTACACGAAGATAGTATTTCACATTTGGACGGTGTTTGGATTTTGCTCACTGTGTGTTTACATGAAGATTTGCACTTGGGCTGTTTTTGGAATATTGCACATCACTGTGTTGTTTAACACGAAGAATATAACACCCTGTCCTCCAGCTCGTTTCAAGTCTGCACTGTCACTGACCCGTTCCCTCTCTCCCTCTCTCGGTCTTACACAACATCTGAGAGGTCCGCCGTGAGATTCTGCAGAGCGGTACAGAGGTCTGCTCCTGCTTCCCAAGACTACCCTTCCGGGAGAAGCTGCAGAGCAGCAGAACTTTGCCCCTTGTTCATTGTACCTGTTCTTGTTGACCTGCTTTCCCTGTTTCACTTATTCCTATTATCAAATAAACAAGCCCTCGTATTTGGCAACTCTGAATCCAACTCTCTTGTGTCGTTAGCGTTTGGGGTCGGTGTCAAACCATAACAATATTCCCATTAAGATCGTGAAGATCAACATAAACAGAGAGTTCTCAATTATCAACAACTATCAGACATTTACAGTATCTATATAATTGGTCCCATCATCATGTTTTGTATGAGAAAAGCATGGATGGATTACTGAACGGGCCTGCTTGGCCCCTAAGCCAGAGACTACATGTAGTCACTGTTATTAAATTTATATTTCTCACTGCAAAGAAAAAGGGCTTAGTATGGCAATCCCTTTGAGCTTTTAATCAAGCATCAGCTAGCTGTGTACCTAGCTAGCTCATTCACAAGTTTCAAGTTCAAGTTTGTTTATTATTAGTCACAACAAAATACAGAATACTTTATGCGTTGTGTTTATCTCTTTCTTATTGTACTGACTGATACCCTCTCTCCTTCCCCGTTGATACATTCATCTCAAAAGAATTAAAAACACACTGGAAACAGGATACCTTTCCTTGGAACGTTATGTTTATTCCCATAAACATACTCTGTACAAGATGAAAAACAGTTCCGAAAGGTCTTTGAAAAATATATTGAATTCATTATCTCTACCGTCTCTTCTGCTATTAGTCCGATGGTGGTTGAGGCCTCATTGTTAGCCAAAAGCCTTCCCTGTTAGCCAAAGCTAGCCCTCATGGCCTAGGAGGGGGGAGGAGGCCCCTCCCCCACCCTCCAGCTTTGCAGTCTCTCTATCCACCTCCCTACGTGTCAGCCTCGTGTCCTTAGTCTGAGTCAAACCAGAAGAACTCCCAGCTATAAACTATAGTCCTTAGCAATGGCTGACCGCCCCTTGCAACCGCGCAATGCCTCTACATCTCACCTACGACCCAAATCTCTCACCCTTTCTCTATCTCTTCCCCATAGCAACGGCTTCTCTGTTGATATTAACTCCCCTCCCTAGCCGACCCACTATCTTTGTTGATGCGGCCTCGGTGCGGCTGGCTGCTACTCCCCCATCTCTATCACTCTGCCTGCTCTGCTTATGGAGAGTTCTAACAATATGTCTTCCCTGTCTGCTCCCCAGCATAAAGCCTGAGTGTCAGAGGAGATGTCTGCTGTCATTGACAGATATTTACATTATGTACACATTGAAAAACAGGGCTATATTATCACTTGGTTACGTTGAGGAAGGGAGATACTATTGTCACGGGCAGAGGAGAGTTAAGTGAGAGCAGTGATGGGAATAACGGCGTTATAAATAACGGCGCTACTAACGCCGTTAGTTTTTTCAGTAACGAGTAATCTAACGGATTACTCTTCCAATCTTAATAACGCTGTTACCGTTACTGCCAAAAAATGCGGCGCGTTACTATGATTGAAGCAGTTTTTTTCATCAGACAGATCTCTGCGCCGAGAGGAAATTCTGTTCTTCCTTGGTTAGTGGGCAGCGAGCGAGACAAGCGCATACATGCTGACGATTGGCTGAGGTTGAGTAAAATGTCATCGTAAGCCAATCAGAGGTAGAGGTGGGAGGGTGTTCGAAAGCATGCAGAGTCAGACACACAGCGACAACACAAGCGAGTCACAGTCAACGAGAGACCGCGGTACGTTTGTTTGGCGAGCCCAAATAATCCAAAACGAATCCAACGAACAACACAAGCGAGTCAGTCAACGACAGACCGCGGGTCCATGAGCGTTTATTGTTCACTCTTGTGTTAGTTGTGTTGCAGCGCAGGGCACTACAGTAGTGGAGGCTCTAGTCTACTGCTGACAGCCTTATCAACATTCAGATTCAGATTCAGATTACTTTATTCACCATATTGCAGTACAAATGGAACGTGATTTGACGTTTACAGTACATGCTTTTTTTCACATTAAGAACAATACAACAGTAAATAAATAATTATAAGTAAAGTGCAAGACAGGACAGAACAGTGAGACAACAATAGACTGTAAAAAGTGCAGTGGTGGTGGTGGGGGACATGGAAACAGTGCAGCATAGTTCAAGTCCAGAGGTCCAGCCCTAGCAGCTCGCCATAGAGGGGGGGAGCAGGGGGACACCTGACTCGTTTACCAGGCGAGCTGCTGAGGGGAAGAAGCTGAGTCTATGGTGGGACTTTAGTGTCTTGGGCAGCCGTAGCCTCCTGCCGTGGGGGAGCATGGTGAAGAGGTTGTGACCCGGGTGGGCGGGGTCTTCCATGATCTTCCTCACCCTCCTCAAGGCCCTGGAGGAATGTAGGGACTCGAGGGAGGGAAGGGGGCAGCCGATCACCCTCTCCGCTGATCGTATCACCCGCTGTAGCTTGGCCTTGTCCCTGACCGTGGCTGCAGGGAACCAGGTGATGATGGAGAGGGTGAGGATGGACTGGATGATGGCAGTGTAGAACTGGACCATCATAGTCCTCGGCAGCCTGAACTTCCTCAGCTGACATAGGAAGAACATCCTCTTCTGGGCCTTTTTATTGAGAGCAATGGTGTTCAGCTCCCATTTCAGGTCCCGGGAGAGTGTCATGCCGAGGAAGTGGCAGGACTCCACAGAGGCCACCGGGGTGCCTCCCAAAATGATCGGGGTGGGGGGGGGCTGCCTTCCACCTGAAGTCCACTACCATCTCCACTGTTTTCTGGGCGTTGAGGTCCAGGTTGTTGCAGCTGCACCAGCTCAGCAGCCTCTCGATCTCCCTCCTGTAGGCGGCCTCGTCCCCCCTGGATATGAGACCCACCAGGGTGGTGTCGTCCGCAAACTTCAGGAGTTTGACCGAGGGGTGCAGAGAGACGCAGCTGTTGGTGTACAGGGAGAATAGTAGTGGGGACAGAACGCAGCCCTGTGGGGAGCCAGTGCTGATGGACTTGGGATCGGAGATGTTAATTCCCAACATAGTGCTGCACTTCCTGGTTTAATAGCACAGTCTTCAGGTGCTCAGAGATATATATATCTGTATGTCATGCATGTCTTAAATGTCATGATTAGATTAGTTTAGATGATTAGATTAGATTCTTATATCTGTATGTTGTGTATGTCATAAATGTCATGAATTGAAAATGGGGGACCCTCATGTAAACAAGACGAAAGTCTTTCTCTGGTCTGCATCCCCTTAACAATTGTGTGTATTGAGCCGTACTGTATTGTACCCATTCTGCAATCTGTTCATTAAAATGTTCAATCAATCAGTATATATTTGTTATTTATTTTTGGTATAGTGCTTAACAAGCATAATTTAATGTTGCCCAGTTGTGGCCTGTTGAGGGGCAATACATATAAAAAGTTCCAAAACATCTATTGTCTTTGTATTTGTATGATCCACTATATAAACATAGTAATTATAATATCTACATATACATGGCATTTGATTGGAGGCTATAGTCTCACTTTGTCCCACAGCAACATTAAAATAGTTTAGATTTGTGTATGTTGTTTATGTAAAAAAATTACTTGAAAGTAACGCAATAGTTACTTTATGAAGTAACTATTTACTTTTATAATTTGTAACTGAGTACGTAATTTAGTTACTTTTTGGAAGAAGTAACTAGTAACTGTAACTAGTTACTTTTTAAAAGTAACTTGCCCAACACTGGGTGAGAGGTAGTTGAAAGGAGAGGTTAGAGCGAGAAGGTGTTCATGTTACTGGACCCTGGACTGGCTGAGATACCCCCTTGTGAAACTGACCCTGGACTGCACTACAAACCCTGAGTATTGAACATTGCCTTTTTGTACGTGTTTTGACACTGGACTGTTATTTGACTCCTCTATTGCCCATCGGACTTGTACTGCTGAACAATAAATATCATTTGTTTATTGAAATTGTGCTTGTGTGGACATTGGGATTGTTTGTTTTGGTCCGGGTCCGAGCCTGAACACCACAAGGCTTGTCACAATATATAATAATAATAATAATAATAATAATAATAATAATAATAATAATAATAATAATAATAATAATAATAATAATAATAATAATAATAATAATAATAATAATAATAATAATAATAATAATAATAATAATAATAATAATAATAATAATAATAATAATAATAATAATAATAATAATAATAATAATAATAATAATAATAATAATAATAATACATTTAATTTGTAATGCACCCTACATTCCTGAGAATCTCAGAGTGCTACAGAGTTAAGAAAGAATAAAATAAAAATAGATATATAAAAAAAAAAAAACACATAGCAGAACAACATAAGATAAGACATAAAAAAATAACTAATAAAAGGCCTTTCTGAAAAGGTAGGTCTTGAGTCCACGTTTAAAAGTGTCAACAGTTTGTGGTGCTCTCAGGTGGTTGGGGAGAGCATTCCACAGTCTGGGTGTGGCCGAGCAGAAGGCTCGATCGCCCATGGTGTGCAGCTTAGTCCTGGGGGCTTTGAGGAGGTAGGCTGTGCTGGAGCGGAGCGAGCGTGAGGAGGGCTGGGGGGTGAGGAGTTCCTTGAGGTAGGCAGGGGCACCACCGTGTACACATGAGTGAGGAGGGAGACCTTGTAGTCGATCCTGTGTTCCACGGGGAGCCAGTGAAGTGATCTGAGGGTGGGGGTGATGTGGTCATGTTTGCGCACCCTCATCAGGATCCTATCAGCGCTATTCTGGGTGGATTGCAGTTTTTGAATGCTTTTACTAGGGATCCCGATGAGGAGTGCATTACAATAGTCCAGCCTGGAGGAGACGAAGGCGTGGACGAGTTTCTCAGAATCTGCCAGAGTGAGTGAGGAGCAGAGCATGTGAGTGGCGCGGAGCGGCAGAGAAATCCGCTCTTCGCTCTGGATGGCTTAGTTCCGCTCTCATTCGCTCATGTTGCCCCCCCCCCCCCCCCCCCCCCCCCAAGCCGATCTACGCTCGCTCAGCACTCATCTTCATTTGCGCATCAAGCGCTCCGCTGCTCCAGCCCGCTCAGCAGAAAATAATATTTTTTTTAGCATGATGTAAATTAGCTTGATTTGACCAAACTACAACAGTCTGCACCCCCTGGGCCTCTTAACAATTGTTTGTATTGAGCGGTATTGTATTGTACCCATTCTGCAATCTGTTATAACGTTTTCAACCATTCTACTAGCTGTCTAGCTTTACTATGCTAATGTTCGCTAGCCTAGCCGCAATGCTAAGTGTTTATACTGGCAGATCCCATTCACGTTAGCATGTAAGCTAACAACATCAGCGCTCTTTTTGTGGGACTAAACTCTCCGCTCTTGGTGGTACATTGTGTTGATGTTGGTTTTGTTTCATAAATAAATGAGGCAGAACACAGTGAATGTATCATTTTTTTTTATTGCACTTTGTTTGTTTCTTGCTGAAAAAAAATTTTGCTAAGTAAATAGTTCACCGAGGTGATTTAAAGATGGCGGATTTCTGTTTTGACTTAGCAGGATGTGGAATGACTCGTTCACCCTTCTGATTGGTTGAAAATGGCCTTCATGTTTGAACTACATCGCCACATATTGCTTTGGCATTGTACTACATGTATATTACATCAGTTTAAACCACTGCGTGATCGTGTGCACTGAGCGGCTGGGAACGGCTCTGAGCGGAGGAGAGCTCTCGCTCCGGAGTCACTCTGACCCATTTTAAAGCCCACTCCACACTCACTTCAAAATCCACCCGCTCCGCTCCGCTCACATGCTCTGGTGAGGAGCGGAGTTTAGTGATGTTCCTGAGGTGAAAGAAAGAGGTCTTGCAGAGGTGTTTGATGTGAGTCTCGTATGTGAGGTGGGGGTCAATTTTCACGCCCAAGTTAGTGACAAGGGTGGAGAGAGGAATGTCCTGGCCGGAGAAGGAGATGGTGGTGATGGTGGATGACCGGACCTGGTGTGGGGTACCGACCAGCATGGCTTCCGTTTTGGAGCTGTTGACCTGTAGAAACCTGTGGTTCATCCACGCCTTGGTCTCCTCCAGGCAAGCGGTCAGTGTGGGGGGTGATGATGGTGAAGATGGTGAAATCCGGATGTACAGCTGGGTGTCATCAGCATAGCAGTGGAAGGACACACCGTGCCGGCTGATGATGCGGCCGAGGGGGAGCATGTACAGGGTGAACAGCAGGGGACTGAGGACGGATCCCTGGGGGACACTGCAGGTGACGGGGTGGGTAGAGGATGTTGCGCCTCCCAGGGAGACACACTCAGTCCGACCAGCCAAGAGGGACTGGAACAAGCCCAGGGCTAGGTCACGGAGTGGAGACAGACCAGGAGGATAGCACGATCCACCGTGTCAAAGGCTGCCGATAGGTCGAGAAGGACCAGAATGGATGGGGTTCCAGCATCCGCCGCCATCAGAAGGTCGTACAATATACAATACAGAGTAAAATGAGTAACAGTGAGGTAAAATGCAGAGGTACAAAACGTAGGGTAGGGTGCAAATGAGGTATGAATGTAGTGCAAATCTCTTTAATAATAGATAAATATAAAGTGTGTTAAAGTGTCTAAAGTGAGTAAAGTGAGTGGTAAGGTGAGTGTTTGTTTAAAGTGAGTGTGTACATGTGGATGTGTGTGCAGTGAGTGTAGATGATGGGTTGTTACATGGTGTCATTGTCATTGAGCATCCTGATGGCCTGGGGATAGAAGCTCCACAAGGACACTTCTGTGAATGAGCGAGCTGGGTACCCAGCTAGATAGAAAATTGGAATCAAAGCTAAAGCGGCTTGCCATAGGCTTTTCATCAGAAATTCACTCATATCCAACAAACCATAGTAATAAACTCCACTTACCTTTCTGTCGGACATCTAGTCATCAATTCAACATTAGCTTTAGAGGTCCTAAACTCTGGAACACTCTAAGTTCATCATTGAGTTCAACAACCTCCTTATCTATATTTTTAAAAAAAACTATTAAAATCTAATTGATAAATCATCAACACATCAAGTTACTCCTGTGCATCAGTGTTACATCTACTGTATGGCTGCTTGTTCGTTTGCTTCATTATATACTTTACATGTGTTATTCTCCTTGTTGAGATCAGAGGCTCTGTGTAGGATTGTTAGTAACTGTCTAACTGTACATATGGCTGTTTACTCTAGTAACTGTTTACCTGCATATATAATTGTCTCCACCAGTGACCGTCTAGTTGCATATATCTGTTCCCACTGGAGGGCGCTCTAGGTGGAGCCACCCAGGTACTCTACCTGTTATGGTTTGACACCGACCCCAAACGCTAACGACACAGAGAGAGTAGTTTCAGAGTTAGCCAAAAACTAGGGCTTGTTTTATTTCACAGAATAGCAGCAAGAACTTGGTTGAAAATAGACAAAGACTGGGATACAAGCATTTGAGGAATGTTGCTGCTCTGCAGCTTCTCCCGGGGAGGTTCGTCTGAGGAATCTGACAGTGACGTCAGAGCCGCTCTGCAGAATCCTCTCGGCAGTACTCCGAGGTGGTAGCGGGACAGGGAGAGAGAGAGAGAGCGGGTTAGCTCAGAGTACAGTTGGGAACAGACAGGTGACAGGTGAAGTGACTTGTCCCAAACAGATAATCCAAGTGACTGAATCTTCGGTGTAAATACACACTGTGAGCAATGTCCCAACAACAATCCAAGTGATAGAATCTTCGGTGCGAATACACACAGTGAGCGATGTCCCAATAATAATCCAAGTGATAATATCTTCGGTGTGAACACACACAGTGAGCAAAGTTCAAACAATAAGAAATCCCAATGAACAATCCAAAAACAGGCACAGGGTGAGTGACAGACTGAACAAAAAGCAGGATCTCTTCAGTGTTTACACACACAAAAAATGATAGGGTCAAAAGACTGTCTTGCAAAACTCACCCAGGCGCTGTGCGTAAAGAGAGCAGATCAAACAGGGAGAGCGCGTCGTTACGGGGAACGGGTTGTCCAAGCGGAATACTTCTTGAGAGTCCTGGGAGGCAAAGCACAGGGAACAGCAGGCAACGGAAGGAACGGCAAATGCGGAGAATATATCAAAACGATCCAACAACACTTGATGGGGAATCAGGGTATATATAATCAAAAGGAATGCTTAATGACAAGCTGTGACAGCTGCGGGATGAGATTGACAAGCGTGTGGTTGGGGAAGCACCAATCAAACGGCGTCTACAGGAAGAAGCGTGTGAAGAGGAGAATGCAATTAATTAACTGAAAACTTAAAGGAACAGAGCGAGTAGGCTTAAAGGAACAGAGCGAGTAGGTGAGCAGCGGACAAAAACCTCACAGTACCCCCCCCCTCCACGGGAGCCACCCGGCGACCAGGCCGACCCGGCTCGTCCGGATGGGCACGATGGAAGTCCGCGATCAGGCCGGGATCCACGATGAGCTGTCGGGAGACCCAGCTCCGCTCCTCCGGGCCGTAACCCTCCCAGTCCACCAGGTACTGGAACCCCCGACCCCGCCGTCGAACGCCCATCAACCGGCGGACCTGCCACTGGGGGTGACCATCCACCATCTCGGGAGGTGGAGGATCAGGAGCTGGAGGCATCAGGGGACTGAGGGAGACAGGCTTAACCCGAGAGACATGGAAAACGAGGTGAATGTGCATGGACGCAGGAAGTTTCAGACGCAGAGCCGCCGGACTGAGTACCTTCAGAACCTCGAAAGGTCCGACGAACCGGGGGTTAAGTTTCTTGGCCGAGGACCGAAGCGGGAGGTCCTTCGCGGAAAGCCACACCCTCTGCCCAGGGTGGTACGTCGGCGCAGGAACCCGGCGCCGGTCGGCCCCACGACAGGCGCGCTCAGATGTCCGGAGCAGTGCGGTCCTGGTGATCTCCCAGACCCGTCGGCAGCGGTCGAGGTGGACCTGCACGGAGGGAACTGCCACCTCCGTCTCCTGTGCGGGGAAAAGAGGGGGTTGGTAGCCCAGGGAAACCTCAAAAGGTGAGAGGCCGGTGGCGGAACTGACCATGGAGTTGATGGAGTACTCGACCCAGGGAAGGAAACAGCTCCAGGAAGCCGGTCTCTCGGCTGCCACACACCGAAGAGCAGACTCCACGCTCTGGTTCATCCTCTCCGTTTGTCCGTTAGTCTGGGGATGATAACCAGAGGAAAGACTGACCGTCGCCCCCAATCCCTTGCAAAAAGCCCGCCATACCTGGGAGGTGAAATGGGGCCCCCGGTCAGAGACGATGTCCTGGGGAAAACCATGAAGGCGGAACACGTGGTGAGTCAGGAGGTCCGCCGTCTCGGCCGCCGAGGGAAGCTTGGAAAGGGCCACGAGGTGAACCCCCTTGCTGAATCGATCCACCACGGTCAGAAGGCAAGTGTTACCCTGGGAGGAGGGAAGACCCGTGACGAAGTCCAGCGCCACATGTGACCAAGGACGGCTCGGAACGGGAAGTGGCTGTAACAGCCCGGAGGGTGCCTGGTGCGAGGCCTTGCTGCGGGCACAGACCGCGCAGGCCAATATGAACTCCTTGACGTCGTTCCGCATGGTGGGCCACCAGAAACGACGAGCCAGGAAGGAGAACGTGCGATGAACGCCCGGGTGGCAGGCGAACCGGCTGGTATGGCCCCACAGCAGCACCCGGGACCGGACAGAGTCGGGGACGAAGAGACGATGAATCGGTACGTTGCCTGGAGCACGATGGAAGCGTAGGGCACGTCTAACCACCCCCTCGATGCCCAAGGTGATGGCTCCTACCACCCTGGCCTCCGGGAGGATGGGAGTCGGGTCCTCAGAGGGTGGAGCCCCCTTGGAGTGTAACCGGGACAGGGAGTCGGCCTTCGTGTTGCGGGAACCAGGACGAAAAGTCAGCGAGAAGTCGAACCGACTGAGGAAGCTGGCCCATCTCGCCTGCCGACCGTTGAGACGCTTGGAAGCGCGGATGTACGTCAGGTTCTTGTGGTCCGTCCAGATGGTAAATGGCTCCTCGGCCCCCTCAAGCCAATGACGCCACTCCTCCAAAGCAGCCACGACCGCCAGCAGCTCCCGATTGCCGATGTCGTTGTTCCTCTCGGCAGGGAGGAACCGACGCGAGTAGAAGGCGCACGGATGTACCTTCTGGTCCGTTGCCGAACGCTGGGATAAGACAGCCCCCAGTCCAGTATCCGAGCCGTCCACCTCAACGATGAACTGTCTCTTGGGGTCAGGGTGGAGCAAGATCGGGGCGGAAGTGAACCTCTTCTTGAGGGAGCGGAACGCAGCACATGCCGCTGGGGACCAGTCGAACGGCAGGGCGGGAGAGGTCAGTCTGGTAAGTGGCTCCGCCACTTGACTGTAGTTCCGGATGAACCTTCGGTAGAAGTTGGCGAACCCGAGGAAACTCTGTAACTCCTTCCGAGAGGTGGGTTCAGGCCATTCCTCCACTGCTTGGATCTTGCGAGGATCCGCTCGGGTCAAGCCCTTCTCCACGATGAAGCCCAGGTAGTCGACGGAGTCGGAGTGGAAACGGCACTTCTCCGCCTTGACGAAGAGCCGATTGTGGAGGAGGCGCTCCAGCACTCGGCGGACATGCTGGATGTGTTCCTCGAGGGTCTTGGAGAAGATGAGGATGTCGTCCAGGTACACCACCACAAACTCCTCCAGCATGTCACGAAGGACGTCGTTCATGAGCGCCTGGAATACCGCCGGGGCGTTGGTGAGGCCGAACGGCATCACCAGGTACTCGTAGTGGCCCCTGGGGGTCTTGAAGGCGGTCTTCCATTCATCGCCCTCACGGATACGGACAAGATGGTAGGCACTCCGGAGGTCCAGCTTGGTAAAGACGGTAGCCTGGGTGAGAGGCTCGAAGGTGGAGTTCATGAGAGGAAGAGGGTACTTGTTCTTGATGGTGATCTCGTTGAGCTGGCGATAGTCGATGCAGGGTCGAAGGTCCCCGTCCTTCTTCCCAACAAAGAAGAAACCGGCCGCCACCGGGGAGGAGGAAGGCCGAATGAGTCCTGCTTCCAAGGACTCAGAGATGAATTGATCCATCGCCTTCTTCTCCGGAACGGTCAGACTGTAGAGGCGGCTGCCGGGAAGGGGAGCCCCTTGGCGGAGGTCGATGGCGCAGTCGTAAGGACGGTGGGGTGGAAGGGCCTGAGCCCTGGACTTACTGAAAACCTCCATGAGGTCGTGGTACTCGGGGGGTATGGTCGAAGGGTCTGGAGGCGACTCACCAACGGCCCTCCGGGGCGGAGGACAGGACGCCGCCTGTAGACACTGGGCGTGACAGGAGGAGCTCCAGCCCTTGATGGTACCGGAGGACCAGGCGATGTGGGGCTCGTGCAGCGCGAGCCAGGGCCTACCCAGGACCACCGGGACAAGAGGGGATCGGGTGATAAGGAACTGGATTCTCTCAACGTGGTTTCCAGCGATGGTCAGCACGACAGGGCAGGTGCGTTGAGAGATGTCGGCCAGGCGGTGTTGGTCCAATGCGAAGATCTCCAAAGGCCTCACTAGGTCCTCAAGTGGAATGTTAGCCCGGGTAGCAAACTCCAAGTCGAGGAAACTCTCGTCTGCCCCAGAGTCGATGAGTGCCTCCACCGTGGCCCGTTGGTCCGCCCAGGCCAGGGTGACGCTCATCAGATGGCCAGGTGGTGCACGGCTCTGGGAATGAGAAAAACGGCTCACCAGGACTTCCCAGGGTCTCGGCGAGCCTGATCTTTTGGCCGGGTGGGGCAGTTGGCGATTCGGTGTCCCTCCCGACCGCAGTAGAGGCAGAGACCGGACCTGAACCTCGCCTCACGTTCAGCCTGGCTCAGATGAGAGCGTCCCAGCTGCATGGGTTCCTCCTCGCGAACCGAACGGGAGGGTAAGCTACCACCAGTCGTGTTGAGGGCAGGGCGACCAGCAGTTACGTCAAGAGTTCGGGGGGTCCGGAGTCCCTCAAGAGGTGCCTGTCGGGTCCTCTCACGCCTTCTCTCCTGGAGGCGTCCGTCGATGCGAATGGCGAGGCTGAACAGGTCCTCGAGGGAGTCAGGCTCCTCCCGGGTCGCGAGCTGGTCCCTGACTGCGTCACTGAGCCCCCTCATGAAGGTTAGACGAAGTGCAGGGTCGTTCCAACCGCTCTCCACCGCCGCCAGTCGTAACTCCAGGACATAGTCTGTTACCCCGGCGCTCCCCTGCCGGAAGGTACCCAACCGGGCTCCAGGGTCCAGACCACAGGCTGGATGGTGGAACACCCTGCGGAGCTCAGCCACGAAGTCTGGATAGGAGAAACAAAAGTCTGCATCCATTGCCCAGGAGGAAGTGACCCACTGGGCTGCCCGGCCTGAGAACAAGTTTGTCATATAGGCCACTTGGGCTCCTTCTGAAGTGAAACGACTGGGTTGATGACGAAAAACCAACTCACATTGCATGATGAATGTGGCACACTCCTTGGGGTTGCCGTCGAACAGCCGTGGGACGGAGAGACGGGGTTCCCGAGGTGCGGGATCGGGAAGCGCGGGGCCTGCTAGGGCTGCGGGGGATGCTCCTGCCAATGTTCCTGAAGGAAGTGGGGGTACAAGCAAAGCGTTAACGGTGTCGTTCAGCGTGTGAAGATGACGGAGTATACTTGACTGTTGTCCTGCCAGAGCGGCCAGGGACCCTTGAATAGGCTGGACCTGTTCCCTGAGTTCATGTACCGCAGCCGCAGCCCTCTCTAGTTGGTGACTGTGATCCTTGGTCAACTCGATCTGGCCAGCTAGTGCTGTTCTGACTCTCTCTGTGTCGGCTGGGGTCGTCATATTGGTTGGATCGTAATGTTATGGTTTGACACCGACCCCAAACGCTAACGACACAGAGAGAGTAGTTTCAGAGTTAGCCAAAAACTAGGGCTTGTTTTATTTCACAGAATAGCAGCAAGAACTTGGTTGAAAATAGACAAAGACTGGGATACAAGCATTTGAGGAATGTTGCTGCTCTGCAGCTTCTCCCGGGGAGGTTCGTCTGAGGAATCTGACAGTGACGTCAGAGCCGCTCTGCAGAATCCTCTCGGCAGTACTCCGAGGTGGTAGCGGGACAGGGAGAGAGAGAGAGAGCGGGTTAGCTCAGAGTACAGTTGGGAACAGACAGGTGACAGGTGAAGTGACTTGTCCCAAACAGATAATCCAAGTGACTGAATCTTCGGTGTAAATACACACTGTGAGCAATGTCCCAACAACAATCCAAGTGATAGAATCTTCGGTGCGAATACACACAGTGAGCGATGTCCCAATAATAATCCAAGTGATAATATCTTCGGTGTGAACACACACAGTGAGCAAAGTTCAAACAATAAGAAATCCCAATGAACAATCCAAAAACAGGCACAGGGTGAGTGACAGACTGAACAAAAAGCAGGATCTCTTCAGTGTTTACACACACAAAAAATGATAGGGTCAAAAGACTGTCTTGCAAAACTCACCCAGGCGCTGTGCGTAAAGAGAGCAGATCAAACAGGGAGAGCGCGTCGTTACGGGGAACGGGTTGTCCAAGCGGAATACTTCTTGAGAGTCCTGGGAGGCAAAGCACAGGGAACAGCAGGCAACGGAAGGAACGGCAAATGCGGAGAATATATCAAAACGATCCAACAACACTTGATGGGGAATCAGGGTATATATAATCAAAAGGAATGCTTAATGACAAGCTGTGACAGCTGCGGGATGAGATTGACAAGCGTGTGGTTGGGGAAGCACCAATCAAACGGCGTCTACAGGAAGAAGCGTGTGAAGAGGAGAATGCAATTAATTAACTGAAAACTTAAAGGAACAGAGCGAGTAGGCTTAAAGAAACAGAGCGAGTAGGTGAGCAGCGGACAAAAACCTCACACTACCTTATGGCGAGTATAAAAGCAAAGGTATCCACCCATTTCGTTCTCTCCCCCAATGTCTCTCAGTGAGAGAAGACTTGTGTTACTGCTGCTTACATGTGAATAAAAGAAGTCACGCCAGTTCAGGCTCAAGATAGAAACCATGCCTCTTGTCTTGACCACATTATTGTCGCCCTATATGTAGCGACCTGAAAATAGTCTATTATTCAGATGTGCTAACTTGCCTTTTACATCCCCTTTGTACACCAAGACATTCGAATTGGTTTCATTTATATTCGCACATACTATGACACAGGCGTCTCCTTCTTCTATCACTGAAAGATGGTTTATAAATGACATTACTCTATTCCCCATCCTCCCCTTGTGTGACTGGCAGGCGGGACCAGCAGGGGGCAGTAGCAGACAGAGAGTGTTGGAGAGAGCTGGAACGTGATGAGCGGGAGACGGAAAGAGAACCTCTTCGGCTTTGGACTTGACTGTGAACGGTCGCAGCCACGGCGGGCGTGTGCTTTTGGAATAGCCCCGTTGAAGAAGTGAAGCTGGAGAGCCCTGTGAGATAGCCACGGGTGATCGGAGGTACTTGCTAGTGGACACGATATCCTAGCAGTACCAGCGATAGTGTGTGAACAATTAGTGCAGAGCCAGGCACTAACAATCGGGTTATAATAGTTACAGTGTGCGGTATAGGTAGCGTGCGGCTAATGATATATCAGAGTTCACAGTAGTCGGGTTATAGCAGTTACTGTGCCGGTATAGTGTGCGAGCCAGATACGGGCGTGGACCTACAAGCAGTCTGCTCCGGCTGTCAACAGCTGTCTTCACCGGCGTCCTGCATCAGCTCTGCACCTGGCTGCCTGCAACACGGGAGTGTGCGCCGACCAGCAGAGGTCGGCATCGCCCAGCACACGCTCTCAGCCAACACTGCCTCTCTGCCCAGCTCCGCCTACTAGCACCTGCGACGAGAGCGTTCGACGCCATCTTGCCACCAGGACGGTGGTGGAGCGGCGCGGCCGCCATTTTGGTAGAGTAACATTAGGGCTTCGGTGCCCAGGATCTATTGCACGTTACACAGTGTGGTGCGGCCTGCGGGCGAAGTTAACGTTGCTAACTACAGACCCCAAACATTACATGCCGGCATTAGCATAGGGCTTTTGTTTTGGGTAATTGTGGGTCCACACTTTTCTTTTATTTCCTTTTCTTTGAGCGTGATAACATGTGTGTTTATTAATATTTTCCCATTCAATTAACCCTCCCCGGTGGGGAAGTTACAGACCTGGTGCATTATAATTAAAGCCTTTGGAGGTATTATTCTGGCCGTATAATCAAAGCCTGTTGAGGTATTATACAGGGTGCAGACCCAGACGTGGGTGATGAGTCAAACACAGTGAAGTATATTATCCCTGATATTAACTCAGAGGTGGGTGCATAATATACGTGTTTATGAGGTATTGAGTTACACACCGGAGCTATAGTAGGACTTCAGTCCAGTAGACCACTCCTATTAAATAATTGTAACTGACAGTATAATCAACATAAAGACTTGAATGGGGTTCTGTGTGCGTATCCATTCCTGTGCTCAGCATTAACTCTTTTGGTGTGGGTAACGTATATATGATTAACCTCTTCCTACCCAACTCTCCCCTTTTCATTGTAAGGTTTCTAGGGTCATTGAGGGAGGGTACTGCTTGCGGGGGGAACTCAGAGTATTTGATTACAATTCAGTCACGAGGTGTGGGAGGGTCTAAGGAGCAACTGGGAGGAGTGGGAGCGTGTTGGGGAGTACTGCTGACCGCCCTGCAGCAGGGAAGGAAGACCAGAGTACCAGACCAGGTTGGTAAATCCTGGGCCCCATCCACTCACACTACCAGCCTCCAGTCGACGCCCCAGGCCCAAAGACGAGGGTGCAGTCAGACAGAGTTCTACTGTGTCCAGCTACCTCCTGACTGCCAGCAACCGTTCCCACGAAGCAGGGATAATCCACCCTGCTACATATAGTTGAATTCTGTTAACACTCCTCCCCTTTGCCTTCTTGTACTTAAAAACTAAAATTGTTATTGTTATTGACTCGTGTCAATCTTCCATGTTTTCGCTATAGTGTATGCCTTATGTCTCTGATCTTGTTTTGAGTTTATTTTCTAGACCATCTTTACATGTATTTCGTTCATATTATGTTTATGGACAATGGAATGGGAGTGGAACTTTGGGCTTCATTCCCTCCTAGCACTGTTTTCTTTTTAATAATGTGCTAAATAAATAAACCAAACTAAACATTAGTAATTTGTGTCAATAACAGCCCCCCCCCAAAATTCCTACAGACAAACTGAAGGAATAGCCTAAACATTCACCTTGAAGGTGACAGGAAATAATCCATTGTGACACCTTCAAAGTGGGTGTTTATCCTGTTGAGATACAGGGGGATTTAGTTATTGTCTCTTGGCTTTAAACCTCTGGAGTCTAAGCTCTTTTCTGTGGTTTGTGGGTGGCTGGGGATAAGGGATTAATGGGGAGAGGGACTCAAGGTCAGCAGCAGAAGTGAAGAATTCTGGGCCCCGGGCACAAGCCCTAACTAACTAATGTCATCATGCACTTGTCCTAATATACTAAACTACACTGTAGCACTCAACACTCTGATGAACATTGTTACTCAGCTGATAGAGTTGTGCCCTTCCTGATGATTTGTGTACAGAACTTGTAAGTCGCTGGATAAAAGCCTCAGCTAAATGACTAAATGTAAATGTAAGACGTCTCTGGGCCTCTCTCCCCTCCTTAGCTATGAAGCATACACACCTTTTAGTAACCCCCCCCCCCCTTCCCAAACACACACACACATGCACGCACGCACACACACTTCTACACTCAGGTCAACAGTAGGTGCCACATATAGTACAAGTACAAAGCTGGGACCCTAAGGAATCATTTGAGATGCAGCTCAAAACTGTATGTCAATCTTTTCTGTCTAGCAAATATGTGATGAACAACATGTTTAGAATTGCACCTATTCAGATTGAGAACATTTCGAGGGGCTAGGGACATTATAATGTAGCCAACATGACAAAATGATGTCATGATATATATTAGGTTGAGTGTGAAGTTGATTGGATGCACGGTTCTCGAGGAAGCTGCAAGCGGCAATACCGGGGGCCAAGCAACCGGCCCGTCCAGGATCCTGCTCCGGGGTCCTTACCCTCGCCCCTTGGCTCCAGGTTCCCTGACCGGCCCCCTGTTTCTCTCCCCGCCTCCCCTCTCCGGGCCTCTGTCCCCCCCCCCACTCCCCCCTCCCCCCACCCCCCTAGTCGGGCCTCTGTCCCTGGGTCCAGCCCCCCTCTCCGGGCCTCTGTCCCCCCCCCCCCCCTCGTCGGGCCTCTGTCCCCGGGTCCAGCCCCCCTCTCCGGGCCTCTGTCCCCCCCCCCCGCCCCCCCCCCCCCCCCCCCTCGTCGGGCCTCTGTCCCCGGGTCCAGCCCCCCTCTCCGGGCCTCTGTCCCCCCCCCCCCCCCCCCCTCGGGGTCCAGCCCCTCTCTCCGGGTCTCTGTCCCCGTCCCCACTCCCACTCGTCGGGCCTCTGTGGCCGGGTCCAGCCCCCCTCTCCGGGCCTCTGTCCCCCCCCCCCCCCCCCCTCGGGGTCCAGCCCCTCTCTCCGGGTCTCTGTCCCCGTCCCCACTCCCCCTAGTCGGGACTCTGTCCCCGGGTCCAGCCCCCCTCTCCGGGCCTCTGTCCCCCCCCCCCCCGCCCCCCCCCCCCCCCTCGTCGGGCCTCTGTCCCCGGTTCCAGCCCCCCTCTCCGGGCCTCTGTCCCCCCCCCCCCTCCCCACCCCTCGGGGTCCAGCCCCTCTCTCCGGGCCTCTGTCCCCGTCCCCACTCCCACTCGTCGGGCCTCTGTGGCCGGGTCCAGCCCCTCTCTCCGGGCCTCTGTCCCCCCCCCCCCTCCCCACCCCTCGGGGTCCAGCCCCTCTCTCCGGGCCTCTGTCCCCGTCCCCACTCCCACTCGTCGGGCCTCTGTGGCCGGGTCCAGCCCCTCTCTCCGGGCCTCTGTCCCCCCCCCCCCCCCCCCCCCTCGGGGTCCAGCCCTTCTCTCCGGGCCTCTGTCCTCACATTATGGATGAGCACTAGATCATGCAATTCCATGACTGTTTAGGGACCCCACAAATATTAAAATACACAATTTTCAGAATAGGTGAAAATATCACATTTATAATGCATTAAAAAAACTGCATGTTTGTTCCCCGCAAAACAGCATGGGATCAGCATGAGGTGGGCATGCCAGTTTTTCCCTTGCTAAAATGTAGAAAATGTAGACTTTAGTGTGTTATTTTAGGCCGTACGGACGGTGAAGGCTGAGAAGTGGCTAGAAAACGATTCTCGTTCCCACCTCGGCGGACTACACGATTTTCACTCTGGGCTAAAGATCTATTGGTGTAGATTTAGGAATAAAAAATTCCACATTTACTCGATCTCTAAACAATGTCTGTATGTCTCCGCAATGATACGATTCTCGCTATTTATGCCACGCTCAACGCAGTTTCTATATCTATCCCACCGTGTCTGTGTAAAATCTTGTACACTTTCTTACTGAACGGACGTGAGATGCATATAACATTGTTTAGAAACCTTTTTGTGAACTTTAGAAGGTGCTTTTTCTCCATTTTCGTCCTCTTCTGTACTCGTCGATGTGTACTCTGTCTATGTTGCTTCCATTACTACTGTCTACACAAATCTCTTGTTGTCTGTAACTAGGCAACAAAGAGAGCTGCTATTGGTCGAGCACAAGATACGTGACCAAACTCGCACCAATTACGTCAAATAAAACTACGCTACGTGACCAAGTATCCGTTCGCGAGGAAAGATCTAGTCCCAACTTTAAAATTATGATTGCACAAAACGGGCATGATTGTAAATTGAGACTTGCGACCTCGGTCTATACCCTTTGAACAATTCACGATGCATCAAGAAAATGAAAATTTTATTTGGTAGCATTATGTCCACCATGTTGTTATTCTGGCTTAATGGATGTTTCGCGAGGGAATAGCTATGTTTACTTCCTTTTGGGAGTGGGCAGCTGGCCAACTGAAACAATTTCCATCTACTCCATACCCACAATATTCTCATCTCGCCCAATTGTCAGATTATGGGTGCTATAGAACAAACAAGACAATGGCCATCAATTAGCATTTTACAGCTTTGTGTTTCAAGTGGCGCACATGAGACACACACATATGCACGCACATGCCTGCACGCACGCACGCACGCACGCACGCACGCACGCACGCACGCACGCACGCACGCACGCACGCACGCACGCACGCACGCACGCACGCACACACACACACACACACACATGCAGAAACGCAAACGCACTTCATATCTTATCTTAATGGCTTACTGAGTTACTTGTCTACTACTGTGTCCACTGTGGCTGCACTGGCCTTGTTTATATCAGAATAGGACACCTATTTTCATGCTGATCTTTTAGACCCCAATTATTTTTTTTACGGTGGATACCAAGTTACCCCATGTAGTTTAAACTTCCTTTGTAAATGAAAAGGCACACGCCGCCTTAATATGCACCACTACGAGTGTAAGTGATTTTCAGGCTGTCAACATTCTCTTCCACGCCAGATCTCAGAGACTGTCCTACTTTTTTAAAAGTTGTCTGTAGCTGAAATAATCATGGATTTAGACAACGGTTTAACAGACAATAATATTCCCTACACGTGATCCTTTCATTCAACATCAGTCCTCATTTAATTTTATACAGGAATGTGTGAAGAAACTTGGAAAGATTTGGAACTGGTTCAAGTGGCTGACCTACTTTTGTTAACTATCAATGATGATTACTCTGAAATGGGAGATTAACAACAGAAATGATACCAAGGGAGCAGAACAGGAGAGAAGGTCACACTAAGGGGGCAGTGGTTAGCACTGTAGCCACACAGCAGGGGTTTGACCAGCAGGGGGCCTGTCTGTGTGGAGTTTGCATGTTCTCCCTGTGGTTTCCTCCCACAACAAAAGACAAGCATGCTAGGTTATATATCGTATAGCTTACACTCTGCGCTCAAGTGGAACATATCCCATAGCCAGTCTAATACTGAATACATTTCTTCACATGTACACACCCATCCGCCTGGCCACACCCCCATCCGCTCCTCTACATAAGCGGGGATGTGGCCATACTAACAGCTCCTTCCCTATTTTCACCACCGACAAGTGTCTGTATACACCACTTGTGCCGAAATAGTTGTTTGAAAGGAGCTACGTGGACATTGTATCTTATTTTTTCTCTCTCTCGCCAATTTTCGAGAAAAGCTAAGTCATAATGTCTGCACCTTCGGGGGGTTCGAACGCTCACAACGTCACCCTTCACCAGCGCTTCTCCATTGCCGCGTCCGCCGTGCATCGTGGGGCTGCTCTGACTCCATGGTCGTGGCAGTCAGATACGCCCGAGCGGCGCCCGGTGGTGAGTCTGCCTCTCCGAGGGGCCGTTGAGCCGCCGTCTCCCGTGAGATGGCCTGGTTCCGGCCCTGGTTCCCCCGACAGTGGACGGTCGGCCGACAGGCCGACGGCTCCTCTGGTGCCTGGGGATTTGTGACGCAGGCTCTTCGCCTCTGTTCGCTCCCGTCGTAGGGCGGCAAGCTGCAGGGGCGAACGGCCTGGCTTTGGGGATGTGCTGGAGCCGAACGAGAGTGCTCTTGCCCTGTCTCCGTTTCCGATGGAAACTGAGGATCACATGGAGGGGGCGAGAGCGCTCTTGTTTGATGCCCCAATGGATTCGTATCATTCTCCCCCTCGGGGTGTGGCAGGGAGTGTTGCATCTCCTTGGGGTCCCTTGTTCTCCGGTGTTGGGTTAGAACCTCCGACCCTGAGACAAGATGCCCAGCTATTTGCCGCGTCAGATGGTGGCGCCTGACATTGCAGCCTCCCGTACGTGAGGGACGCGGGTGACGTGGAGGGAGGTGCGCGAGGGGAGTTGCGTTCCTTGTTCCCGAGCTCATAGCGGCCGCCGCAGCCGCGAATGGCGTGGCGTTGATGCAGCCTCTGCCTGCACCTGTTCCTGATGACATGCTAGGTCGTCTCTGGCAACGTTGTCCTGTGAGAGAGACGGGCGTTGTCTGCCCATTCTTCCCGTCGATGGAGGCCTATGTGAAACAGGGACAGGTAATCTCCCGCATCACTGGCCTTACCCCCGCCTACGTGCCAGTCACGCGGGTGGCGGGTTTGGTCCAGCGACTAAAGGACGGGGTGCCTGGGCTTGATAGCCCGATGACATCCATTCTTTGTCCCAAAGTGGTGTGGGAGCCGTTGCGGAAGCCGGTTCCCCAAGGGAAATCGGCTAGGCAGATGGCTAACTGGAGTGACCAGGCGTACATTGCCGTGACTCAGAGCCTAGCTGCGACATCCAACATCGTGCAGCTAGCGCGCTACATGTCGGGGATGATGGCACGTGGGTCGGTATTGGACGACCATCAACAGTACCTTCACGCCCAGGCGGCTGGAGCCATCCTGCACCTTACCCAGCTGCAGACGATAGCCGCCGGGAAGGGCCACCTTTGGCTGGAGCAGGCAAGGGTGCCGGAACAGAAGAGGATTCCCCTGCTCACGGCCCCCCTCTCCGATGCTGGGCTCTTCGGGTCGGCCATGCAGCAGATGACGGCTGCCTGCAGAGAGATGGAGGAGGAGCGCACTGTGCTCCAACCCCATTTCCCCCGACCCGATGCCACCGGTGATGGCCGACGGAAACAACGCCGGCAGAGGACCGCGACCGTTGCCACGGCCACCACCGCCGCCGCTGCTGTGCCTTCGTCCAAGAAGGCCAGGAGTGGAGGGAGTGCCTCGTCCGCTGCAGCCAGCCGCACCACGCCCGGAGGTGTCGGTAGGGATCGACGTGACCAGGCACCCCAGAACCGTCCCTCCGGGCCGGCTCCCCGTGGGGGCAAGCACCGTGCTGCACGCGGCAGGCACCGCTAGTGACTCTCCCCTGTTTACCCCGGTTCCCTTCCCCGCCCCAACATATAATTTTGTTACTAAATAATAGGTCCCTCCTGGTGAGGGACTGTTTTTTGTTACAAACTGTGTTTTTATTCACTGTTATATATTGGGGATACGGTGTATAAACCCTCACCTAGCTGTGGGGTTGTGTGTTGTTTAAGTGAGTAGGACAGTTTTCTTATAAATCGTTCTGGTCGCTATATGTGTGCTTGGCAAGGCCTGTGGCTAGCACTCGGTCGAAAGACTTGTCTTCCCTCATCATGAAGAAGACTGTGTTCTTCTTATAGTGGTAACTGTTACCGTTTTATCTGAGGGGGTTGTGTGTATTCTGTTACATTGGAAACATGGCATCGAGTCCACAACTTGGTTAGAGTGTTAGCCTACAGAAGTGCTTGTATATGTAGCTTGTACCGAGGTCTTGACCCTCTCTTAAATGTATGTGTTTTTTTCTTAGACATAAAACACGGGTGACGTGTTCGCACATGAGCCTAAAGCCTTGTATATAAAACCAGTTCGCAAATGAGTTATCGTCTGTGGCTGGCGTGCATTGGTTTAGCTTATCCTTGTGGATATATGCTTTTCATGTAGCATGCTGGCTACGCGGGTATCATCGCTGCTGTTTGTTTTTCATCGTATCTGGGGTGTGGGGTCATGAGGGGGTGAACTGATAAACCTCCCTCCCCCTTTTTTTCTGATTGGTCAGGGGGTTGGGCCTCCTGTCCTTCGGGCTTCCTGTCGCACTGTTTGGTCAGCGCGTCACAGGGTAGGGAGAGGGGGGGGTAAAAACATCAAACGTCCATGAACACAAAAAAGGCGGCACTGTGCCTTTAACGGGCAAACAGGCTGGGAAAAAGTAACGGGGATCCTCTTCGTCCCTACAACCGAGTAGGGCTCTGCGGCTCAGCTCTGCCAATTAATCCTCCTCCTCCAGACCAGACGCTGCCCACGGGCAACGCAGCACACAGGGGGTCCGAGGGGAACGGGATGAGAACACGCCATCCTCCCGTGGAGTAATAGGGAGCGATGGCAAGCCTCACCCCAGGAACCAGGACCACGAAGAGGGAGTTGGGAAGTAGCCGGCTTGACGTCTGGAGTGGGAACACTGGAATCCTCCCGTAGAGTATTAGAGAGCGAAGGCGGTGTCCCACTCCAGGAAAACGGCGACAGGTGGTGACGGGGGGCACGTCGTCTCACGCCGGAGACGCGGCAGTAGAACATAGGGGTCCGAGGGGAGCGGGGTGAGAACACGGCCATCCTCCCGTGGAGTAATAGGGAGCGATGGCGAGCCTCACCCCAGGAACGGGGATCATGAAGAGGGAACTGGGAAGTAGCCGGCTTGACGTCTGGAGTGGGAACACTGGAATCCTCCCGTAGAGTATTAGAGAGCGAAGGCGGTGTCCCACTCCAGGCAAACGGCGACAGGTGGTGAAGGCTGGCACGACGTCTCACGCCGGAGACGCGGCAGTTGATGGTAGCAACAAGAACGACCCGACAAGGAGTGGAGGGGAGTCTGCAATACAAGTACTCTCCCGAGCTGATCGCAAACTGGTGCGTGAAGGTGAAAAAACGGCACGCCCCCTCGTTAGGCTGCGTGCAGGATTCCTCACATTTATGACATACACAACATACATGACATTAGGGATTAATAAGAATGAGCCGCCTCGGAAGAAGACGGCCGCTGCTGCTGAAACCACCGCGTCGCTGGCTCTTCCACTTCACAGCACGGCAGCGGGCGATAAGGGGGGCGTGCTAGCCGCGGTCACGTGGGCTTAGTGGCCAATCAGAGGAACCCGGAAACCGAACTGCGTTGTATTTGGCATAGACGCCACCGGGCGCGGTGGTTTTATGTTCTGACCGTCTTGGTGGCGCCTCTGTGATGTTTTAGATTGACACGCGTACCTACCCCCCTCTTAGGACTGGGGATGGTGGCGTGATTGGGACACGGGACTGGTTCTGGTCGCGCCGGACCAGGTCAGTTAACCTGTTGTCCGCCGGGGCGCACATCTACTTTTCTGGTACCCTGAAGGACTTGTGCTTTTTCGGGGGAAAAATGCCGGGTTAGCCCGGGCATTGCAGGGGTTGATGTTATGGAGGTGTTTGTGGTTATATCACTGCGTGTTATCCTTCACTATTGCTTGGTCCATATTGTGTTGTACCTTGCACTGTGCTAAAGGAGCCTGATCCTTCTCCATTCTTTACTTCGCCCTTCTCTTCACCTGCTTGGCGGGGCTGGGAGGGGGCTGTCGAGGTGGGTTTCGTGCCCCTCTGGCATCCCTGTATACGTCCCGGTCTGCCGGGCCCAGGTCCGGACTCGTTCTCGTCGACCTGTTGGCCTGGGTTAACCCCTTCTTGAGAACTGAAACACTTGTACTGCTGTATAGCCGGTGTATACCGCAGTTGTGTTTTGGAGTTTTTTTCTTGGGGGGGTTATAGGAACAACCGCCTCCTGTTAGGTGGTGGTTGGTTTCCAGGTGTGTTGGTAGCGGAGTCGACTCTCGGGTTAGGCCGGGCTTGACCCTGTCTGCCTGCGAGTGTGCCCCCGCACCTTTCATGATGTCTGCCAATCGTGTCAGCCTTCTCTGCCTCGGCCCCTCTAGAGGGTCGGTTTTTTTTGTGGAGGCTGCGACATGGTGCACAGCATACCGAACGCCCCTTCCTCCGGGGTGCTGTTTTCAGCAGACCCCTTAGGCGCCTGTCTAGTCCGCAGTGCTCCAGGCACAGGTCGAGTCCTTCTGGCCTGTTGCCTGGATTTAGGGATCAACCTATTTGTGGGTTGTCTCCCCGGTGCGCTGCCTGGTCCCCCTGTGGGGGTCTAGCCTCTTGAGGGCTTCAGGGCGGCATGCTGTAGGGGGGAAGGGCCTGCTCTTGGATGGGCCCTGTCCGATACGCTGGCGATGTGGGGGGTGGTGTCACTGGTGACCGCCTGGTGGGGTCTCGATGCTGCGGCGTCGTTGGTCTCACCAGGCCCCCTTTTTCCGGGGGGTCCTGACCCTTCCTGGGGCTGGGTCCTCCTTCACGCTCCGCTGCTACGGCCTTGCCACAGGGTTGGGTTCTTGACCTTTGACCCCATGATATTAGGGATTGTAACGGGGGGGGGGTTTCTTCCCGTTCGTTCCCTAGTGGCCTGTGTAGTTGTGGGTTCTTCTGTGGGAAGGTAAGTCCCACGATCTGCTCACCCTGTGCGTTTGAGTTGCTAAACCCTCTTCCCACAGTCAGATCCGATTCCCTCCCGTCATCCACAAGGGGGGTCCGGGGGCTCGGGCCCTCCCCGGTTCTGATGGTTGTGGGGGGCCTCAGCGGGTACATTTGTCGAGCTTCCGCTCTGCTCAGCTCCTGTGTTCCACTTGAGCGCAGAGCGTAAGCTATACGATATATAACATACGGTTATACTATAACCATAGTTATATGAGTATAGCGAGCGCTCTGCGCTGACTCACTGAGGACCCCGTGGTCTTCGCCTTTGGTGGTGAAAGACTTGGGAAGGAGCTGTTAGTATGGCCACATCCCCGCTTATGTAGAGGAGCGGATGGGGGTGTGGCCAGGCGGATGGGTGTGTACATGTGAAGACATTTATTCAGTATTAGGCTGGCTATGGGATATGTTCCACTTGAGCGCAGAGCGCTCGCTATACTCATATAACTATGGTTATAGGATAACCGTATGTTTCCTGCCATTGCCCTTGACCAAGGTACTGGCAATAAAACTGGAGTTTGTCCCCGGCCGCGGCACTATGTGTGGCTGCTCACTGCTCCTAAATAGTTAGCATGAGTCAAATGCAGAGGACGAACTTAAAACCAAGGAAAAATGGGAAGGTTGGCAGCTATGTTCTCTACCGTTAACCTAGTTGGTCTTCCTGCCACCATGCATCTGGTTTACAAGCTCCAGGTATTTGCTTCTGAGCATGGGTTACTTCTTGCATGCATTAGGACAAGAGGCAGAAAGCACTACACTTGTGGTGTGACCATGCAGGTGTTACGGGTCCCAAAGCTCGTTATTAACCATTCAACTTATTTCACAATCCTCATTACATTCATATCACCTAACGTTATAACTTCTAAAGGTAGAGTTTTCTGTACTTTTCACAGTGTACTGGTCACAAGGAATGAAGACACGACCTGTTCACTGTCCGGTCCAAATCTCCTCTGGGGGAGGGCGGAGACCGTGACCGTGACCTGGCGGCCTGTTATTTTTCTACAATGGAGTTCGGCGATTTGCGAATCTGATTGGCCAGTGTCATTTCTGGTCATGTGACATGTACGCCCAATCGTGGGACCGCAAGTTTCTACACTGGTTAGGCTTAGGCGCTTGTTCGAAGTCGGTTAAGGTTAGAGTTTGTCTTAGAGAGCATGGCGATAGAACGCCTGCCCTGATTCCGCCGGTTAAGCTTAGGCACTCTTTCGAATTTGGTTAAGGTTAGAGTTTGTCTTAGAGCATGGCGATAGAACGCCAGGTGCTTTGCAGGCTGTTCGACGCGGAAATGGGCAAAGACACAGCTCGTCACGCTATTGGGTGCACATGTCACATGACCAGAAACGTCAGTGGCCAATCAGATTCACAAATCGCCAAACTCTGTTGTAGAAAATATAGACGCAACCTGGCGCATCACCTGGTTCAATAGGTTCCGCCCTCCACTTCCTGCATAACCTGTGGCTTCTCCTCACAGTAAATGTGAAATTTGTTAATTATATTAGCGTGCAGCTGGCAACATGAAGTCTACCACAATCCTTCTAATAATAATAATTAGATATAAACAATTGCAAAAATTACACAAGATATGCACATATTCTTGAGAGTACCACACAGGCATGAAGGGGATCAGCTATGTTCCCCGGGTCCTATGTTCCCCGGGTTCTATGTTCCCCGCTTTGATTGATTAATAGATTGAACATTTTATAATTTTTTTATAATAATTTTATAATAATCTTTTAAAATTGTTTCGAACGGTTAAGCTTAGGCCCTCTTTCGAACTGGTTAACGTTAGAGTTTGGAATCAGGGCTGGTGGTCTAAAATTTTCAATCAATCAATCAATCAATCAAAGCGGGGAACATAGAACCCGGGGAACATAGGACCCGGGGAACATAGACATGCTCCCGCATGAAGGCTGGGGTGCGTGTTGCTTTTTAACAGCGGAGCAGTGCAAGAATTTGACAATTTGACCATGTGACCGCGGCAACGCGGGAGAGCGGCAGTGCGGAAATAGGCTGTCTCTAAAGGCCTCTGCATGCTACAGCAAATTCAAAGCAACTTCAACACAACATCGGCGCGATTTCAGCGCGCTTGTTGCAGACAGTCTTGTAGACTGTGTTGCGAGGGCGTTGCGTACCTGTGTCCAAAATCTAATCTAAAGACCCGTTGCGTTGGTATTGCGTAGCAGTGATTGGTTGGTAGTGAATGGGGGCGGGGCTGTCTGTCACTTCTAGTGTTCCTGGCTCGAGACCAAAAGAAAACTTTCTGACAGGAGCTCGAGACCAAAAGAAAACTTTCTGACAGGAGCTCGATAGCTAGTGTATTGTTTCATTACACTTGTTTAATTGTTTGTTTAAAATGAATCAAATGCAGGAACGTATTGCAGAGGAGGTCCGAAAGTACCAACATTTATATAATAGCGGGTCTAAAGACTACAAGGATAGCATTATGACGATGAATTCGTGGAAGGAGATTGGGGAAACAATGGGGATGGACTGGGTTGATGTGGCGATATAACTATATTACACTATATACAAGAACACAAGCGAAAACAAACATAAACAGGGCTATTATTATACTAACGATGTATGGTTGAGAAGGGAAATCCGTTTGTAATTGCTAGAGTGCGCACCTTCGGCTGCCCAAAGTATTCAGGCGGGCTGGGCGCGCTCGAGCCGCACATCCGGGGTACATTTTGTTGCATCATAGGCTGCGCGTTGATTTTGCAGAAGCATAAAGGTAATGCGTCTGCAACACCGTTGCTTTGTCGATGTTGTGTTGAAGTTGCTTTGAAGTTTCTGTAGCATGCAGAGGCCTTAAGACAAACTCTAACCTTAACCAGCTCCTTAACAGCGCCTAAACTTAACCGTTCTAACCTTAACCAACTCCGAAACAATGCCTAACCTTAACCTTAACCTTAACCATGCCTAACCTTAACCATAGAAAGAATATTGCCATTCTCTAAGACAAACTCTAACCTTAACCAGCTCCTTAACAGCGCCTAAACTTAACCGTTCTAACCTTAACCAACTCCGAAACAATGCCTAACCTTAACCTTAACCTTAACCATGCCTAACCTTAACCGGCGAAAGAATACACGTTAAAAAAAAAATCATGTTAAAAAAAAAAAATTGATGGGATTCAAACTCGTCAACAACGGACCGCAGGACCGCAGGACCGCTGCTCTGCCAGGTGAGCTGAAGCGCCGAATGAAAATCTGGCGGATTAGGGCGGTTACATAATTCCGCAAGCTCTGCCGCTCCAAGCTCTGCCGCTCCGCTCTGCGGTTGCCGCGCCTGCCGCGGGGCGTGTCGCAGCCAATCAGGGAAAACGCGGAAGCAAAAGCAGCACTGCTCCACTGTTATTAAGCAATAGGCGGCTGGGGTGGACAAAGGAAAACAGTCAAAGTGTGAAATAGTCAACATTCAGTCATTTAGCAGCTGACTCTTTTATCCAAAGCAACTTACTCCATGCGTCAGCAGGAGGGTAAGAGACATTGTGTAGAACTTGAGTGCTACACTCTGAGTGGATAGTAGTATAGCCATATTAGCATAGTAGGCAGTAGTACAGGCAAGGCAGATAGTAGTGTAGCCATATTAGCATAGTAGGCAGTAGTATAGGCAAGGCAGATAGTAGTATAGACATATTAGCATAGTAGGCAGTAGTATAGGCAAGGCAGATAGTAGTGTAGCCATATTAGCATAGTAGGCAGTAGTATAGGCAAGGCAGATAGTAGTATAGACATATTAGCATAGTAGGCAGTAGTATAGGCAAGGCAGATAGTAGTATAGACATATTAGCATAGTAGGCAGTAGTATAGGCAAGGCAGATAGTAGTGTAGCCATATTAGCATAGTAGGCAGTAGTATAGGCAAGGCAGATAGTAGTATAGACATATTAGCATAGTAGGCAGTAGTATAGGCAAGGCAGATAGTAGTATAGACATATTAGCATAGTAGGCAGTAGTATAGGCAAGGCAGATAGTAGTGTAGCCATATTAGCATAGTCGGCAGTAGTATAGGCAAGGCAGATAGTAGTGTAGCCATATTAGCATAGTAGGCAGTAGTATAGGCAAGGCAGATAGTAGTGTAGCCATATTAGCATAGTAGGCAGTAGTATAGGCAAGGCAGATAGTAGTATAGACATATTAGCATAGTATAGTAGAATAGGCAAGGCAGATAGTAGTGTAGCCATATTAGCATAGTAGGCAGTAGTATAGGCAAGGCAGATAGTAGTATAGCCATAGTTGCAAAGTACATAAACAAATGTATTTCAGATATTGATCGAAGATTTGTTTTAGTCGATAGAAAATGTGGCGGGTTTCGGCTGTGAGTGCAAAATGTCATCGATCGGCTACTTTGCGATTGTCTGATTCCTTGAAGTATCATTGTTCATTTATAAGTGGGTATATGAAAATTAATCCTACTGGGCATATCGTGTGTGGTGGCTGCACAGCCCTGTGCTGGAACACTGCCCCTGCCATGTCCACACTCCCCCCACTGTCGACGCCATGCTTTAAGAACGGGCACAAAGTACGCTCCGAAGGAACACACGATACGCGGCTCCACCATCTTGCGTTATATTTTTCATTTCAACCTTTATTTAAAATCGTAAGCCTCTGAGGTTTCCCTCAATTACAGAAACGACGATTGTACAAAGTGTAAAATATAAAAGTATACCAAGACCTTACCTATATGTATCCACATGTATCCCCACAAATGTCAAAATCCCCCCCACCCAACCCCCTCCATTGTACAGTTTATTAATCCCCTTCGGATGTATATATTTTTCTATGATCTCTTTTTCTTAAACACTGTATATTTGTATGTCTTGTATTGTCATAAATGTCTTGATGGATGAATTGGAAATGGGCGACTCTGATGTAAACAAGACGAAAGTCTTTCTCTGGTCTGCATCCCCTTAACAATTGTATGTATTGAGCTGTACTGTATTGTCCCCATTCTGCAATCTGTTAATAAAGTTTTCAATCAATCATTCAAACATCTGTCTGTATATACCTGCATAATACAATTAAAATTATATTATAATCCTTTTTACATAATGTAGTTTAATTTAAGGAAAGAAATAACCATAATTCACCATCAATATTTACCGTGAGTCCACTGGAGAGAAGAAGCTTAGAAACTGGTTTTTCATCATTCTGGTTGTATTTATTTATTTGTGATTGTTGTGGAATATTTCAAATGAGATATTCAGACGAGTCAATTTGTATATAAAAATATAGAACATAGTTTATTTCTGTGGCCACAGAGCTCCGTTTACAATCAGACACACGAACGTCTGACCAGAAAGTGAGAAAGAGCTTTGGTCAGACTTACAACGAAAACAAAAGATGGACTCTAGGGCTTTGTTATGTCTCACATTAGAACTGGAGTCGAAAATAACCTTGGGCGTCTCATATCTCCTGGCCCTTTGGCTGTTGTTTTAAGAAACAGACTGTCACCTAGTGTATTTGAGCTGTAGCTAGTTAACCTATATTAACTAGTCAAGGCTATCAGAGATATAATATGTATTTGAACACAGATCTATATGATAATATCTTCCCATTACAGTCATGAATATTCACAAACGGGTATAGTCCCACTGATTTGAGCAGTCCACCAAGTGTCTTCCTACTGGGCTCTCGGAAACAGAGACACGGGCAGAGATGGTATAAACACCAGACCAGTTAATTGAAGAGGTGGTATGATGGTACAAGCCAGAGCAGCTGGAAACGTGTCACGACAGATGCTCTCCTCAGCGTGTGAGAGGATGGCAGATTTAACCTGTGTCCATTGATTACCTTAACGTGCAACAGGTGCGCCGCAACACCTGCTCCCAGGTCTGAGTTTTTTCCCCCTCAGTTGTGGAGCAGTGCATGTGAGCGGCGCGGCGCGTGGGTTTTAAAATGGGTCGGCGCGACGTCCGGAGCGAGAGTTCTCCTCCGCTCCAATCCACTCCGGGCCGCTCACAGTGGTTTAACACTGATGTAATATACATGTAGTACAATGCCAAAGCAACAGATGGCGATGTACAAACATGAAGGCCAATTTCAACCAATGAGAAGGGTGAACCGTCACTCACATCCTGTTAGAAAAAGTATATGACGCCATTGTTGTTGTCGTTAGCTTACATGCTAACGTTAATGGCAGCGACCATAGCATTGTGGCTAGGTTAGCTATCATCGCTTAGTAGAGCTAGTGAATGGATAAACAACGTTATTTAACATTGCAGAATGGGTACAATTACAATACGGCTCAATACAAACAATTGTTAAGGGGCCCAGGGGGTGTAGACTGTTGTAGTTTGAGCTAATTTACACCATGCTCAAAAAAAAATCTGCCGAGCGATGTGGAGCGGGGAGCGGGGAGCGCTCGATTCAAGGTGATCGGTGAGTGAGCGGAGAGCGACTTGGGGGCGGGGTCAACATGAGCGATTAGCGGAGCGGAACAAGCCGTCTAGAGCGAAGAGCGGATTTCACGCCCGCGCCGATCCGCTCACATGGCCTGTTGTGGAGTGATACTGACTTGTGAAAAGGTATTAGAATCATTGGGTATAGGCTGGGTGGCACAGCGGACATTGTGCTCGTCATCAACGCAAGAGACACCGCGTTCGAATCCGGCTGTCGGCGTTGCCTCCGGCTTGGGCCGGCCGTCATACTAACTCAATTGGCAGAGTTAGCGGGTGGGAAGTCGAAGGGTGCTAGTCTGGTCGTTGTGAACAGCGACTCCTACAGGTCGGTTGGGGGACGACTGCACAGCAGAGACTCCCACACGTTACACCTCGCCAAATGAAAGTCCGCGCTGGCAGGTGAAAAGATGTGACTGGCTGCCTCCGCATGTATCGGAGGGGACACGTGATGCAAGGCTTCTATCCTCCCTACAACTGGCCAGTGGGGGGCATATGCGAGCAACGATCAGGACAGGGGAGGGAGAATTGGCACGAGAGGGAAATTGGAAAAAATCACAGAAAAAGGAGGAGAAAAAAGTAGATAAAAAAAAATCATTGGGTATACCAGGGCTATGAACCAATCAGATTGCTTGTTGTAATCCCATTCAACCAATCATTATAAATGATTTGTATATACACTATAAAAACGTACTGGATAGTTGATGATGATAGTTCATCAGTAGCTATATTATAAATATTCTAAAATCATTAAGTTTGCCCCTCTGTGGTGTGTGTGTGTGCGTGCGTGCGTGCGCACGTGCATACGTGTGTGTCTGTGTGTGCGTGCGTGCGCGCGCGCGTGTGTGTGTGTGTGTGTGTGTGTGTGTGTGTGTGTGTGTGTGTGTGCTAATTGCCACGTGTTAAACATGTTAACGTAAAAAAAAAAGTGCTTTGCACAGCAAGATAATTGTGGCTTGTTATTCTTTCAATCAAACAAACATGTAATATTGTGATTAACTGTCTAAACTATATACCGTAGCATCAGGCAAGCTGACGTTAGCATCTGTGTTTGTCAGTAAACATCAGTAACATTATATGGCCATGTGTTAGGTTGGTTTGAAAGGGTAGTTAGTGGATAATACTGTCCTGATAAAAAGTTCAACATTCACTGATGGTGAAAATAATATGTGTCAGAAATGTTGCTGCTACTCTTTAGTGCCTTCATCCATTAGCCACCAGTAACATTAGTTCTGTGGTCATTTGAAAACATTCCCAGCTAAGCTAAACGTTAGCCAACTAATCTAAACATTAGCCAGCTATTACATTTACATTAGCCAGCTAAGCTAACAGTTATGGCCTCTTACGTAAGGATGTTCCAGAGCATATAGAAACAGGATCGGGGACAGTGTAACCTAATTTTGGCCCACATTTGAGTTGGAACCCTAACATTCATGATGGGAAAACCAAATCCATGATGCTAATAACACCAGCGCATCGTTTATGAATGTCATTGTGTTCATTTGGTTTAGACCTGTGAATAGATGTAAAAAATTTAACACATACACAACACAGTTGTGCCTATACACACTGTGTGAGAAGTTTATTTATGTGTTCTGTTTCATGTCAATTTAGGCCACAGTGCCAAGTTCGGTAGCCAAGCATTGATGGGTGTCAACATCAACACCACTGTGCATGTCCAGCTGGTTTAGGTAAGGGCCAGTAGGACATTCCGCCTACGGATGTTTGTGCTTTACTGAGCACAGCTTTCTAGTTTTATCATGCGCCGCCTCTTGTCTGAATCCTTCAGTCTTTGCTTTCCTGATTGCAAAACGCCAGGACATCTTGTCAGCTGCATTCAATTGACAGGTTTTAAAGTCGATGCCAGCTGGAGCTAGCTTAAGCTTGAAGTGATAATCTAACCCAGTAAAATCACAAAAACAGTTTTGTAGTACTGAGTTATTCCTCCACCACTGTTGCTGCTGGTGGAATAAAACACTTCAATGATTTATTTCTTCCTGGAATGTCCTGCCTGCCAGACAACAGTGTTTAGAACAGCCAATAACAGCAAACGTAAAAGCATTCCTGTGCATAGGTAGATATTGTATTGTATCAGTTGGTGATAGTGAGTGGCAAAATAGATATTTTAGATTAAAATAGATATATATATATTATTACTTCAAATTAGTCACTGCAGGTGCTTTCAGTGTCCACTTTTGCTGTGCCAGAGCTCAGAGTAGAAGACATATACATCCTGGTGTCCTCTATGTGAACTACACAGAGTAACTACTGTAACAGAAGAATACATTAATAATAGACATATCCACTCTAGAACTTTGTTGTGAAGTCCTGCCAAATTGTGAAGATGAGTTTTGGAAGAGGCACACACTCTTTCTTCCGTACAAGGCTCGGGATTCTGACCCGTTCACGAGGGTGAAAATACCTGCATGTCTACCGATGCGTGCGGTAAATGACCGCTAGACAGATGTGACAGTTATGAAGTCAAGCGTCTCTGTGCCTTGTCACCGATGGATTATTGGGGATTACACTCCCCGTGTTCCATCTGCAGGGCGATGATTGGGTCTGACGGCTGTGCCAGCAGCAGCTCACCCCTCAGTTTCAAGTTTCAAGTTGATTTTAAAAGAAAAATTGAAGAGTACAATAACAAAAAAGAAAGGAATAGCAACAATGTACAGTACAAGTGTAGCCTACTTAGTGTAGTATGTGCAAATTATGTGGTGTGTGCAAATCAGAATTGTGATCAAATCAGTATTCTGATCAAATCAGTATTGTGTGCAGGTCAGTGGCACGGACAGCAATAAAAGTCACAGATACAGTAGCCGGCCTTGGGGTTATTTGTTCAGGAGTCTGACTGCCTGGGGAAAGAACTGAAATGTAGTAACAGATTTGTGACGTCTGCCTCTTTTCTACTGCATGGTACCTACTCGACTCCGTACTTGTACCAAGCGGGTACAAGTGATACCAGAAAAGTGACATGAAACACTGCAGACCACTGATTGGTCAGAAGAGAGAATCGTCACTACGTCATCATTGCGCTACACAGGGGATGTCCTGCACAAAAACACTAACCCGCCATCTTTAAAAACCCTCACGACTACTAAACATTAGCATTCATTATTTGTTTGCAATAAACAAAAAAAGATACATCCACAGTGTATTCTGCCTCATTTATTGATGAAACAAAACCAACAGCAACACAGCAAGTTACCACCAAGAACAAAGAGTTTAGTCTCACAAAAAGATCGCTAATTTAGTCCTCTGTGCCCTCGCTATGACGACCAGCTACAGTGACTAACTAACAAAGTACCAGGTACCAAAAGCTAGTAGAGTCGAGTGGAGTAGGTACCATCATGCAGTGGAAAAGAGGCATTAGGGTGGTCCACCATGAGGAGGTTGCCTGAGACTCCCATGCACCCTGGAGGCATTAGGGTGGTCCACCATGAGGAGGTTGCCTGAGACTCCCATGCACCCTGGAGGCATTAGGGTGGTCCACCATGAGGAGGTTGCCTGAGACTCCCATGCACCCTGGAGGCATTAGGGTGGTCGACCATGAGGAGGTTGCCTGAGACTCCCATGCACCCTGGAGGCATTAGGGTGGTCCACCATGAGGAGGTTGCCTGAGACTCCCATGCACCCTGGAGGCTCCTTCTCTCTTTGTCATTTAATCTGTGACTTTCTGCTGCTTACCATGAAATATTCATGTGTGTCTGGAGCTAAATGGGCTGCTGTCTGTACAACCTCAACACTCATCAGAAAACGTCAAAAGGTACATAATGTACAGTATGTTAAGTTATAGCCATAAGTAATATATTCACGTCTTGTATAAGTAATATATTTACATTTCGTATCGGCAAAGATCCAAAACAAACACCCTGACCAGGGGTCAAACCACCAATGGTCACAGGCGAGTGCTCCCACCACGAGACTGAGACACCCACCCACCATGATACAAACCTATAGGATTACTATGATGCTGGCTTGTTTTAATGTTTAACGGTTATGGTTCGTATATAATGTTAGGGATAGTGTTAGGGTTAGATTGTTATGGTTAGTTTAAGGTAACAGTGTGGTTACGGTTAGTTATGGTTATGGTTATGGTTAGTTTAAGGTAACAGTGTGGTTACGGTTAGGGTTAGAGTTATGGTTATGGTTAGTTTAAGGTAACAGTGTGGTTAGGGTTTGGTGAGGCTATCAGAAAAGTGTGTCTCAGTAGTCTTGAGGTAAAGGCACTAATGACCTCCCATGTGAGTGCCCTGGGTTTATCATCCGCCAGCAGGGGAGCTCAAAGGTTTTCAGAAAACGTTGAATATGCAATATATTATTTGTAATACTTACACATTGTACAATTTGGAAATATGTCAATATACTATATTCCTTGTGGCTATAACATAAAATACTGTATGTACCTGTGGTCGATTGCATATTTAAAGCGAGATTGGGCTGCTTATCCAGTAGCCCGGTTAAATCACGGTTAAATATAAAGAAATACAAATTAAAATAAAATGAACTGTTCCCATGTTATAATTCATAGCACAGACAATGGCCAGGAGCATTGGCCAGGAGCATTCACGTCCAGCTCGAAATAGCCAGGCACTTGCATATCCAGTTTCATAACAAGTTCAACACAAAGACTCATTATTGACAACTATGACAAGACTTCTCCACAACAGAATGTAATCTAATATATGTCCCCGCGCAGTCTGGTAGCCAGGATGCTTCCTCTGTTTCATTGAGGATGTAATCTGAGAAGCATTTCCAGAGCATGGAACCATTATCATTCATGTAACAATATTCCTCAGAGTAGTCCCATCCAAAGGCCCTGGCCACAGTAACTTAATGATATAAATTACTATAAATGCACACACACACACAGACACACACACACACACACACACGCACGCGCGCGCGCACGCACACACACACACACACACACACACACACACACACACACACACACACACACACACACACACACACACACACACACACACACATACATACATACATACATACATACATACATACATACATACATACATACATACATACATACATACATACATACATACATACATACATACATACATACATACATACATACATACATACATACATACATACATACATACATACATACATACATACATACATACATACATACACACCAGTGTTCATTTTGGCAGCTATTTTCAATTTAGTTTTAGTCTTAGTCATGTGTCAAGTGCTCCTTTTTTGTTTTCATCATATTTACTCATCTTCATTTATTTTTGGTTTAGTCAGTTTTAGTCAACTAAATGTCTGAGCATTTTAGTCTTAGTCAGTTTTTGTCTAAAGTTTGTCTTTTTTGTTTTAGTCTAGATTTTTTAGTGTAGATTTAGTCGACAAAAACGGATGACATTTTTGTCTATTTTTAGTTAATGGAAAAAAAACGTGTCAGAAGTCAGAAATAGTCAACATTCTGATTGAAATTGCGTATTTATTTTTCGGCAGCACAAGTGATACACAGGAAGGGTGCATTGTCGATCTGTGAATGGAGAAATAACTTAATAAGACACATTATCGTTAGGTTATGACTATAACAAAGTTCTGTTAACACTAGTGGACGCTCAGCGTCTCATTGCATATATCTCGCTTCAGCATATATATACTGAATAAATTTCAAAATGTACCTTTAAATGCCAGCATTCATCTGGCCACACCCCCATCCGTTTACCTACATAAGCAGGGGTGGTGCCACACACTCATCTCCTTCCCAACAAATTTCACCACAATGAAAAATCAAGGGCCGCAGCGGCGTCTAGATGCTGAGCGTCCACTAGTGTTAACAGAACTTGGTTATAGTCATAACCTAACGTTCTGTATCACACTAGCTCCCGCTCAGCGTCTCATTGCATAATAGGAGCTGAGCGGGAGCTAGAAGCTCGACAAGAAGCCCGCTGAGGCCCCCCACAACCATCAGACCAGGGAGGACCGAGCCCCCCCGACCCCCCCTAATGGAGGGCACCCCCCCTATTGGGGGCTTCACGGGAGGGCGACGGACCCGACCGTGCGAAGAGACACTCAAGCAACTAAACGCACAGGGTGAGCAGACCGTGGCTTGACCCCACGACTACACACACACACAACCCGCATGCCACCCGGGAACGGTGGGAACAACCTCGTTACTGCCCCCAGAATCACGGGGTCAAGGGCAAACCCAACCCCGTGGCAAGGCCGTAGCAGCGGAGCGGGAAGGAAGACCCAGACCCACCAAAGGGACTGGACCCCCTGGAACGGGGGCCCGGAGAAGTCCATGATGCCAGCATCAAGACCCCACCAGGTGGGCACTTAGTGACCCCGCCCCCCACATCGCCAGCGTATTCGGACAAAGGCCCCTCAGCCGAGCGGGCCCTGTCCCCCCAATAGTACACCGCCTGGCACACTGACCCTGCAGAACAGGCAGTCAGCATGGCCGTAAGCACACAAAAAAGGTTAACCAACGGAAGCAGGCAGCGCACCGGGGAAAAACCAGGCAACAGGCTGTTAACCCTAGCCTGGAGACTGCGGACGAGACAGGCGCCAGAGGGGACAGCTGAACACAGCCGCCCCGGCGGAAGGGGCGTAAGCTGGCGTTGTTGCATGACCAAGCCTCCATTTAAAAAAAACCCACCCAGAGGGGTTGAGGCAGAGAAGGCTGACACGATTGGCAGACGTCATGAACGTGCAGGGGCACCCTCAACCGGTGAACCCGGGAGTTGACACTGCTCCAACACACCAGGGAATCAACCACCTTGGTGTTACCCAATGCGGTGGTTGTTCCTATAACCCCTCAAGAAAAAAACTCCAAAACACACCTGCGGGTATACACCGGCTATACTGCAGTACAAGTGTTTCAGTTTTTCAAAAAATGGTTAACCCAGGCCTACGGGTCGACGAAACATGACTTCGGACCGGGCCCGGCGATACGGGAAGCACAGGGTCACCAGAGGAGGTCAAAGACCACCCCAACAGGCCCCTCTTCGCCATGCGTGAGAGAGGAGCAAAAAAGAATGGAGAACCAGCCCCAAGCACACCGTACTTGGTATTCCCAGGCGGTCTCCCAACCAAGTACTAACCAGGACCAACCTGTGTAGCGGCCGAGATCCGACGAGATCGAGCGTGTACAGGTTGGCATGGCCGTAAGCCATTACGACAGTGCTGAGTAAAAAATTTACCCAACCAGGGTCTCCATAGCGCTTAACCCTGTGACACCCGGACCGACCTGGCATTTTTTCCCCTGAAAAAAGCCCAAGTCCCTCAGGGTACCAGAACAGCAGATCTGCATCCCTCAGGGTTCAACTGATTCGGACCAGCGTGTTGAATTGAATCGAATACATACACAATAGAGTAGGACTCCTTCTTGAGGGTCCACTCACCTTGACAATCTGAGGAGGAGGCTCTGTACTCTGAAGGAGGCTCCCTCACATGGAAGGAGAGTCAGCAGCATGCTCATGTAACTTGTTTTTATTTGCAGACGACTCAGCCCTGCTAGTCTCACACAAGGATCAGAACACACTAGAACAGATGCTAGGTGAAGAACTTGCAGGGGTCAGCAGGTGGCTTTCGGACAACAGGCCTTCTCTTCACCTAGGTAAAACAGAGGCAGTACTATTAGCCTCCAAGCCCAAGCTCAGGAAAGCACGGGAGTTTAATATCCAGCTAGGAGCTGTAACCCTAAAACAGCAAAAAAAAAGCGAAGTATCTAGGCTGTATGATAGACGGGAGCCTAGATGGGGAGGCTATGGCCTCCCAAGTACTGGGCAAAGTCAACGCCTGCACCAGGTACCTAGCTAGGAAAGCCAACCTCCTTGGCAGAGATAGCCTCAGGCTATTAGCAAATAGCCTAGTACTCTGCCACTTTGACTATGGTAGCGTATCGTGGTTCGAGGGCCTGACAGTGAACATAAAAAAGAAGCTTCAGGTTTCCCAAAATAAGCTAGTAAGGGTGGTAATGGGTCTTGGCCCTCGCACCCACATAGGGAGGAGTCACTTCCAGGAGCTAAACTGGCTTCCTATAGAGGCCAGAGTTACCCAGCTCAGACTGAACATAGTGCACAATATTATAAACCAAAGGTCCCCTAGATACCTCCAAAACTACTTCACCCCGGTCAACAAATCCCACAACCACAGAACTAGAGCAAGCATAGCAAACCTGAAGCCTGCTTCTTTCCGATCCAAACTGGGCCAATGCTCCCTTACTTTCTCTGGAGCCCAGGATTGGAACAAGCTGCCTATCCCCATCAAGCAGAGCTTGAGCCTCCACAGCTTCAAGAGAAGCGTCAGGAAGTGGCTCATGGACAGAATAGAAGAATAGCCCCCTATAGTTTGAATGGGTTTCCAATCAGTTTTTAGTTATTGTGGGGTATACAATTTTAGCGATAGGTTAGTCTTATAATGTTTTAAATGTATGAGTGTTGTGTTATTGTCGTGTTTTTTGTTGTGGCCTAACAGCCCTGGGACCATGACGGAAATAAGGGTTTTACTCGTTCTCATGTTATCCTTTGGATCCTTGTTGTGTGTTTTTAATCCATCAATAAAATAAAATCAAACTCACAGAAGGCCCGAATAGGAGCTTGGTTAGGAGGAGCCCTGACCACCCCCCGAAACAGATCCATTACATGGACCTGAACAGCACACGGAAGTCCTACCAACAGAGACGCGCACAGTGACGTACTCTATGGCGGGGGAATTTCCGCGGTGCACACGCCCAATATTCCAGGCCGTGGGACCAGGAAACCCCCCCCCCCCCCCCCCCCCCCCTCACCCTGTAACATGCCGAACCGCAACGTGACAGGAACCTTGAAGGACAGGGGGTTTACCCCTGACCAACAGAAAAAAGGGGGAGGAAAGGTTACCAGTTCACCCCTTTACGACCCCACACCCATGATACGATGTAATGACAAAAAGAGAGTATGACACAGTCATAGTCAGCTCCATGAAGCGACAGCTTCACACAGCGCATGAGCTAACCTGCTATCTGATTTTTACTAAGGAAAAAACACAGAATAGAGAGGGCTCTCCAAGAGCCCCGGTACCAAACGTACACATGTGCTTCTGTGGCCAGTCCAACCCAGTTGTAGGTCACATGACACACACAACCCATCATCACCTACAAAAAATGGCAAAAACACTCTACAGAGGAACGCCGTTTTTCATAATGAGAGAATACATAATTCTCGATTAGTATCGGCCACAGGCCTTGCTAAGCACAGACGAAAGCGACCAAACAATCTTTTCTTTTAGGAAAATAAAGTTTCTCCAGCAGTTTTAGCACAACCTCAGCAATCAAGCTAAGGGTTACATCGTATCCCTACCACACAGTGACACAATGTAGTGCAACAACATGTCTGAGAGGAGGATGAAGAAGTCCCCAGGGAACCGGGGGGAAACACAATCCTCCTACTTTACCCTTAACACTTTGGGTGCCGGCCAAAAATCCGGAAAATGACTGTGGGTTGCCAGGATTCCTGGACGATTCTAGCATATCTCATGATCTTAGCGGAGCTATTTCTATATTTTATATTATAACTATGGGGAAATGGTTGGGCTCATTTGAAGACGACAAGTTGATGTACACAATGCAAAAAACCGTTTGTTTCTGCATGTCTTCGTTCGTTCACAATTACAAGTTAAAAAACGTCAACAAAAGATAAAAGTGGAGGTAAATTATTTAGAACAGAAGTTACAGGCACTTTTATGAAAGGTGTGCCGGCGGGGTGATAATAGGTACTGAACGTGTTATAAAGCAATTTAGACTGGGATGGATGGATGGATGGTTTGATTGATTGATTGTTTGACAGATTGTTTTATTGGTTTGATTGATAGAATGTTTTATTGTTTTGTTGATAGTTTGATTCATAGATTGATTTGTTTGATTGATTGATTACTTTGTTGGTCATTTGATTGATAGAATGTTTGATTGTTTTGTTGATAGTTTGATTCATAGATTGATTTGTTTGATTGATTGATTACTTTGTTGGTCATTTGATTGATAGAATGTTTGATTGTTTTGTTGATAGTTTGATTCATAGATTGATTTGTTTGATTGATTGATTACTTTGTTGGTCATTTGATTGATAGAATGTTTGATTGTTTTGTTGATAGTTTGCTTGATAGAATGTTTGATTGTTTTGTTGATAGTTTGATTCATAGATTGATTTGTTTGATTGATTGATTACTTTGTTGGTAATTTGCTTGATAGAATGTTTGATTGTTTTGTTGATAGTTTGATTCATAGATTGATTGGTTTGATTGATTGATTACTTTGTTGGTCATTTGATTGATAGAATGTTTGATTGTTTTGTTGATAGTTTGATTCATAGATTGATTTGTTTGATTGATTGATTACTTTGTTGGTCATTTGATTGATAGAATGTTTGATTGTTTTGTTGATAGTTTGCTTGATAGAATGTTTGATTGTTTTGTTGATAGTTTGATTCATAGATTGATTGGTTTGATTGATTGATTACTTTGTTGGTCATTTGATTGATAGAATGTTTGATTGTTTTGTTGATAGTTTGATTCATAGATTGATTGGTTTGATTGATTGATTACTTTGTTGGTCATTTGATTGATAGAATGTTTGATTGTTTTGTTGATAGTTTGATTCATAGATTGATTTGTTTGATTGATTGATTACTTTGTTGGTCATTTGATTGATAGAATGTTTGATTGTTTTGTTGGTAATTTGCTTGATAGAATGTTTTATTGTTTTGTTGATAGTTTGATTCATAGATTGATTGGTTTGATTGATTGATTACTTTGTTGGTCATTTGATTGATAGAATGTTTGATTGTTTTGTTGATAGTTTGATTCATAGATTGATTTGTTTGATTGATTACTTTGTTGGTCATTTGCTTGATAGAATGTTTGATTGTTTTGTTGATAGTTTGATTCATAGATTGATTTGTTTGATTGATTGATTACTTTGTTGGTCATTTGATTGATATGCCTGGCGCTAATGAACAAGTAAGTTTTATAACTACTGGTGTAGGTCCAGACAACATTATTATAAAATACAGAATACTTTACAATGCAAAAAACTTGAAACTTTGATGCCATGAACATTTTTATTGTAAAATATGTTCAATAAACTGGGTGACAAGTCATCAGTACCAACCATTGTTGCTGTGCATTATATGCTGGTAACATTCACAGTATAGGATTATGGTAATTTACCAAGACAATACCTTATAAAAAGTGAACACTGGAGGATAATCAACCATTGTTTCAGTGCATTTAGGAGTTTGTTGGTAACATTCACAGTATAGGATTATGGTAATTTACCAATACAATACCTTATAAAAAGTGAACACTGGAGGATAATCAACCATTGTTTCAGTGCATTTAGGAGTTTGTTGGTAACATTCACAGTATAGGATTATGGTAATTTACCAATACAATACCTTATAAAAAGTGAACACTGGAGGATAATCAACCATTGTTTCAGTGCATTTAGGAGTTTGTTGGTAACATTCACAGTATAGGATTATGGTAATTTACCAAGACAATACCTTATAAAAAGTGAACACTGTGATGATAACCAACCATTGTTTCAGTGCATTTAGGAGTTTGTTGGTAACATTCACAGTATAGGATTATGGTAATTTACCAAGACAATACCTTATAAAAAGTGAACACTGGAGGATAATCAACCATTGTTTCAGTGCATTTAGGAGTTTGTTGGTAACATTCACAGTATAGGATTATGGTAATTTACCAAGACAATACCTTATAAAAAGTGAACACTGGAGGATAATCAACCATTGTTTCAGTGCATTTAGGAGTTTGTTGGTAACATTCACAGTATAGGATTATGGTAATTTACCAATACAATACCTTATAAAAAGTGAACACTGGAGGATAATCAACCATTGTTTCAGTGCATTTAGGAGTTTGTTGGTAACATTCACAGTATAGGATTATGGTAATTTACCAAGACAATACCTTATAAAAAGTGAACACTGGCTGATGATAACCAACCATTGTGTCAGTGCATTTAGGAGTTTGTTGGTAACATTCACAGTATAGGATTATGGTAATTTACAAAGACAATACCTTATAAAAAGTGAACACTGGAGGATAATCAACCATTGTTTCAGTGCATTTAGGAGTTTGTTGGTAACATTCACAGTATAGGATTATGGTAATTTACCAAGACAATACCTTATAAAAAGTGAACACTGGAGGATAATCAACCATTGTTTCAGTGCATTTAGGAGTTTGTTGGTAACATTCACAGTATAGGATTATGGTAATTTACCAAGACAATACCTTATAAAAAGTGAACACTGTGATGATAACCAACCATTGTTTCAGTGCATTTAGGAGTTTGTTGGTAACATTCACAGTATAGGATTATGGTAATTTACCAAGACAATACCTTATAAAAAGTGAACACTGTGATGATAACCAACCATTGTTTCAGTGCATTTAGGAGTTTGTTGGTAACATTCACAGTATAGGATTATGGTAATTTACCAAGACAATACCTTATAAAAAGTGAACACTGTGATGATAACCAACCATTGTTTCAGTGCATTTAGGAGTTTGTTGGTAACATTCACAGTATAGGATTATGGTAATTTACCAAGACAATACCTTATAAAAAGTGAACACTGGCTGATGATAACCAACCATTGTGTCAGTGCATTTAGGAGTTTGTTGGTAACATTCACAGTATAGGATTATGGTAATTTACAAAGACAATACCTTATAAAAAGTGAACACTGGAGGATAACCAACCATTGTTTCAGTGCATTTAGAAGTTTGCTGGTAACATTCACGTCACATGAACTACAGGGCATATCTTACTTGGTCTCTCGCATCGATGACTGCATTGTCCATTGATAAATGGATGAAGCGCCAGATGATCTGTGGACCAAAAAATATCCAATACATGCTTCCAAAGTATATAAATAATAGGCCAATGGACTGCATTAGAAAAGTGTGGTATGTTACCTACAGTATATACTTTTTTAAACTGGGTGACTGTCAGCAACCATTGGTTCTGTGCAAACGGTAAAAATGAGGGGGGAAAAAGATAAATAAAAAAAAACTATATACACACACAATGCAAATTATGAATGGAGTCGATACAGCTAGATCGCTAACATAACGTCTCATCTGCAAGTGGTCCAAACATGCCTATGCAATATCGACAACCGTGGCCCAAATACATGTGTTCAACGCATTTGTCTTGTACAGAAAACAGTGCAACTACCCATACACTATACTATACTATACTATACTACAATATACTATACTATACTATACTACACTATACTATACTACACTCAGCTAGCTATACTATGTACCGGTACACATGGTTCTGTCTGTATCACACAATGATGGATTATTTAGAAGTAATCTGTACTTCTGTGTGCCGGATTATTTAGAAGTAGTCTGTACTTCTGTATGACAACTAATAAAGAAACTATTTAGAGAAATCCCTCTTTGTGTGGTACAGAGCGAAGCATTTGTCACGATGCAGGGGGACTTTGCACGATGTGCAAAAATATCTGGTCTCACTCCTGATGCCACGCCTACTGCAGACACGACATTTCCTACACGGTAGCTTTCTCTTCGGGGTGGCTTTGTATGCAACCATTACATGCTTCACAAAGCCACCCACTAATCTGCTCTGCGGGTCCCCCAGTGGGGCCCTAGGGTCGACACGCCCCACCTGCTCAGCCCCTGCCTCCTCCTCATCCCCACCCCCTGCCTCCTCCCCTGCCTCCTCCCCTGCCTCCGCCTCCGCCTCCATCTCCGCTGTCACCCCAGGAATCTTCTTCTCCTTACCGTCTGTGTAGGTCCGCGCCACAGCCCTGGTGAACCGGAAGAGGTTGGAGTAATGCCCTTGTGGGTGCTTTTTTTTGTACAAGACAAACGCGTTGAAGATACATATTTGGATCAGATACATCACAAACTTTTTGGTCCACTTTCCAGTCTTACGTGTAACCGGATAGTACGATATATTTTGATCCAGCTGATCGACGCCGTTCATGAATTTATTGTACTCCAGGATTGATGATGGCTTGAGCATCTCCACCCTCAGCGCTTTGCCCTTCTTCTGCTTCTTCCACACCATCGCCTTTTCCATAGTGTCCTCGTGGAAGCTGCTGATGGTCTTCACGATTCTCTTATCGCGCCATGCCACGATCAGGACCTCCTTGTTGTTGACCGCAATGCGCTCCCCCACACCGATGTCACGTTTGGTAATGTTCTTGATGATGGCTGGCTCGCCCCGGTGCTTCCTGAGGGTACCACAGACGTCGGTCCTCAACTGTCGGAGCCTGGCTGACATACGTACCGAGTTGTAGAAGTTGTCCATGTAGAGCGTATAGCCGGCCCCAGACAGACGTCCAAGCAGACCGACGACCGTGTCCCCCAGGAGCGAGCCTTCCCGACAATATGGCTTAAATGAAAAGCAATATCCTGTGCGTGATTCGCACAGGAAGTAGGACTTGATGCCATAGCGGGTGGGCTTGTTGGGGTTGTAGACCCGGAAGGTCAGGCGGCCTCGCCATGCCATCACCCCCTCGTCAATGGCGAGCTCGCGTTCAGGCTGGTACAGCTCCTTGCACCTCGTGTTTACATGGTCGACTACAGGGCGTACTTTGCACAATTTGTCTCTAACCTCCAGGGAAGTATTGTCCGCAAAGTGGAGGAATCGCCAGATCAATTGGAACCTGTTGCGTGGCATGGTATCAGAGTAGTACGGTGTGTACATCATGTCGTCAGTGGTCCACATCTGGTCCACGCGAGGCTTCCGCAGGACACTGCTAAGGAAATGGAGTCCGAGGAACTTCTTCAGCTCCTTCAATGTGAGGGGCTTCCAAAGCAGTGCCCTGCTACTGGTTAGCGTGGGGTCCAGCCGGGCAATGGACTGCTCAGCGTAGAGGTTGGACTGGGCAACAATAGAGTTCAGAAAAGCATCTGTCAGGAACAGATCCATCCATTTCGCAGGCCGGTAAGATCTGAGTGCCTTGGCGTCCTGGAGCAACCCCGGTTGGGCTGTGAAGGGGATCCTTTGAGGCACCCAGCCCTCACGAGACCAGGCATTCTCCTCTTCCTGACGGATCGCAGCCCTGCTCTTCGCTCCTCCACGACCTGTCAATTATACAAATATACTATAACACCCCTACTGTAGACATTCATATGCCACGTAGTTACAAACTGTGTGAGTGAATGAGTGAGTGTGTATGGGGTTCAGATGTCAGAGCTGGACGTGGTGTGGGGGTCAGAGGTCAGAGCTGGAAGTGGTGTGCAGAGTGAGGCCAACTTACCGCTCTTAGATGTGCGTTTCCGCCCTGCAACAGGTTCCGGCATGTCCAGACTAGCATCCAGTTCTAGAATCACATGATGTAATACATTACACTAGGGCAACGCATTGTCATTGTATTTACCACCATCACCACCAGACCAGGCCCTGCAGCAGCCAGTCACCACCAGGCCCAGGCCCTGCAGCAGCCAGTCACCACCAGGCCCAGGCCCTGCAGCAGCCAGTCACCACCAGGCCAGGCCCTGCAGCAGCCAGTCACCACCAGGCCAGGCCCTGCAGCAGCCAGTCACCACCAGGCCCAGGCCCTGCAGCAGCCAGTCACCACCAGGCCAGGCCCTGCAGCAGCCAGTCACCACCAGGCCCAGGCCCTGCAGCAGCCAGTCACCACCAGGCCCAGGCCCTGCAGCAGCCAGTCACCACCAGGCCCAGGCTCTAGCAGCAGCCAGTCACCACCAGGCCCAGGCTCTAGCAGCAGCCAGCTACCACCAGGCCCAGGCTCTAGCAGCAGCCAGTCACCACCATGTACAATTACCTGCAGGAGTAGAATGTGATCCTATGTCGTTGCCAGTCTCAGCGTCACTATCTGCAGGGTCTGCGCCAGAATCTGAATTGGATTAAATTCATTCAGTAAGTAAGTCTCACAAAACACAATAGTAATACATTTACACATACATAAATGTAGTTAGTACATACCCAAGCATGTTGGTGTATTGGCCCCGGATTCGGTTTCGGAGTGTTCTGCTGTGTGAACACAAAATAAATCAGCGGCCATCAAAGCATGTACATGTGTGTGTGTTGTAATCAATGGAATTTTACATATGCTACACAACCATGCATTTAAATATAGGCCTCGCCATGTGTCCATGCCATTGTGTATGTGTGTGCTGTAATCAATGGAATTTGCATATAGAGGCCTCACCATGTACTGCGAAGTTCAAAGGTGTTGGAGAGGATGCATGTCTTTTGATCTTGTGTGTGTGTGTGTGTACACACACTGCACACACACACACACACATACACACACACATCAAATGGCATGGGGTGAGGCATCTACACACACACACACACACACATCCATGTAACTAAATGTAGTGGCCTGTACATGCCTACTATATCCTATATCATTCAACTATCGATTTGAACATGCACAAAACAATATTCACATTGCAACATACCAATTACCACGTCGACCACCACCACCACGTCGTATCATGCCCAGCATGCAACTATTATCACTTACATGATAGCTACACACTTCAAAGAGCCACTTCAAAGGGCGTGCACATGCACACACACACACACACACGCACACAAGACAACCTAACTGTAGCACATGGTAGCGTGGCCTGTACTGCATGCCTACTATATCCTATATCATTCAACTATCGATTTGAACATGCACAAAACAATATTCACATTGCAACATACCAATTACCACGTCGACCACCACCACCACGTCGTATCATGCCCAGCATGCAACTATTATCACTTACATGATAGCTACACACTTCAAAGAGCCACTTCAAAGGGCGTGCACATGCACACACACACACACACACGCACACAAGACAACCTAACTGTAGCACATGGTAGCGTGGCCTGTACTGCATGCCTACTATATCCTATATCATTCAACTATTGATTTGAACATGCACAAAACAATATTCACATTGCAACATACCAATTACCACGTCGACCACCACCACCACGTCGTATCATGCCCAGCATGCAACTATTATCACTTACATGATAGCTACACACTTCAAAGAGCCACTTCAAAGGGCGTGCACATGCACACACACACACACACACGCACACAAGACAACCTAACTGTAGCACATGGTCGCGTGGCCTGTACTCTACATCCCTACTATATCCTATATCATTCAACTATCGATTTGAACATGCACAAAACAATATTCACATTGCATTAGTAAACATGACGTACCGTTGCCCCGTCGACCACCACCGTGTCCGACTCCCACGTCTGAATCGTGCGATGAATCAGACTCATACCTCCGACCCAAGCCGAGATCATCGTCAGATGATTCCGGAGCTAGAATATAATAAATGCATATCAGCGTTAGGTTTGGCAAACTAACGTTACATAGTCACAGAATAAGCGGTAGGTAAATCATCAAATACACGTTTCACACACACACAATCACATGCATATCGCCGGCGTTGGTTTGTCGAACTAACGTTACATAGACAGTCACAGTATGTAAATCATCAAATACACGTTTCACACACACACACAATCACATGCATATCGCCGTTGGTTTGTCGAACTAACGTTACATAGTCACAGTATGTAAATCATCAAATACACGTTTCACACACACACACATATATATATATATATATAAGACCGTGTAATTACCTGGTGGTTCCCAATCGGCGCTCCCATCAGATTCGTGGGCGGTCGAATCGCTGTCCCCTGACTCGCATGAAGAAGCTATGACCACAGCGGCAGCCTTCCTCTTCCTCGAACTGCGTCGGGTAGAGCCGCTCCCGGTCCCGGGGAGAGACGCGTTACTGGGCCCAGCAACGGTCTCACGGCTCTCTCCGATCGGAGCTACCAAAGACGTTGGTGCTGTTGGTGCTGCTGCTGCTTGAACAACCGCGGGTCCAAACGCCAGCTTCGTCTGAACAAAGCGACCCGCCGCCGGATTGTCCCCTCGCTTTCCTACACTACGTCTCTTCATACTGATCTAAATGAAACTACTAACTGATCAAACTACTATTACTACTACTGAAATATACTACCTAGACTACACACTAATCCCTCGAATAGTACTACTACTTAGCACGACTAAGTACTTTCTAAAGCACAGCTGAAACCTTACAATTAGTCTGATACTACCACTATACTGTATAACACTATAAATATAGACTATAGGCTGATCTCAATTCAAATCTCTCTCTCAATCTCTCTCTCTCTCTCTCTATCGCTCTATCTATCTCTCTCTCTCTCTCTCCTCCAAAACCTCGTAGATTCTGGGATCGCGCTAACGTTTTATACCTGTGGTTACATTGGCCAGGTATGCTGGCCAATCAAATGCCAGATTCATTGTGGGGTACAATATTCCCCCTATTGTGATAGTGTTAGAAAATAGGGGGACACTGCCACCTAGTGAAATTTGAGAGGAAATGCAGTTTCCGGTTAAAATTTTCTTCCAAAAGCTCGGCGGTGAAGTTCAGACGGGGAAAATCGAAAAAAGATGTAAACAGATCAAAGACGCTGTACAGCGTCCTCGGCACCTTGAGCATGGCCGGGAAAGACGCTGTAAAGCGTTTCCCGGCACCCAAAGTGTTAATACGGCCAGTTAAAACAGGAAAACCTGTTAATATGTGAACACACTGTTCATTGTCATTACAGGCTGAGAAAATAATCATTCTTTACTCATTTGTCACTAAGCATAGCTTTATAGGTTAGTTAACCCCCTTAGTTGTGAGTACACGGTACATATAAACACACATGATGTTTCTCAACACAACAAACCAGATCATTTTCACATCTGTAACAACAACCCGATTTGCATGGAGAAGCTAAATACCAGTGACAAGACAATTCACACATAACTCGCGTCGTATCCTAAATGTAGTGCAGCAACACTCGTTTTGGAAACCATCGTTATTTACAAAACATTTAGAAGGGAAAGCCAGAAGAAGTGTACAAGGTCTGGTCAGGCCTTGCCTACCCGGAGCGTAGATCAAGCGAAGTGCAGTCTCAAGGCACCGTAGTAAACACAACCGTTCTGTGTTGTCGATCTGGGCAGCGTCGCCGCTCCAACCCGTCGCTACGGCCCCCCTTGTTGACGCAGTCCTTGCCGTCCTGGCCCAGGGCAGGTTCGACGAACATCCTCTGTCAAAGATGACGTCGTAGTCAAGAGTGTTTAAAACATGTTATAATCAAAGCACGTTCAACAGAGTAGCATTAAGCTAACGGCCGCTCTAACCGTCGGGCGCTACCGCCCCTTCCCGCGAGACGCTGAGCGAACGGCGCACGCGACCAGAGGGGAGCTTCGAATCCCCCCCGCCTCTCCCCGTGAGGGAGAGGGGGGTTGGGAACCGCGGCGGCGCGCGAGGGGCCGGAGCCACCCCGCGCTGGGCCTCGGCCGATAGCAGCAAGCTAACGTTTCCTAGCCTAGATAGGCCACCTAGTGAACACAGCAGGCTAGCGCCGCAGCTAACAGCTGACTGGCTAACAGTAGGCCACCACTAGCACGTAAGCTAAGCAGCTATCACCTGAACTTGTACACAATGATATAACACTCACTCAGACAGGCCGCCGTTCTGAAACCCTCCTCACTTTTTAAGAGAAAAGAGAAACAAGATGTTAACACAGTTTTACAACAGTGATTTTACCAACACCCGACGGAGCCAGCACAATACCAAACTGGCCTGTAGCTGACTTGAACACAGATCTTCCACTAACGAACATCTATGCCCATATTTCCTCGTGAGGGAATACTCTCATTTGGATATGAAAGATGGGGCCTACACGGTGACAGAGAAAACATCCACTCGTCCAGAAAACACAGGGATCACCAGTGTTAATGGTCGTGGCCCACTAGTTAACTAAAATGGGCTTCAGACTAAGGTCTTCCGCTGTTGCCTAAGAGGCTGAACAAAAGACTTTAATCTAGGGCCGGTTTTCGTAAACATTGTCAGTTATCCCCCATAGCACTAACAGACAAGTGGAGCCGCAAGCAAAACAGTACTCACCAACCTGAAACCCACCGCTTCTCACAACAGCGGCGCGTCCTACAGTTCAGCTGTGTCCTGAAAGGTTTCACCCCAACCAGCACAGCAAGGAACTGCAGTTGAGAGGCATGCAGCGGCGTGCTCCCAATACGAAAACCGGTGGAGGATTTTAGAATGATCACCATCTTCCAGACACTCCAGTGACGAAGACAATATCGCCGTATTTTCTCGAAAATAGTGAGAGAGAAAATAAAGATATGATGTCAACGTATCTCTTGTTCTTCCTTTCCTCGTAAACATTGTCAACCAATATTTTTCTCCACGTCAAGTGGGCATATGAGCAACACGTTGCTTGTGATGAAATTTGAGAAGGAGATGAGTGTGTGGCACCACCCCTGCTTATGTAGGTAAGCGGATGGGGGTGTGGCCAGATGAATGCTGGCATTTAAAGGTACATTTAGAAATTTATTCAGTATATATATGCTGAAGCGAGATATATGCAATGAGACGCTGAGCGGGAGCTAGTGTGATACAAAACTCTTCTTGCCTTGCTCAGCTGGCAGCGGTTTATTTGATAATTATTAAATAACAGTAACAGCAGTAACAGGTTAACAACACTAACTAACTAACATACTGTGTTGTAAACAAACACACAGTACAGTAGTTGAGTAGATAGTAATAGTAGTGTGTATAGTACACACAGTAGCAATCTGATTGCAATCTGCTTGCATAAAAACATATAAAATGATAAATCACATTTTGAGGTTGGTGTAAAGTGCCCCATGGTGATGGAAGAGGTCTGGTTAGGGGTTAGATTTAGAGGTGGTCTGGGTTTGGTTAGGGGTTAGAGTTAGAGATGGTCTAGGTCTGGTTATGGCCCCTATTAAAACCAGACCTAGACCACCTCTGACTCTAAGCCCTAACCAGACCTAGACCACCTCTAACTCTAACCCCTAAGTTAGGGTTGGTGATGGTCAGTGCTGGGCTGCTGCCTGCTGGCAGCGGTTTATTCTATAACAACAGGATACTGTAAACTAAGTAAACAGAACACACAGTAGTACTAGTAGTAGTACACACTGATTGCAATCTGCTTGCATAAAAACATTATATAAAATCACATTCTGAGGTCAGTGTTAAAGTGCCACATGGAAGAGGTCTGGTTAGTGGTTAGAGTTAGAGGTGGTATAGTTCTGGTTAGGGTAACTTAGGGCTAGTTAAGCATTCATTATAATTTATTATTATTATTTAGATAGATGGATGTAAAGGGCTAGACCAACTCTTAACCCCTATCCAGACCTAAACCACCTCTAAGTCACAACCCTAACTTAGGGGTTAGAGTTACAGGTGGTCTAGGTCTGGTTATACTGGGCCCTATTCCCCGTGCCTGGTTCAACTAAGTCGATCAAGAGTCCCATTATCCAGATTCAATTAACCCGATGTTTGAAGCCGGGATTTTCCTGTTCCTCGAACGCTGATTCAGTCTCGTTAACTCGAACCAGACTTGATACCCAGGATAAGTTCGCGCGGCCGCTTCAGTTGAAAAGACAGCAGGTGTCGATAGCAGAAAACCTGATTTTCTAACGGCATTGATTGATTGATTGATTGATTTAAAACTTTATTAACAGATTGCAGGCGGCTCAATAGCCTCGCCGACAAGTTAAATGCATAATCTATAGGCTAATTTTAAATCCCTCATTACCCCAATCAATCAGATTATATTTCTTTAAATGTGCCTGCTGGCAGTAGGTTTATGGGTTGAATAATCAAATGAGATCTTGCTAGCGAAAATAATTAGTTCAACTGTTTCAGAATAAGGATACGGCTCTCTTACCCATTGATTGATGTATGGTGGATCTTTTACTTATCTGTACTGTGGTGTGATGGTTGGTCATTTTGACTTTCACGCGGATGACCCGCGTTCGAATCCCCCTTCTTCTAGTCTTTTTCTTCTTTTTGCAATGTAGGAATAATTCAATTTGGTGCACGTTGAGAGCTATATAAAGAATGACATCCTCAATGCATGTAGATTTATAATATTTTAACTTAAAACTAGGCTACTTTTGCGTATAATCATTAATATTATATTCCCAAAAAATTATATTGGAAGCGCGGGGTCTCGAACTCGGGTCGTCCTCTTGACAGGAGTAAACACTAGCCGTTGCACCACTGTGCCAGACAGGATATATTTATATATTTTCTTTTGAATGAAGTTTTATCTCTTTGTTCTCAAATGCATTAATGTGACGTCAACGGCTCATTCAATTTCTCAAATCCGTCAAACAGCGCATCTCATCAGACATTTTAATCCCAGTTACAATATCACAATAACGTGTGAGTGATGATACAATTCAACAATCCTCAGAGTCCTCGTAATTCATAATCCACAAAAACCACAATCCATGCATAGACACTTCAATTTTATGCTTGAATGAAACACAATCCGGGCGTTCCGTTAAGCAAATCTACAGCGGAGAATATATGAAACTAATCAGAGCCAAACGGCCGATAGGTTTCATTCATTAAAAATATCCCCGTGGGATTCACATTTGCAATGCGCCGTTATTAAAATAACCACATGGAGCGTGTATCGCACTCCGAGCGCCGTATATGACGTGCATTATTTTATTTAGGACAAAGTAAATCTATAGGCTGAATATGATTTATTATCAGCATTTAGTTCTATTATTATTCATTTCAAAAGCCCCCTCTAGGAAAACGAAGCACAGAAACATAATTCAGAATGGTATAATGGGATCTAGACTGTGAGAAATATTTCAGGAAGCGAGCTGGCATTTCTTTGCGTGGGCGTGGCCATGGTTCATCCAGCTAACTGAACTTAACCCTGCTCCGGACCAGGTTCAAACTTTCTGATCTGTTACCATGGTGATTTAGAAAATCCGACTTCGGGGAACAGAAAGGTCCAGCTTAAGTCAAGCTATACTGGAAATTATCCGGCTAACTCAGTTAGCCAGGTACGGGGAACGGGGCCCTGATCCGATACCAGTGCATACAAAAAAGAATTATATTATATAAATTATAAAAAAAAATATTCTTCTTTTTTACAGCTACTGTTTTATATACTGTTTTTTAGTAATAACTAGAAAGTAATGGTATTTATTCAACAACAGGTGATTGTATAGATTAGTATTAGTATCATTAATTGACAACTATGCTTAACACTTTAATCGCCGGAGTTAAATTCATAATTTACCATCCCTCGCCAGCCCTATTTAACATGGAGAAGTTCCCCTTCTTTGCAAGGCTATAACTTCTTAAATTCTATTGCTAAATTGCCATTATTATGGCCTATTCAATGTCCTATATGTATTGTTCAGGGTGTAGCAACGTTAAACTTTTTCATTCACATATTCATACTAAAATATGGTCTAAAGTATAAGTATGTTTTTATCGTTTTCTGCAGCTTTCTTCAGAACGTGATTTATAGCCCTAAATGCATTATATTGATGATCAAATACAGTTTGGTAGGAATCTGTGCGAGATAAAAAATTTCAACTGGATGTGCTTCTAGAAGTTTCTACGTATCATCTGATGATGACCGGATGGGCGGGGGATCGTTTATAATTCTGTGGGCAGTGTTAGATGATTCATCCAGAGTGGGTCATATGTTCATCAGATCAGTTAGTATAGAAGACGTTAGAAAATAACGTTGAAACTCACTGTGGCTTCCTCGCGCCGCTAGCAGATGAGCGTGGAACAGAATTTTTTCTATTATGGGATGTAGAAATGCCCGATCCATTTCCAGGTTGTATAATAGTATATACGTCCAAATCATGTTTTTTTTTCGAGTTATTTGCACCGATCGATGTTCACTGTATCAAGACGGAGTCTCTCTAACGATAGCGAGTGCCCGGACCACATATGGATGAGCACTACCGGTTCAAAGGTTAATTTCTGGTTGGCGATCTGCCGATCGGCCACCAGATGGCGCTCTTGAACCGCTAGAAAGTTCAGTGGAGCTTTGCAGTGTGTCTCAGGGCTCCGGAAAGGAAATCTGATTTCGATGACAGATTTTTGAAATATTGACATCAAAGACGAGTTACGGCGTCTTCGGCAGAATGAGCATGGCTAGGAAAGACGAGTTCCGGCGTTTTCGGCGATTAAGGTGTTAATGAGTTCACCCACGGAAAAGGTTGTTGGCACATTGGTTCCGCACGGACGTTACACGTTGTTGCACTTCCTATCCAGCCTGCTCCCGTTCCAGTTAGCTAGTAGTAACGTCTATGTTGTGATTTTTTTATGCAAAATTAATATTCAACATTCTCTGTTATGGTTTGAAACCGACCCCAATAGCACAACACAAGACAGGTATTAGAGTAAGCCAAAACAGGGCAATATTTATTATATAACAAAAAGCGGCACAGTCCCTTTAAGGGAGAACACAAAAAACACTAGAGTCCATGAAATATGAAAACTGCGGCACTGTGCCTTTAACAGGCGAACAGGCTAAGGGACTAGGGGCACTGGAGAGGGGGACAGGGACAGAGGCCCGGAGAGGCGGGCTAGAGACTGGGACAGAGACCCAGAGAGAGGGGCTGGGGACGGGGACAGGAATCCAACGGCGGAGGCCTGGCACGGGGATCGGGGGCCCGACGGCGGAGGCCGGGCACGGGGATCCTCTTCCGTCCCTATACCGAGTAGGGCTCTGCTGCTCAGAAAGGAATCCTCCTCCTCCTCCTCCTCCTCGGATGCTGCAGACGGGCAGCGCAGAACAAAGGGGGTCCCAGGGGACCGGGGCGAGAACACGCCATCCCCCCGTGGAATAGGGAGCGGTGGCGAGCCGGGGTCCGAGGGAGAACACGCCATCCCCCCGTGGAATAGGGAGCGATGGCGAGCCGGGGTCCGAGGGAGAACACGCCATCCCCCCGTGGAATAGGGAGCGATGGCGAGCCGGGGTCCGAGGCCGAAGACGCGGCAGGTGATGGTAGCGACAGAAGCGTACAGCGTACAGAACCGACGTACAGAAGCGCACAGCGTACAGACGCGTACAGTGTACACAACCGACGTACAGAACACAGAACGACCCAACAAGGACTGGAGGGGAGTCTGCAACCTAAGTACTCTCCCGAGCTGATCGCAAACTCCCAACAGGTGCGTGAAGGTAGGGGAACAAGAATGTCCAAAGGTGGGGGCTGGTGAAGAGTAGGAGACAGGGAAAAGTCCTCGCAAGGGTGGGGGCTGGTGAAGAGTAGGAGACATGGAAAAGTCCTCGCAAGGGTGGGGGCTGTTGAGGAGAGTAGACAGGGAAAAAGGTCCAGGGACAGGCGAATCCTCACAGTACCTCCCCCTCCATGGGAGCCACCGGGCGATCAAAAAATCAGACAGCGGGGCAGGGGACATGACAGAGCAACCAAACAACAACAAAAAAATGGGCCATGCTAGCAGGGGAAGCTACACCTAAAGTGGGGCTAGCAGAGGGACAGGGTAGCTGCCAGGGCATTGCTAGCTACAGGGCCTATGCTAGCTGTAAAGCTACATTAGCATAGAGGCTGCGCTAGCTGCCGGAGCTAGGCTAGCAGACAGGGCTGGACTAGCATGAGAACACATGGGGTTAGCTGCAGGGGCTAAGCTAGCAGACGGCTGGACTAGCTGAGGAAGCCGGTTAGCTGCAGGGGCTAAGCTAGCAGACAGGCTGGACTAGCTGAGGAAGTCGGTTAGCTGCAGGGGCTAAGCTAGCAGACGGCTGGACTAGCAGAGGAGAACAAGCTAGCTGAAAGGACAGTCCTAGCTGTGGGGAACAGGGTAACTATCAGGGGAGCTAATGAGGCTAACAGGGGAGCTAACAGGGGAGCTAACAGGGGAGCTAACAGGGGAGCTAACAGGGGAGCTAACAGGGGAGCTAAAGAGGGGCTCTCTAATACACTGTCTGTGCTGGCTGGGGTCGTCGACTGGTCGGGTCGTACTGTTATGGTTTGAAACCGACCCCAATAGCACAACACAAGACAGGTATTAGAGTAAGCCAAAACAGGGCAATATTTATTATATAACAAAAAGCGGCACAGTCCCTTTAAGGGAGAACACAAAAAACACTAGAATCCATGAAATATGAAAACTGCGGCACTGTGCCTTTAACAGGCGAACAGGCTAAGGGACTAGGGGCACTGGAGAGGGGGACAGGGACAGAGGCCCGGAGAGGCGGGCTAGAGACTGGGACAGAGACCCGGAGAGAGGGGCTGGGGACGGGGACAGGAATCCAACGGCGGAGGCCTGGCACAGGGACCGGGGGCCCGACGGCGGAGGCCGGGCACGGGGATCCTCTTCCGTCCCTACACCGAGTAGGGCTCTGCTGCTCAGAAAGGAATCCTCCTCCTCCTCCTCCTCGGATGCTGCAGACGGGCAGCGCAGAACAAAGGGGGTCCCAGGGGACCGGGGCGAGAACACGCCATCCCCCCGTGGAATAGGGAGCGATGGCGAGCCGGGGTCCGAGGGAGAACACGCCATCCCCCCGTGGAATAGGGAGCGATGGCGAGCCGGGGTCCGAGGGAGAACACGCCATCCCCCCGTGGAATAGGGAGCGATGGCGAGCCGCGGTCCAAGGCCGAAGACGCGGCAGGTGATGGTAGCGACAGAAGCGTACAGCGTACAGAACCGACGTACAGAAGCGTACAGCGTACAGACGCGTACAGCGTACAGAACCGACGTACAGAACACAGAACGACCCGACAAGGACTGGAGGGGAGTCTGCAACCTAAGTACTCTCCCGAGCTGATCGCAAACTCCCAACAGGTGCGTGAAGGTAGGGGAACAAGAATGTCCAAAGGTGGGGGCTGGTGAAGAGTAGGAGACAGGGAAAAGTCCTCGCAAGGGTGGGGGCTGGTGAAGAGTAGGAGACAGGGAAAAGTCCTCGCAAGGGTGGGGGCTGTTGAGGAGAGTAGACAGGGAAAAAGGTCCAGGGACAGGCGAATCCTCACATTCTCTTTTGAGACTCCGCCTCAGACTCTTATCATTTGGCACTAAAAGCTAAACATTGTCACCGGTATGGCTGTCTGCATTATGTCATTAATTGTGTGCGAGAGGTCGATCAGTTAGCCACGTTAGCGTGAGCTACTGTAGGTTAGCCACTAGTTAACGCGAGCTAGATGGAAATACAAACGCCTACAGGTCAGGTCTGGGCGCTTGCTCAGCGGAGGCAGGACTTGAGGAAGGCAGCGTGACCTCCCACGCATTACACTTCACCAATGAGAGCCCTCGCTGCCATGTGAGAAGAGAGCCACTGGCTGTCGCCGCATGTGTTGGAGGAAGCGTGCGGATACTTCAGGGTTCCCTTGTACCGACCAGTAGGAGAACATGCGCACAACAACCAGGTAGGGGAGGGGGGGGGGAATTGGCACAACGACTAAATTGGGACAGGGAGAAAACAGAGAAAATCTGAGAAAGAGAGATAAAAAAAGGTCTGCAGCTGGATTATGAATAGTCCCAACTTTAGCCAAGGTAACGTTAAGCTAAAACTAGCTTTTCAGATAGCTCTTCAGCTAATGCTAATAACACAGAGCTCCCCATCAGCCGTCACACTGCTCTGTCGGGACCATGGCATTAAGAAAAGTTATAATTATTTTGTCTCGTCTTGTTTTAGTCAACAATATCAACATACATGAAGAGAAATTTCGTCCTGGTTTTTGTAAATTACATTTTTGTGTCCTCAGTTGTGGTCAACGATATTTAATTAACTATTTAGTCATGTTAGCGTCACATGGTCTTCAATAACGTGACGTCACGTCCAGTGGTGCGTTACGCATGCCTGGTCACGTCTCATTGTCGTCAGGAAAAAAATCTTTATTGACGAACATCTTTCGTCATCATTTTCGTTGACAAAATTAACACTGATACACACACATAGAAAATTGATATTAAACACACTTAAAGGGCCAATCCTGAATAACTTTTTTACAATAGGAAAGAGTTCAACTTGGAAAATATGCTATTTGGAGCTTTCTTACAGCATTATGAATATATAACATAAACAACCCTATTACAGCCCCAGAACACACCAAATTCTGTTTAAAACTCATATCTGTTGTCTACTGTTGTTGTATCAAGAGCTCAGTCAACTAGAGAATTCCTATTTTCCATTATCGTTGGTGGGGCAACAGATTTTGTTTTCATTGGGATCTTTCATTTGGATTGGGGCTTTAAATATAATGCAACCATCATTTCTGACGATCCTCCACACTTACTTACTTGCAATGCTTAGATGTCACTGTAAGCATTTCTATTTCTGGGTTAGAAGCATGTATGAAGGGGGTTGATCATACCATCAATAGGGAACAATTATGAGCCATTAATCACGCAGCCGCTACGGAGGAGAAGGCCTGAGAGAATGTTAAAGGATGCATGCCTATTTGTTTAAGAGGAAACAGTTATCGCTCAATCCCCCTCCTCACCCCCTACTTTACTTACTCCCCTCTCTGCCCCCCCCTCCCCCTTTCCCTTGTCATGTGTGTTCGTTGTTGTCCTTTATTGTCCTTAGTTGTCATTTGTTTGTCAATGTCTAGGCTGAGTTCCCCCTCAGAGAGGGCAATGAAATGTCACTATTTTTCTTATTTTAGTACACTTATTTAAATGTTGCACTGTAAATAGTTAAAATGTATAATAAATAATAAAGTTGTCCCCCGAAGAGGGGGGGGGGGGGGGGCGGAGTGCCCTCAAAAAAGGGCCGGGAGTAAAAAAAGAAATAAAAAAAAAAAGAGCAAACAGCAATGTGCTTCATAAATACTGTGCGTACGTGCATGGGGGGGGGGGGTTATGGTTGTACATTAGCAGAGAGCTACTTGTAGTGAGGCCAGATGATGGGAGGCTTTCTACATGGACCAGCGTGGTCAGTGTAATCTCTCGGATGTGTCGAATGACGAATGATACCAGGGTTAGCTTAGGTCACGGCGGGAAAGCCACTATCCCCTAAAGACAAATAAAAAGTTACATTATTCCCAAATTATCTCAACTGAATCATGTTCCTTCTGCTCTTCAGGGAAAGAGCCTGACGTTGATCAAATACAAAAGTATTTTAATAGCAAGAGTCATGTCACAGCCTAATTTGGCTCCATTACATTATGTCACTGTTTTGTTTACATACTGTGTGTATGTTCTATAGCCATGGACATCCCCCCTAAATATTCTTCACATGAACATAACAACCAGCAGAGTAGAGATTTGAGACAGTATTACATAAAAAACAAACCATATAACTCATCGTCATGCCTGGATTATCGACCAGACAGATGACCTGGGGCCCCAGACCACCAGGGGCCTGGGACCACCAAACCCTGAGAGCCCCAGGTTTATGGATAGTCATTTCATTATCTCACTCATTTAAATAGGAATATATGCCCATGCAAGCAAGGTGGCGATTCAACTGCATCCATTTGAAAATGTTATAATATTTTATTAAAAAAAGATTATAAAAAAAGCCACATTTGTGTATTCAATTTTGTATGTATCGAATCGAATTGTGGTCAAATTAAGAGATTTCATGATGCATTGAATTGTTGCCTGAAGAATCATAACCAAATCGTTGTGGGGTCAAAAGTTTACACCCCTATTGCTCTGCATTCTCTGCTACAATGAAGATGAAATGTTAGCCGACTGCTTTTGCAGGATTGCAAGTTTTTATTGAGATTTGAGACAGAACATGAAACAAGTTTATTATCATTTATGTATTCAAATTCATTGGATATTCAATACTGACATTATTTGTTGATGTTATATGACTTGCTGGTGTGCCTTAATGAGACAGAATATGAAGCATGTTTATTATCGACAAGAGCATATACGTGCGGTTAAGGTGGTGCGCTGAAAATGTACAAACTATTTCAAATCGTGGCGTTAGCAGTCATATGTTAGCCAATGCTAGAAGCTTCCTTCTTCTTCTTCTTCTTCTTCTTCTTCTTCTTCTTCTTCTTCTTCTTCTTCTTCTTCTTCTTCTTCTTCTTCTTCTTCTTCTTCTTCTTCTTCTTCTTCTTCTTCTTCTTCTTCTTCTTCTTCTTCTTCTTCTTCTTATCTTCTTCTTCTTCTTGTTCTTCTTCTTCTTCTTCTTCTTCTTCTTCTTCTTCTTCTTCTTCTTCTTCTTCTTCTTCTTCTTCTTCTTCTTCTTCTTCTTCTTCTTCTTCTTCTTCTCTTTTTTTGTTTAATGGCGGTTGGCAAACAACTTTTAGTTTTAAAGCTCACAGCATGATGTCACACAAATGGCGAAGGTAGTGACACACCCATGCAAACACACAACCGTTCAGTGAGGTGCAGGCGGCTACGTGGCGTAGTGGGCAAGGCGCTCGCCACAAATGCAGAGACGCTGGGCTCGCCTGTTCGAGCCCAGCGCTCCACATTGCTTTCAGTTTAGCTGGTCGTTCATACTAATACACATTGGCCGTATTAGGGGGTGGGAAACTGATGGGTGGGGATCGGGCGTTGTGGACAGCGACTCCTACAGGTTGGTTGGTGCGCCTGCGCAGTAGAATCAGGAAGTGTCGGGGGCAGCGTGAGCCTCCCACGTGTTACTCCTCGCCACTGAGAGATCGAGCTGCGCAGGTGAAAAGATGCGACTGCTGTTACCTCAAGTACCGGAGGGGACTTGTGCTATGTATGACTTAGTCCACATTGCAGCTGGCTTGTGGGAGGCAAGAAACAGTGTTCGTGACAGGGGAGGGTTGAATTGGATGATACGAAATTGGGATGGGATAAAATATAGAAAATGGGAGAAAAAGTGGATAAAAAAAAAAACGTTCAGTGAGGTGCCACATTGTCTGGTCTAAAGTGAATGCAGCCAGAGAGACAGAGAATGTACATCATCATCCCAATGGCATGTTTTTATAGCTCATTATGGTTATGTGCTGCATCCGATGTAAAGGTTGTGTTACCATACCAACGTCTGTCTGTGATATGTCTAACATGGCACAGTCAGGTTAAATACACATACATTTACATTTACATTTAGTCATTTAGCTGAACGCTTCTATCCAAAGCGACTTACAAGTTCTGTACAACAAGTCATCAGGAAGGGCACAACTCTATCAGCTGAGTAACAATGTTCATCAAAGTGTTGAGTGCTACAGTGTAGGTTACTTTATTAGGACAAGTGCATGATGACAGTAAGGTTAGTTAGGGTTAGGGTTAGGGTTTTTTCATTTCAGATAATGGTTGAAGAAGTGCGTCTTTAGTCGACGGCAAAAGATTGGACGGGTTTCGGCTGTCCTAACTGTGGTGGGCAGTTAATTTCACCATTGTGGGGCAAGGACTGAGAATAGGCGGCTTCTCCTTGATGACCCTCCCGGAGCTCGGATAGGAGTGGGTCTGAGACGGCCAGAAGATGCAGAGCGTAGGGGTCTTGAGGGTGTAGTTAGAGACCATTGACCGGAGGTAGGCGGGAGCGGTTCCCTTTGCTGCACGGTATGCCAGGTCGAGGGCCCTGAAGCATATTCGTGCGGCAATGGGGAGCCAGTGCAGGTCCCTAAGAAGTGGGGTGACATGGGCTGACTTCGGTAGGTTTAAGATCAGGCGGGCCGCTGCGTTCTGAATGAGTTGAAGAGGCTTGGTGGCAGTGGTCGGGAGGCCAGCTAGCAGTGAGTTGCAGTAGTCGAGGCGGGAGATGACTGTTGATTGGACGAGGAGTTGGGTGGCTTCTTGTGTCAGGAAGGGGCGGATCCTTCTGACGTTGCTCAGGAGGAATCTGCAGAATGGATGCCAAGTCGAGAAGCAGGTAAGATTACCCATGGTGGTTTTGTGAATAGAACAATAATATGTATCAACATGAGGCATGAGCCCTTTGACCTGGAAATGTATAAGTGTCGAGCAACAAGCACAAACTGTGCATGTTTCACAAAAGATGTAATATCTCTCTTACTAGAAAATGAGCATGGATTTTTTTTAAACGGTTTGTTCCCTGTTGGGAGTATAAATATAAGCATTTCAAATGAGCCATAGTATGTCTCCATAGCTATAATATAGAATATACGATGGGTCTACAAACATCGTCAAAACGGTCTGAAACGCTGGAGCCAGGGAGCAAAGATGGGAAAACAGCATGGCAGTAAATGAGTTAAGTGGTATTAGCAAAATATCCCGGCGCATCCCGGCGGAAACCGGATGAATATGGAAATAAAGGAAGCTGGCATACGTGTGTGTAGTCTTTTGAAAGAAGAGACTAGGGCTTTCGAATTTCATAAAACTACACTTCCCAGCTCACGCCAGCCCAAATTTAAATTTTTTTAATTTTCGGGATAATATCTCTATTTTAGCGTTTAACAAACCTGAACGTTATTGCCATAAAATAGAACATAGGTTGTTTCTTTACCTTTCTGTGAACATCTAGAAAAAAAAACGTGTTGCAATCTGATGAAAAATGGCGGAGCTATTTACATAAAAAAATAAGTAACTGTACTTACAGTAGATTTCATTCATGGTTTTTGCTGCCCTGTCATGGGCACCTGGTGGTACTAAATCCAGATTTAACTCCATTGGAAAGAGGAGATTTGGCCCGATCCATAGATCTTGGCCATAATGAGGTAATTTATAGGCCTGATATTCTATATATATTCTATATTCTCTCCATTTACCATAGGAATCAGCCCTCATGTAAGATACCATTAGCTTCCGAATTTCATTGGCTACAAAAATGGTCAATCATTTTCACCGTCAGAGGTGACTGTTCTGTTCCGGACCAGGCGAAACCGGACGTGGTCACTTGTCCGAAACCAACACTTGTTGGTTGTTTGGCCTTGTAACCCGAGATTGGAAGCACGTAATAGGTTGAGTAGGGTGTCAATCGAACGCCGGCCATTTTAGCTTTCCAACGATGTGTAGGTTTATCGGCAAAAATGCAGTGCTAGGCCGACCAGGGCAAAGTGCCGCGAAGTGTGCACGCGTGTGTGATGGTTAACTCTTTAGGTTAGCTCTCAAAATGTGAAACAAGCGCACAATTTAGCATTGTCTCTGTGGCTCTCATTCTCTACTGCAGTGGAGGCCAAAACAGACTTCCACGGTGGCGCTTGTGGTGCTGCGTCGTCCTACACACAGTTCGATTTTTAGAGAGGTACACCTGGGCTCCCCTATAGGCTCCGTGTTCTACTCCAGGACAAGCAAAACGTCCAGCTGCATTTTCATGATCGTGTATGAATTTAAAAGTTCTAAATGTACGCACTACCATGAGAAGACACTGCATCTCGATATGTGGAGTGAAACTGTGGAACAGTCTAAATGTGGTGCTAAAGAAATGTCCAAACATGAGACAATTCAAACTGATGTATAAGGAAATGATGTTCACGAGGTACAGGGATGAGGAAGGGACTTGATATTCACGGGTGTTTACATTTTTATTTTATTTCTTTCATGTTTTACATATATAGTTTTTGTTTTTTTGTTTTTGCATAATATATATATATATATATATATATATATATATATATATATATATATATATATATATATATATATATATATATATATATATATATGTGTATTTTTTTCTTTTCTTTTGTATGTTTTAAAATAGTACACTCATTTGAATAGTGGAAAAGGGGTAGGATTAAATAAGTGTATACTTCTTCCTACTCCTTTTCGAACATGTAGATTGAGTTGTGTTTTGCTTTTGTTATTGTTTGTTTGTATTCATTGCATGTTCGAAATAAAGATTTCAAATCAAATAAAAAAAGCTTGAGCATAAGAGCTTTGGCACATTATCACATACCTGGTTAGACTAAATCAAATCAAATCAAATAAAATGTATTTGTAAGGCCCGACAACACATGCTAATGTCCCCATGGGCCGGACACGTCTTCTAAACAAGTCAAGAAGAAACATCACAATAAATCAAGAACAAAACAAAAACACCATAAAGTCCAAAAAGAAATAAATGCAACACTCTATTATTGCATTCTGCAGGAAAAACGCCAGGGACATTCAAATGATTGAATGAGTTAGTGACATTGGTCCTCATTCTCATTTCACATACGTGAAAGTTACCAAGGAATTCCTTCGTAACTCGATTTACGAACTTATTCGGCATTCTCTAACGGCTTCGTATTGTAAATTCGTTGTAGGATTTATGCAAGATTTACAAAGCCTTGCTAAGCTCCACGCCATCATGGACATTCCTTCCCACCCACTACACACAGACTTGGCTGATAGAAGGAGGGTGTTAGACTAATATTCCCTAGATGTAACACTGAACGGCACAGGAAGTCCTTCATTCCGACAGCCATTAGACTATAATGCATCACTGTGCCTCACTGCATCACTGAGCACAGGGTGACAGTACAGCCTGGAGAAATCTTCCTGGACACTTACACATTTTTACACTTCTCACGATCTTCCTGGACACTTTACATTTTTACACTTATTACTGTACATTTTACTGTAGCTATATTTCTGGCTGGATAGTTTTATATTTAAGATTTTAGAATGTATATACATACCAGAATGTATATCCCGGACCGTATTTTATTCTTTATTCTATTTTATTCTTATTTTTTATATTATTATATATGTTATTCTTATTCTTATTTTAGTCCTATTGACTACCTAAATGTTTATTGTTGTTCAATGTGACCGATCTGTAGTGCCGAATTTCCCTTGGGATTATTAAAGGATTTCTATTCTATTGTCCTCTCGCCTTCTGAGACGCCTTTTGAGCCCAGTTCTTTGCTTCTCGATCCCGACCTTGGTAAAAATGACTCCTGACCAGACCTTCGCTGCCATTGTGGTATATGTACACTACAGTCCTTCTGAGCCAGCCCTACTAAGAGCCCCAGCTGCAACCATTCCAGTCACTACAGTATGACTCCCACAATATGCCAGCAGTGCTGTGCTAACATCCCTCTTTCTCCCCGCTGCGCTCTGTCAGATGACATATCCGTCCCAGGGCAAGGCGACCTCTCATCTCAATGGACAGAATGTCCTCTTAACTGGCCCTGGAGAACAGCCTGCCCTGAGAGAAATGAGAGGCAACCCTGCGACCACCCTCTCTCACCCCTCGCTGTCCTCACGAAAAACACCCCCAGCGAGTGTCCATGTCAAAGTGAGTCGTTAGTCCTCTCTCTCTGAATCAATCCGGCAGCGACGTTTCCATCTTTAGAGGAGGAGTCGGAGCTTCTGTTTACAAGATCAGGCCGGGAGATTTGGCTGAAAAGGCGACGGAGAGACCAAGGGCACATTTTCCTCAAACAATCTCATGCATGCTGACAAACAAATACTGACACGAGAACATGCATTTAAACCCACGCACAAACTGTGCTTTATATTCAAAACCTTTTATTTTGACAGGGTGGGCAAGCTCTTTTACAGGTGTGCCCCGTTTCACATTTTAAATTGAGATGCCAGTAGTTGCAGTTAAGTGCAATGAAATATGAAACAAAAATGACAGGACAATATAAAGGGAACATTAGTGCAACGGACACACACTAAAAGCAAGAACATGCCAAATGTATCTGCAGGAACTATAGATTTAAAATGAGAGTGATTTCAAAAGGTAAAGGATGATGGATGGATGGGAATTCTTTATTGACAATGTAAAAATATATTACATATTATTAAATATTATATACAGCCTCACCAGGAGGCACCATATCTTTTGGAAATCGTCATTTCAATCGTCAAACACATGCTTCAAAAAGGATAGCTTCTTTTTATATTTCCAGAACCTATTTTCCCAATGTTGTCAATCGGTCGAGTCCTTCCTCTAACCTGACCCACCAGACGGTCCATTACGCAGAACCATCTGGTGAAGTTGTCCTTTGAAAATGTTTGTGACTTTCATAACTTCATTGTGCTGTCACACCTAAACCACGCACGTAGCCGCCCAGTGGTTCCTCAAAGGATGCTGATTGGTCCGAACCGCTGTGGTCCAGGTGGCACAAGCACATAACTTGAAGCCTGACTGAATGGATTCTCGCATGATCGCGAGGTTATCCTTTCTCACCACAATACCTGCTACATGTTCTTCATACTGGATCCCTGCAGCTCAGGGTAGTTAAGCCACTCAACTAAAGTAATGCAGCCACGTTTCAATCAATACAAGTTCTGAACCAAAAGCACCGATTTGTCAAATCAAGTCAGCAACCATATGACTAGCCATCTTCTCCAGAGTCCTTGTCTCTCAGACAAGAAGATAGATAATAATTTCCTCTCTTTGCATTCAGTACAAAAGCTATCTGGTTGCAAGCTAGCCTAGCTTAGTCAGGTTACCTCGCCATGCGTTGAGCGCCAGAATGGCGTGACCTGTGTAACGTTAATTAACTTGTGTTCCGCTGGGAAAGACTGTTCATCACTGCATACAACTTGGTTTAATCCAAAACGTCCATTCAGTGGCGGCCGGTGTGAACTACATTTGGGTGGGCGCGGGGGGGATGAAGGGGGGGGGGGGGGGGGCAAGCGGACAGCTGACCAAGCGAACACTGACTCGACATAACGTTACCCTGTTTCCAACGTTAAGTCGAGTTCATTCATACTACACTAGTACACGTATGATCAATCCAATAATGAACACATATGTATATCTTGTCATTTTAAACAAGTTACCATTCATTCATTCACCCATTATGCATCACCCGCGGCGAAATTAAACCGAAATGAACGCTGTGTTGAGAGAGCGAGAGAGCGAGAGAGAGAGAGCGAGAGAGAGAGAGAGCGAGAGAGAGAGAGAGAGAGAGAGAGAGAGAGAGAGAGAGAGAGAGAGAGAGAGAGAGAGAGAGAGATGAGAGAGAGAGAGAGAGAGACCGCATTAACTCACTTTGTTTAGTAGAAACGTGGTCCAGGAGGGCTTGATAAAGTGTATATGTCCACTGTCCCACAGTCCCAGACTGTTGATGTATATCCACTGTCCAGACTGCATCCAGCTAGCCATATAGCTTCTTGTTAGCCAAGTTAGGCACCACAACACAAGTACTGTGATGAGCTGTGTCTTTGCCTATTTCCGTGTCGAACAGCCTGCAAACTACCTGGCGTTCTATCGCCCTGCTCTAAGACAAACTCTAACCATAACCAACTTTGAAAGAGTGCCTAAGCTTAACCGTCGAAAGAACTTGCCGTCATGCTCTAAGACAAACTCTAACCTTAACCAACTTCGAAGAGTAACTAAGCCTAACCAGTGTAGAATCTGGCGTCGGCCAGAGAGCGTCTCCGAGAAATGCGGCTACGGAAAGTATAGACGCTGCTTGCTTAGATGATATAGATCGCTTGAAAACGCGCCCGGCTTCCATCATATTACATCATATTTCAACGCACAGTGCGTTACGCACTGATAGGCGAAATTTATTTGGTTGACCTATTTCATTGGCTGCGAGGAAACAGCGATGAAACCAGTGCACGCCCTGCCGTGCGCGATACGAGTCGCCCGGCCTGAGAGCTATAGTTACTAGTGACTTCCTGTGAATGAAAAACAATTATTTATATTTGATATATTAACGTTATATTGTGCATTGGAAACACAAACATACTTAAAATGAGTAAATATTATTCATTTTAAACATGTTTATTTTATTTCTAGGGCTATAAAAAAAATAATAAAAAAAAATTCTTCTTCTCCTCTCTTTTAACCAGGGAGGGCGGCGCTCTAGCGCCCACTATGGACAAACCGCCACTGCGGTCTCTGGGCTGCACTGTTCACTGCTAGTAGTTCTGTATTTAAAATATTAAAAGTGCTATGGATAACATTTAGAATTTATAATACATCCACAGAGCTTTTACAAAGGTGCGGTATAAAATAATTGCTTTCCCCCCCAAAAAAACTATTGATTAACTCATTTTCCCATCTTTACTCAATGGCACCAGCGTTACTGACCATTTTAGCGATGTTTTGTGTTCTGTATTATAGCTATGGAGACAATAGTATGGCTCATTTGACAGCCATTGTCTATAGTCCAAGAGTGACTAACCAGTTCATTTCTACATACTGTAGTTTGTGCGCTATTACACGCTAAACATCGCCCCTTTCCTAAAGAATCCAGTCTTTTTTCATATATCGCAAGATATGACGCGTTATATGCATTATGCCCAAATCGTTCTTGTTGCTCGCCTGAAACCCCAAATACTTCAAAATCAAAGGTATATACCATATACATGTGTCTTCACACAATCATGAACTGCGATCGTTTTTATGTCCGGGTAAAATACGACACTGTGATCGGTACAGAAGCATGTTTTACGTTAAAAAAATTCCAGCAGGTTACCTTAGATAGACCTCACCTCAGTCAGAAAGTACTCCAAAATGAATAAATCCCAGTCGATCCCATGGCGATCGCAATTACTCGTGTATATTGGGCATGGTTACCATATGGGAAATAATAGCTCTGAGGCACCAAATCTTCCACCAATTGCTAAGTTGTGATCCACTCCTAGGCGGAAACAGCCTGAGGAAAGTCAGTACTGGAAGACAAGTGATATCCCAAGTTCAAAAGAACCTGGTGAGATTCGATCATCATTGCAATTCCAACGTAGGCAGATGTGCCAAGGAGACCCAGGGAGCTCCGGCTGAGTGTATAGAACGGGGATCAAAGGAATAAGATCAAAAGATCCAAAAACGAGTAAACATGAGTATAGTAGTTTTTGGGGCAGAAAGTGTTAATGAATTTATAATTTACAGTAAATATTTTTTGTGGTTCCATGTATCCTCTCCCTACTTCCCATTTCCCCACGTGGAATGCACCTGATTTGATAAATGACATGCTGGTGCTCTAGTCTGACATCTAGTGGCAGAATGTTATCTATAGCACCTTTAATATAAAGAAATATAATATAAAAAACCTGAAACGCCAGTTTACAAAATGTTCCCCACACTGTTCAACTTCTGTCATATCGTCGTCATCTGATCTCTAAATAAAGAGTAGGGATGCTCGATATTGGCTTTTTTACCTATACCGATATACCGATATTGTCCAACTCTTAATTTCCGATACCGATATCAAACGATATCAACCGATACCGATATATGCAAGGTTTCCCCCCTCAAAAAACGGAATAATTTCAGGTAATTAACATTACATATCTCTTGTTGTGGAATTAACACAACATTATGCATACTTTTGACAATAAATAAAATCAGAATTTGTTCTTACTTGCTTGCCTGGGTAAATAAAGGTTCTAGAAATGTAAATGTTTTTTTTTTTTCTTTTTAAACCGATAGAGATATTTTCCGATATCACATTTTAATGCCGATATCGGCCGATAATATCGGTAGGCCGATATTATCGGACATCCCTAATAAAGAGTCTAGGTTATCTCCGTTTCCAATATTTCTGAATAAAACTGGCACTTTTACGCAATTCATTTAGAAAAGCCATTCAAACTTCTCAAGTTTCTTCAGATGATGAAAAAAAGACGGTCCAAATGTATATGAATTGGAATGGATAACAATTAGCGATAGTAAAAAAATTATTGCGCCATCTACCTGCCAACGTTTTACCGGACCAATCCTACCCATTTAATCATGATCCTGTCCTACTCTCACTTGGCACGGAGCGAGTGTTCAGAGTAAAATGCAGATTGGTGTCACATTAAATGCAGGTTGATGTCAACCAAAACGCAGAGCAGCATTTTGTGTGACACCAAATGAGCGGCGCGGACGTCCGGTCCGCATACGTTCTGCTCGACTATGGGAGGGCCTTAAGCCCTCAAGCTCATTGCTGGCAATGAGCCGATGGTAATTATACCAGTGTTATCCTTTAATTTCCTCTTTGATCCCCTTTGAATCCAAACTTCTCATGCATTAATGTGGCAGTGAAGCCTTCACCCCAGCCTTATGGTGTTAATGTTCTCTTACAGGTGTGTGTGTGTGTGTGTGTGTGTGTGTGTGTGTGTGTGTGTGTGTGTGTGTGTGTGTGTGTGTGTGTGTGTGTGTGTGTGTGTGTGTGTGTGTGTGTGTGTGTGTGTGTGTGTGTGTGTGTGTGTGTGTGTGTGTTCATGTATCCGCACGTGCCCACAATTTCATTGCAGGACTCATGCCTCGTTCTCATGCTTCATTGCAGCTTTCCGTCATGCCATTGTTTCGTTCAAAAAACCTTTAAGCCTTTCATTGCCACACTACCAAACGGTTAATCCTTTCACTGCCGCACGACAGCAGGTTAACCCTTTCACTACCACACTACAGAAAACAGTCTGTAGTGTGATAGTAAAGGGTTAACCTTCTGTCGTGTGGCAGTGAAAGGGTTAAGAAAGTCTGCTGGGCTATAGATTGATTGGGGATGTGGAGGCCTTCATGGGATAATGAATGCTTCTCCACCCTCAGGGCCAGTTAGCAGCTGTAAACTGTTTAACCTTGGTTGCGTCTGAATGTTCATCCTATGGAATAAATGGGTAATTGTTGTGAAGGGCCAGATTAAACTGAATATATATATGTATCGTTTGATATACTTTGTATATTATTTATATATATACACGGAATATCCCTTTACCTGCGTACAGACCAGAGTAATATTCGCTCTCCTATTGGACAGCGGCCCCAGGCGCCAACGACCAAGCCCCCAACGGCAAGTTCAAAGGCAACTCCGGGCATGTCAGTACATGCCCAGAGTCTGCGTAGTAATACGAGACAAGAACTGAGGTTGGGACTAGATATTCACTTAGGTATAAATACGGCGCAGGTGTAAACAGCAGCAATTCGTTCATTACTAGTAATACCTTCACCACGAGTCAACGTGCAGTGAAGTGAGCAACCTTGCATCTAAATAGAGCATTGAGAACCGTGTGCGAATAGAATGTTAAAGTGTCAGAGTTTAACGCAGTAACGTTGAGTTCGACTTAATCTAATGTGAAGTAATAGTCGATAATTTATTGTATATCGTGCGGCCACAGTTCTTCCATATGTAGCATTACCCATCGGTTCGTCGTGTCTTTAGCTAGTGCACTTATCCAGGCTGTGCGGCCTAAATACGTGCCCACACCCGAGGAGTCCTAGGCGAGAACCGCTGGACATGTACACAGGAGAATTGACACCGGCAATTTCTGGTTGGATTATATTGCTTTGGGACCGTGACCACCGGAGAAGAGCACCGTTGATTCCACTGTCGTTTGGGATTTAACCTCGTGAGGATTACCATTCGGGCCTGCCTCGTGGAAGGGGCTGGCTGGTTGTCGTCAATGCTGTCGAGCATATTGGATTACAACAACTATTGCTTTTGTCTGCTGATCAAGGGAGTACAAGCACCGGCTCCTGTACTTGGAGCCTCTTTATTCCTCGTTGACTCAGACTGGGTACCCGAACATTCCTCTACCCCTCCCGGCTTTACACCCCGGAGGGAACCCAGTGTCTCCAGTTGGTACCGGTGTTGCCCTATATAATTGCTATACAACAGGTGGCGTCAGCTTAGACCCATCATAGTATTCCTACTATTCTCATTGACTTATGCTCTTGACTGACTTTACGTATATTCTTCGCCATATAAGCGCGACCCTAATTCTCAATCTGTAACCTAACGTTGCCTAATAATAATAAATAACCCTCCAATAGAATTTCTGTGTCAATGCCGTGTTCTTGTGTGGGTGTTCACCATCAATATTTGATGTACTGTTTGGCCAGTAATTAAAGTACATAACTAGTAGTGGTTTAATATATCACAATCTTTAATACAGTCAGGGTTTTGTAACCCCTCAGTTACAGTAATAATAATAATAATAATAATAATTCATTACATTTATATAGCGCTTTTCTAGACACTCAAAGCGCTCTCCACAATGTACTGTAGGGTGGAAATTGCCTCCTTTAGGGCGGCTGGGTGGCGCAGCGGACATTGCGCTCGTCACCAACGCAAGAGACACCGGGTTCAAATCCGGCTGTCGGCGTTGCCTCCGGCTTGGGCCGGCCGTCATACTGGCTCAATTGGCAGAGTCAGCGGGTGGAAGTCGATGGGTGATAGTCTGGACGTTGTGGACAGCGACTCCTACAGGTCGGTTGGGGGACGCCTGCACAGCAGAGATAGGAAATAGCGGGGGTAGTGTGAGCCTCCCACACGTTACACCTCACCAATGAGAGTCCGAGCTGGCAGGTGAAAAGATGTGACAGGCTGCCTCCTCGTGTACCAGAGGGGACACGTGATGCAAGGCTTCTATCCTCCCTACGACCGACCTGTGGGGGGCATATGCGAGCAACGTTCAAGACAGGGGAGGGGAGATTTGGAAACAGCGAAAATTGGGATAAGAGAAAAATAGAAAATAAGGAGAACAAGTGGATACAAAATAAAGAAATTGCCTCCTTCACCACCACTGGTAACACCCAACCTTGGGCTTCACCTACACTGGCATACACTGACATACACTGGCACCAGGCACACATCACACTACACAATGGCTGAACGGCTCAGGAGACAGGGATTGATATCAGTCAATTAAGGGGAAGGGATGATTAGGTGGCCTTGATAATAATAATAATAATAATAATAATAATAATAATAATAATAATAATAATAATAATAATAATAATAATAATAATAATAATAATAATAATAATAATAATAATAATAATAATAATAATAATAAATTGGATTTGAAGAGAGAAGCGCCTTTCTCTGACTCAAAGACGCTGTACAGGGAGAGAGAAGCTATATAAAAGAAAGGGTAGATAAAAATTAGGGGGAAAAAATTTATGAATATAAGTGTATAGTGTCGGGTTCAGTTAATTTGACCTTGGAGAGACGGTAAGGAGAAGGTTTTAGGTTAAAAGATTTATTACAGAGTGAATAAAACAATATTACAGAGAATACACATCACAGCTGTGGAGTGGACACAAAATCAGTACTTAGCTCAGGCTTCGCAAAGACGTGTCCAAATGCTTCCTCCCTTGTCAATTTATACTCCATGCAACACGTCTAAACAAGGAGACAGACTGTAAACCGAGAACATCACTATTTTAGCTTTGTCACAGGTGGTTCATTAGTGAAGGACATACTGTGGGTCGAATTAGTGCATTTCTATATGACCATGGCCTGCTTTAATACAGTAAACAGCACATTTTGTAATAGTATACATATTTGTAGATGGTTGTCTATACATTCTTACAATGGATAACTGGAACAGTAGATTGATTCTTATGGCATATATTTATGCATACTGTAACTAGCTTATCTTAGTAGGCCAAATCCTGCCTTCTCTGTCTGTGCTTCCTACCAACAGCTGCATGGCCTGGTCAGAAATAGCTGTTGGTATTGCCACACACTAGAGGAGATTTACAACACATAAGAATGATAGAAGAATAATTGTATTAATGTTGACAATCCCTCCTTTCACACCAATTTTATGGTGTGAACAACTGAAAACCACAAACCTACCATAATAATTACCAAACCATAACAGAAGTTAATATGATATGCCAAATCCTCCAACCCTATTGTGTGAGAGCGAAAACCCCTGCGGGACAGTACGATTTGGTCAAGGGGAAACTCTACTCACCATCTCTCTGTCCAGACGAAGGTATTTTTTAATACACAATGGGTGAGACCGCATAGGCAGTAAAATATAAGGCATAAGCTTCTGACATTGGCGTATGGTTGGCAATTATACATGGTGTAATAACTAATGAAAACATCCATATAACAACCGTATATTACATCTGCAGTATAAAGAAATAAATATGTGGTGTTCCACACAGTAAACACACGTGCAGCATGCTAACAATGCATTAGCCAAATCTAATAACATCACCAAAAACCGCGGAAAAAATGTGAAGAAGGGATGTCATGCCTGGAAGGTCACACTCCATCCCTCCTTTGCGTAGGGCGCAAAAATATAGCAATAAACGTACGAAAAAATCTTCTTATCGCTGGACCCATCTTCTTCACGTGAGTGATCTCGGAATTATTCTGATAATAATTAGATTATTTGCATTTTATCATTATCACCTTCCATCCATTCCATGTCATTCACTCAACTCGTCTTTCATTTTACCAGTAGGGCAAGCTTGATTTGGAAACAATGGCCCCGATTTATTCACTTCCCATCTGGTGTTCTTTCATACTGGTGTTCTTTCATACTGTTTCAACAGGTTCTAGTCATGTTATTAATAATAATAATACATTTGATTTATAAAGCACTTTTCAAGAACCCAAAAACGCTGACCGTGAGTAAAAACAAAGAAACAAAGAAACAGAGAATCACAGGGAATGAGCAACAGTATGAGGACAGAGGACCTTTAACCACGGGTAAACAAGTAACAGATGCAGAGTCCAGTAGTCAGGGAAGTAAGGAAGCCGAGGGGAAGGGGCAGGTGAGGGAGAGGAAGTAGGGAAGGGGAAAGGGAGGTGGTAGGTTGGAGGAGGGTGGTTATGGGTAGGGAAAGTTAAAAAAACAGGTAGGTTTTGAGTCTGGCTTTAAAGGTGGAGAGTGAGGGAGAGTCACGGACAGTCTGAGGGAGGGTGGTCCACCGTCTGGGTGCAGCTCATGAAATAGACTGGTCACCAAAACCTTTAAGTTTGGATGATGGGACAGTGAGGGAAAGAGTGGAAGAGGACCGGAGGGAAACGGGTGGGGCGGTAGGGGAGAAGGAGATCACATTATCAGTCAGGTAGGGGGGGCCAGGCTATGGAGGTGAACATGCTGATAAACAGGGGTCTTTCCTGGTGATACATGAATACTTTCCTGAATACGGAATACTGTTGCTGAGCCCTTTTGACAGGCGGAAATAACAAACTGAGTGAGGTATAATTGTTGGTCGTGTTTTGTTTGGGGAGGGGTGAGAATTGTGGATTGAGTTATGTCTAAGGTATCTACAGACTCAATATCGTCCGTTTGCGCCGTTTCTGTTAGTTCTTGATCAAGTAGCCAAATTGTCATTACTTTGATTGTTCCAGCGCAGCCAAATCGGTTCTAATCTCTCCGACTGTTCGAGAGGGTGCCTGTGCAGGTACACAATGTGTGAGGTGGTGCCAATGAGCTCCTGTTTTTCCTCTAACTTTCAGGGCGTGGGATGTGTGTTCAACCACTTCCCAAGGCCCTGTCCACCTGGGTTCAGTCCACTTTCTTTTGTGAACTTTAACCCGTACCCAATCTCCAGGCTTAACAGGAGTCTTATCTGCTTCCTCCTGATCCTCCTCGGATCTCTGAACCTGTGTAGACAAGACTTGAGTGATGTTAGTGAGGGCCTTTAGGTAATCTTCCACCTCTATCTCCCATATGTTCAAAGTGGGTTCACACACTCCCTCTCTAGGTGGGCCTGGCATTGGTCTCCCTGTCATTAACTCATGAGGGGAGAGATGAGTTTTCTCATTTTGAGAGGACCTCATAGACATCAATGCAAGAGGCAGGGCATCCACCCACTTCAGCTTTGTCCCATGACAAGCTTTTGCTATCTTCCTTTTCAAGGTCTGATTTGCTCGCTCGACCAAACCTTGCGAGGCAGGATGGTAAACGCTGCCATATTTGTGTTCTATTCCTAAGTATTTTTCCACCTCACCTAGCTTTTGGCTGGTGAAATGAGTCCCATTGTCGGACCTTATGAGCCGGGGGACACCGTGCCGTGGAATTAGTTCATTTTTTAGCCACTTAATGACCGATCCAGCATCCTCCTTTTTACAGGGGATTGCTTCAACCCACCTGGTGAATCTATCCACCATCACCAGTATGTATCTGTAGCCCCTTACAACGTTTTCAGCCCCCATGTCAGTGTAGTCAATACAAATTTCCTTAAATGGTGCATCAGGGACAGGGAACCTTCCCATGGGGAGCTTGTATGTTCTTTTGTTGTTGTATGCATTACAAGTGTCGCAATCTGTAATGTAGTTTTCTATCATGTCCTTCATGTAAGGGTGCCACCATTGTAGTTCTACTTCCTTGGTGGTTCTCCGTCTGCTGACGTGGGTGGGGCCATGGGCCTGTTTTATGAGTAGCTGGCATAGTTTTGCGGGAGCTACTAGGCGGCCGTCATGTGCCCTCCAGATTCCTTTTTCACATTGGGCTCCTTTCCTTGCCCATTGATTTTGTTCATAAGGTCCTGCTTCTTTTTGCATTTCTCTAATGCTGTCTTCAGTTAGCTCTGGTCTGTTTTCTTCCTGGAGGCTCACCATCTGTCCTGTGTAACCTCCTGCTTTTTTGGCCGCTTTGTCTGCTGCATCGTTTCCCCGGGCTATGGGTGAGGTCGAATTCTGATGTCCTTTGCACTTTATAACGGCTACCTCCCGGGGGAGCAGTACAGCCGCTAACAGTTTTCTGAGTGCTTCTGCATGTTTGACAGGTGCTTTCTGGGAGGTGATGAAACCTCTTCTTATCCACTGGGGTCCATTGACATGAACGGCTCCATGGCCATACGCTGAGTCTGTGTAGATGTTTACTCTGGCACCTTCACTTAATTCCAGTGCTCTGGTTAAGGCTTTGATCTCCGCCAGTTGTGCTGAGGCTGGTTGTGGTATGATGGCTGCTTCCAGAGTTATTGTTTGGGAACCTTTTTGTTGTACCACTGCGTAGGAGGCAACGTTTCCTGTTTCACCCTTGTAGCAGCATCCATCACTGTACATGACCTTTTCTGGGTTTGGTAGTGGTTCCTCTTGTAGATCTGTTCTGATTCTCAGATCTTTCTGGGCGATGTAACTACAGTCATGTGGTTCCAGGTCTTTTGATGTTAGTCCGGTGGCTATGTTCACTCTTCCTGATTCATAGCTGATGTGTGGTTGTGTGAGGGTCTCAGAAACCTTGATTCTTCTGATTGGCGAGAAGGTGAAGGCTTTGGAGCTCAGGAATGCGACTACTCCATGAGTTGTGTTTATCTTGAGGGGGTGGCACATGACCACGTGAGCTGTCTTCTCAATGGCTCTGGCGAGTGCCGCCAGGTGTCTTGTACATCCTGCTTGACCTTTTTCGATGTTGTCGAGTTTTGAACTATGATATGTTAGTATCCTTCGTTCCCCCTCCTTTTTCTGAAACAGAATTCCGTTTACCACCCCTTCTGTTTCAGAAACATCCAAGTAGAATGGTTGTGAGTAGTCTGGAGTGCACAAGTGAGCAGCCTGTGCCAGGGCTTGTTTGGTCTGGGTGAATGCTTCTTCTCCTTCCAGTGTCCAATCCAGTACCGCTGTGAGGTTCCTGTTGCCAGCTTCTGTAATCATGTCTCTCAAGGCCTGAGTTAGGGACACATAGTCAGGTATATGGGATCTGCTGTAACCGGTCAAGCCCAAGAAAGCCAACATCTGTTGCACTGTTCTTGGTTTCCCATGGGTGAGGATGGAGGTTCGTTGAGATGAGGACAGCGTCAGGCTGTTTGCTGAGATGAGCCTTCCAAGGAAAGTAACGGTTCGTCTTGCTATCTGGGTTTTCTCCTTTTTAACCTTGTAGCCAATTTTGGCTAGGAATACCAACAGATCGGAGGTGGCTTTTAGACAGGTCTCACCAGAGGGGGCAGCCAAGAGCAGATCATCCACATACATAATCAGAATGACTCCTTCCGGCAGTGCCAGGGTGTCTAGGTCCTTCTTCAGTGCTTGGTTGAATAGTCCAGGGCTACCCTTGTAGCCTTGCGGCATCCTATTGTAGGTGAGTTGAAGTCCTTTATAGGTAAAGGCAAACATATCTTGAACTTCTGGATCGAGGGGCAGGCAGAAGAATGCATTTGCCAAGTCGATGACGGAGAAGTGGGTATGTGACGGATCAATGTTTTGCAGCGCCACATAGGGGTCAGGCACAGGAAGGTTTTCTGTTACTGTTGCATTGTTGACTTCTCTTAGGTCATGGACCATTCTCCATCCATTGTTTCCTGCTTTGGGTACTGGCAGTATGGGGGTGTTCCAGGGAGATGTGGTGTGTCTTAAGACTCCAACTTCTAGGAGTCCTCGGATGGTGTCATCAATTCCATTGATCTGTTCTGGTTTGAGTTTGTACTGGGGCCTCCAACAGGGGGTTTGGTCTGGCTTGAGGGTGACTGAAACTTCTCTATTGGCCACTAGTCCCACATCATAGGGGCCGGTGGTCCATAACGTATGTGGGACGTTCTGCAGCCATTCTTCCGTGTCTGGATGGTTAGTATGTTCTCTTCCATGGTCCCGTTCTAATTCCTGTTTTTCCAACTGGCCTTGATCAGTGCCGTTGTGAAGAATTCTCCACATGGTGCCTTCAGGATTGACGAAGAGCTTGGGTGACCTGGTGGGTAACCATGTGCTGGCCAGGGCTTTTCTCATCATATGGCCCAGTGACCTTGCTTCTTGTCCCACTGCTACCGCTAGGGTGATGTGTGGGGTGGCTTCTTCATCCAGGACATACCACTGTTGTTGTTCTGGGGTGAGTAGGCATTGTGCAGCGACTCCTTGTTGTCCCACATAGAGGTCTGATATCTGTATCTTCTCAGTATTATTTTCTTTGTCCTCTTCCCAGGCTTGTTGATACTCCTCATCGGGTCGTCTGAGGTAGTTGTAGGTAAGATGAAGGGGGTCTATCGGGGGCCCAAATGCTCCCAGGGTGTTTATCCAAGGTTTCCATAACATGTAACATCTTTGTATTTCTGGGGTGTCAATACCAGTAGTGAGTAGCCTACTCCAGTAGACTTGAGTGGTTTCTTGTGGGGTGTCTGGAGTTCCCAACATTAATATCCTTTCTCCACTGCTGTATGTTGTAAGGTTTTCAGCGCTTCCAGGGAGGCGCAGGATAAGGCCATCTGGAGAGCAGAGGATTACAGCTCCTATTTTGACCAAAAGGTCTCTTCCTAATAGGTTGACGGGGCATTTGGGTGCGTGGAGGAAGGAATGGAGAAGAGTTTGACAGCCTACTGTGGTGACCAATGGCGTGGTATATTTCTGCATTTCAGATTTTCCCGAGTATCCAACTGTGTTGAGAGTCTTTGTGGAAAGTGGTGGGGACTTTCCCTTGAGGCTGGTGATAACCGATACTGCGGCTCCGGTGTCCACCATGAGCTGTATTATTTCACCCTCAATTTCACAGGTAACCATTGGTTCTTGGTGGGCCGGTACCGCTATACCTGTGGTTGGATCCTTTGGGCATCTTCATTGTGGTCCCCACTCTTCAGTCTCCCATGCTGACATAGGCAATTGGGAGGCATTCGGCGGGTAACCTCTGGATCCTTCCTGTTGCGGAGGTCCTCCTCTTCCTCTGGGGCTGTATCCTCCTCTAGGGTTGCCCCTCTGTCCGCCTCTGTTCTGTATGTTCTGACTACAGTCCCGGGCCCAGTGGCCACCATGTCCACAGATGTAACATCCAGTTGGTTGTGGCGGTGGATTGAACCTCCCATTTCCTCTTCCTCTTGGTGGCCCTCTGTTCATTGGAGGCCCGTATGCCTGGTATTGGTATGGGGGTGGGTACGCATAGGGAGCCATGGGAGTGGGGTAAGCGGGCCACTGTTGCTGTGGTGGTGGCATGGGTGAGGGTACAGTGGCTGGAGCTTCCACAGCTTCTTGTTGCATGGGTGGCCCCATGTGACCCATCAACATTTGTTTTTTCCCTCTCCTTACCCTGTTGGCCTCATCGTCTTTCTCACCCACTTGCATTTTCAACAATCTCTTTCCCAATGTCTTTATTTCTTCATCATTGTCGTTTTGAATTTTCTTGTGCTTGTTGTCATAATGGATGAGGTGGGCTTTCCATTCCTCGTCGTCTTTCGTATCCAGACCCACAATGTCCTCCAATCGGTCTTGCACTGCCTGGGGAAGGGCATGTACCACTGCGTTTCTCCACAACATGGTGGTGGCATTGGAGCTATCATGTCTTTCTCCTGTGCTTTCCAACCACACCTCTTCACACTTTTTCAGGAAGGCATGTATCTCCTCACCCTGTTCCTTCTTCAGACTGGCTAGGGAGGAGAGAGTCCTTGTAGTGGGGTATACATCTCGGACCCCAGCCCAATATAACTGTCTGTGTTGATTGAAATTATCTTCATCTGGGGAGTTAGTGCAATTTGCCTGGGTGTCTATGGTTCTTGCCTTTAGTCTTCCTTCCAATCTTCCCATCAGGGCCCTGAGATCTCCCAGACATAGAGTATCTCCGGCAGTAAATTTCTCAACCTCCATTATCCATCGCTGCCCTCCTTTGGCCAGCGGGGGTAGCTTCGCCACTAAGGCCTCCAGGTCCCTGTGGCACCAGGCCTGGTATATAGTAAGTCCATGATGAGTGGCCACCAGAGGGCACATGTTGTGACCGGCTGCTCCTTGTCCATGGTGAGAGGTCACAAGGGGGCACTGACCGGCTGCTCCTTCCTCCCTCTCTCTGGCTCTTTCTCTTGCTCTTGTGTGGTGTCCCACTGGAGTGTGTTGTAATAGCATTTCTCCACCTGCTATCTCCAGGGATTTTCCTCTGGGGCTCTTCTCATCACCTCGTAGTTTCAGTCGTCCTTCTAGCACTATGACTTTGTCCACCCCCTCTACTTCTTTGACGTCATTGTTTCTGTCCCATGGCTCTGCATCGGCCGTGTATCCATTCTCTTCTCCCCCACTTTCTCCAGATGAGAGCTCCTTTGAAGCTTGACTAGTACCTGCGCTGGTCCTGTATGTGTCGCTGCCCGGACTGTAGCATGTCCTAGCTTCCACCTTTTTCCTCCTCCTTGCATCTACATTCTTTGGTGTCATGTTTCCTTTTGGGCCTGACAGTCCCTCCTTATCGCTGGAGCTTGCTTGCCCTTCCCTGCAGGCCTCTATTATTTCAGTGGTGTTATGTTTGAGGGCTCGGATATCATGGATCAGCTGTGTCAGCTCCCTGTCTTTACTGGTCTCGTCTACTTCCAGGATCCCGTTTGTAATATGGATTATGGGGGCCTGTGTTTGTTGAGGGAAAAGGCATGCATTGGTGGGGGGTGTATACTCTGGGGGTGTTGTGTCTAATAGGTTGGCTGGGTTAGGGTATAGTGGAGGGGCAGAGGAATTTGAGCCTGGAGTGGAGCAAAAGTGAGGCTGTAACGGGGTGAAAATGTCTGACCTGTCTTCTATAGAGACTGGACAGACAGAGACTGCTGATATTGGGGTCACATGTTTAATGTGCATTAGGAGACAGGTCACTTTTGCCATCTGCTTCAGGGATTTGTCCAATGCTGTTTTGGTGGGTCCTAGTCTGTGTCTTCCGCCTTTCTCCCATGCAATAGTCCTCAAGGAAAGCTCCCCTTGCTCATGGTTAAACACATTTAGTCTGTCTGCCAACGAAGGAGCCGGCGCTTCGTTCTGGGGGAAGAGGTTCCTCATCTGCCAATTCTTTATCAATTTCTCCATAGTCTTCCTTGTCTTACTTCTGTCTTGGGGCTCTGTGGTCACATCGAGCCGTAGATACACTTTCTGTAGTACAGATTGGGTGGTTTCTTCAACATCCGCCATCTTGGTTTGATTGAGACTAATGTTGTATACTGCAATGAGCGTGTGTGGGATATATTATAGTAAGACTGTGTGTGTGTGTGTGTGTGTGTGTGTGTGTGTGTGTGTGTGTGGGTGTGGGTGTGGGTGTGTGTGTGTGTGTGTGTGTGTGTCCTAAATAGCACGTTGTGTGGGTGTGTGTGTGTGTGTGTGTGCGGGGGTGTGTGTGTGTGTCCTAAATAGCACGTTGTGTGTGTGTGTGTGTGGGTGTGTGTGTGTGTGTGTGTGCGGGGGTGTGTGTGTGTGTCCTAAATAGCACGTTGTGTGTGTGTGTGTGTGGGTGTGTGTGTGTGTGTGTGTGCGGGGGTGTGTGTGTGTGTCCTAAATAGCACGTGCTAGACAGCAGGGGGTCTCCTCCTATGTGTGTGTGTGTGTTTTATAAATAGGATTTGTGAGACTACAGATGCCTGTTATGTTTAGATAAAAGTTCTCTGTGTATGTTTTTGTAAAAAAGAAAACTTGTTGAATATCATAAGTAGTAGGGTGTAGTTTGTCAAATATATAGGTAAATACTATTTATACACAGCCTATGACCGTTGTAAGTCAAATACTTTTTGCCTTGCCAACCCTCTCTGTTTATTCAATTTTAAACTTCTGCGCCAGTCAGCTAATTCTAAAGATTCCCACCCCGTCCACAGTGTAATCTTAAAATTCTTGGATGCTTTTGACTTCTTCCATTAATATTTGAATAGTTCAAATAGATCAGGAATGTCTCATTTCATCCAAGTATTTTGTTAAGATCAGCCCAGTTTAAGCCACCCACTTTTCCCCCAAATCACTACCTAAAACGGCCAGCCAGATTGTATTGAAATTGTATTCAGTCAATCAGCCTTTTTTTGAAAACCCTTTTTGTTAGCACCGCAAGGTTTCCATAAGGTTCTCAAAAACATGGACACCGTTTAGGTTTAAAACACACTGCTTTGAGCTATTGCTCACACAATCAAAACATAAATGAAATATAACATCACCTACCCAGTACTTTTTCCTTTATTCCCTAGTCATGCCGTTTAAATAGGTTTACAACAGTCTAAGCTTATTTTGCAGACTTGAATTGCAGTGGTTCTGAGACAATATAGGGGACTAGTACCAGGACAAGACAAAGGTAATATTAATCCATATGTCCGTAAACTGCCCGCACCCCCAAACGTAATCAGTCCTGCATTCAATGTTTGTCTGCCCAATATCTCTGTCTTTACAGGCAGGCCTATATCCTTTTAGGTCTTTGGTTTACACTATGTCTTCGGTTTACACTATGTCATATATCTGTCTTTTCAGGCAGGCCTGTTTTTCTAGGACTTTGGTTTACACTATGTCTTCGGTTTACACTATGGCATCTCTTCTAGACCTTTTTAACATATAATACTATTCAGGTATAATCCCCGGCCTTACAAAAGGTCTTCTGGCACTGTCCCAAGAAAATACATATTAGCACATCACAGGGTTATACAGTATCAGAATATAATATTGATTATTCACTCCTTTAGAAAAATGTCAATCTGACTTTAACCAAATTGTTATCCAAATGTTTTGTAAATATAATGGAGAGAACACTCACGGTTTCAGGCACTGGGAGACACTCATACTATTGTTAACCTATGCAGATTTCGATATAACAGGCTATGCTTACCTTTTCTGATGGATCCGTTTAATGAGTGCCGCCCAGTCCTGTCCACGAGTGCCGTCTCGTTCCAGAAGCCAAATACCCGTACTGGCCACCAATTTGTCGGGTTCAGTTAATTTGACCTTGGAGAGACGGTAAGGAGAAGGTTTTAGGTTAAAAGATTTATTACAGAGTGAATAAAACAATATTACAGAGAATACACATCACAGCTGTGGAGTGGACACAAAATCAGTACTTAGCTCAGGCTTCGCAAAGACGTGTCCAAATGCTTCCTCCCTTGTCAATTTATACTCCATGCAACACGTCTAAACAAGGAGACAGACTGTAAACCGAGAACATCACTATTTTAGCTTTGTCACAGGTGGTTCATTAGTGAAGGACATACTGTGGGTCGAATTAGTGCATTTCTATATGACCATGGCCTGCTTTAATACAGTAAACAGCACATTTTGTAATAGTATACATATTTGTAGATGGTTGTCTATACATTCTTACAATGGATAACTGGAACAGTAGATTGATTCTTATGGCATATATTTATGCATACTGTAACTAGCTTATCTTAGTAGGCCAAATCCTGCCTTCTCTGTCTGTGCTTCCTACCAACAGCTGCATGGCCTGGTCAGAAATAGCTGTTGGTATTGCCACACACTAGAGGAGATTTACAACACATAAGAATGATAGAAGAATAATTGTATTAATGTTGACAATAGTAACAACAGGAAAATCAGAGACCGATTGGGAATTTGGCCAGGAACGTCGGGGAACCCCCTACTCTTTACGATAGGCGCCCTGGGTTCTTTAACGGCCGAATTCAGTCAGGACCTTGGTTTAGCGTCTCGTCCGAAGGATGGTCTACTCTTGCAAACAGGGACACAAAAAGACCACCACAAAATATGACATACGGAAGATGTGTACTTTCCTAATGCATACTTTTTGTATGCCGTATGGGCTTTCAGACACTGTAGGGAGGATAGTGGGCGGTTTCTTGTACTGTATAGCGGAAATATCTGTTAGTTAGTTAGTATAGTTGTCTGAAGTAAAAGTTTTAAGTAAGCAGTAGACAAGCTCCTGAACAGCTCAACAGAAAAAAGTTAGCTTTGTTTATTTTGAGTTTGTTTGAAATTATTAAATTATTAAAATAAAATCTTTGGATGAGACGGTGAGGTGACAACAACAACAGAACACCTTGAGCCATCATTGCATACAGTACTTCTGCATTATACATCTAGAATTCCCATTTCCGTGTACATTGACCTAGCTCAAACCCTGCCCTCTTTTCTTGATCCTCCAATCACAACTGTTGCTTCCCTCGAACCAACCGTTGTGATTGGAGAACCAAGGAGAGTCAATTAAATATGGAAAATGCTTATAATGAAACATGGTTTAATTAAGCTATCTATCCTATTACATGTATTATCAAAGTGGATGTTGATGAAATGACCAACAAATGTACATCACAGCCTGCTAAACACCTCTGTCTCTACGCCTGTACGTCACAGCCTGCTAAACACCTCTGTCTCTACACCTGTACATCACAGCCTGCTAAACACCTCTGTCTCTACACCTGTACGTCACAGCCTGCTAAACGCCTCTGTCTCTACACCTGTACATCAGAGCCTGCTAAACACCTCTGTCTCTACACCTGTACATCACAGCCTGCTAAACACCTCTGTCTCTACACCTGTACGTCACAGCCTGCTAAACACCTCCGTCTCTACACCTGTACGTCACAGTCTGCTAAACACCTCCGTCTCTACACCTGTACATCACAGCCTGCTAAACACCTCTGTCTCTACACCTGTACGTCACAGCCTGCTAAACACCTCTGTCTCTAAATCACAGCCTGCTAAACACCTCTGTCTCTACACCTGTACATCACAGCCTGCTAAACACCTCTGCCTCTACACCTGTACATCACAGCCTGCTAAACACCTCTGCCTCTACACCTGTACGTCACAGCCTGCTAAACACCTCTGTCTCTAAATCACAGCCTGCTAAACACCTCTGTATCTACACCTGTACGTCACACTCGTCACAGCCTGCTAAACACCTCTGTCTCTACACCTGTACGTCACAGCCTGCTAAACACCTCTGTCTCTACACCTGTACATCACAGCCTGCTAAACACCTCTGTCTCTACACCTGTACATCACAGCCTGCTAAACACCTCTGTCTCTACACCTGTACGTCACAGTCTGCTAAACACCTCTGTCTCTACACCTGTACATCACAGCCTGCTAAACACCTCTGTCTCTACACCTGTACGGCACAGCCTGCTAAACACCTCTCTCTCTACACCTGTACATCACAGCCTGCTAAACACCTCTGTCTCTACACCTGTACGTCACAGCCTGCTAAACACCTCTGTCTCTACACCTGTACATCACAGCCTGCTAAACACCTCTGTCTCTACACCTGTACGTCACAGCCTGCTAAACACCTCTGTCTCTACACCTGTACGGCACAGCCTGCTAAACACCTCTGTCTCTACACCTGTACATCACAGCCTGCTAAACACCTCTGTCTCTACATCTGTACATCACAGCCTGCTAAACACCTCTGTCCCTAAATCACAGCCTGCTAAACACCTCTGTCTCTACACCTGTACATCACAGCCTGCTAAACACCTCTGTCTCTACACCTGTACATCACAGCCTGCTAAACACCTCTGTCTCTACACCTGTACATCACAGCCTGCTAAACACCTCTGTCTCTACACCTGTACGTCACAGCCTGCTAAACACCTCTGCCTCTACACCTGTACGTCACAGCCTGCTAAACACCTCTCTCTCTACACCTGTACGTCACAGCCTGCTAAACACCTCTGTCTCTACGCCTGTATGCAGGGCCGCCTCAGGGGGTGTGCGAGCAGTGCGGTTGCACAGGGCCTCGCGGGAAGGGGGGCCTCGCACAAAAAAATAAAAATAAAAATAAAAAAATAAAAAGATTTATTTATTATCTTTTTATTATTATTATTTATTTTTATTTTTTTGATGCCCTTCTTCCCACGAGGCCCTTTTTCATCACAGACCTAAAATCTAGTTTTGCTTATATGCTTATATATTTCACATTAGACACGTTTGTAGAATGTGTCTGACTTGTTCCTGGCTCTGCGGCTCTGCAGACTGCAGATACACTATTGGAGCTCTGGGGCTCTGCAGCAGACATACTATTGGTTTCAACGAAGGGAGGGGTTACATGTGTACAGTCGGCCGGCGTGCGTCAGCTGCGTCTGACTATTTCGCGCGTGCAGCATTGGAGGTTATGCCAGCCAAGACGAAGAGGATGGTCGTTCGGCAGATGGACTGAAGATGAAAGTTATTGCATGTTAGAAAGTTCAGTCAGGCTAGCCATGTCGGCTTAGCTAAAGGCAGGGACAGCTAGTTAGCTTTAGCTACGTTATAATATCGAGTGCTAACGTGTGGTTCAGTCGGGATAGCCATGTCGGCTAGTAGCTTAGCTAAAGGCTAACTAGCGTTAGCTAACCTAGAGAGAGCGCGTGCAGCATTGTTATGCCAAGATGAAGAGGACGGTCATTCGGCAGATGAACTTCGTCAACTCCACGCGGTTGTCTCCATCCTCTTGGACATTTGGTGAGTTTTTAATGCACTCTATTCTATTCCCGCCGTGGAGATATCTCTCTCTCTCTCTCTCAGGCCGGCTAGCTATCGTGGCTACGTTATGTTGGCTAACGTTATGTGGAGCCAGCGGGCCGGCTAGCTATCGTAGCTGACGTTCTGTTGGACCAGCGGGCCGGCTAGCTATCGTAGCTAATCTTATGTTGAGCTAGCGGGCCGGCTAGCTATCGTAGCTAATGTTATGTTGAGCTAGCGGGCCGGCTAACTATCGTAGCCAATGTTATGTTGAGCTAGCGGGCCGGCTAGCTGTCGTAGACGTTATGTTGAGCCAAGCGGGCCGGCTAGCTAACGTAGCTAACGTTATAATGAGCCAAGCGGGCCGGCTAGCTGTCGTAGCTAATGTTATATTGAGCCAAAGCGGGCCGGCTATCTAACGTAGCTAACGTTATATTGAGCCAAAGCGGGCCGGCTAGCTAACGTAGCTAACGTTATATTGAGCCAAAGCGGGCCGGCTAGCTAACGTAGCTAACGTTATATTGAGCCAAACGGGCCGGCTAGCTGTCATAGCTAACGGTGTGTACCTGGTGTCAGTACCTGGCTACTCTATTTGCAGTTAGCCTCCTTAGCTGATGTCGACCGTTGGCTCCTTGCTACTTTGTTTTCTCTGGTATAGATCCTCTTCTCTTTGGATTTAAGTGTTGATCTTTGTCCTTTTGGATCTATGTATATTCATGTTGCCTTTGAAGTTATCTTTTCCTTCTGTTTTGTTCTTCCATTAAAAGTTGAATATCCTTTAGGGGCTCATCTTAGCTGTCTTGCTTATCTCTCTCTCTCTCTCTGTCTGGACCACAGACCCATCTCTATCTCTCTCTCTCTCTGTCTGGACCACAGACTCATCTCTCTCTCTCTCTGGACCACAGACTCTCTCTGTCTGGATCATCACAGACTCTCTCTCTCTCTCTCTTTCTCTCTCTCTCTCTCTCTCTCTCTCTCTCTCTCTCTCTCTCTCTCTCTCTCTCTCTCTCTCTCTCTCTCTCTCTCTCTCTCTCTCTCTCTCTCTCTCTCTCTCTCTCTCTCTCTCTCTCTCTCTCTCTCTCTCTCTCTGAGCATTGCATTGCTTATAGTTGTCAATTGTGTCGGTCAGTTTATTGCAATTTTTCCTTCAGTCACATTTAGTTTTATCCTGCACCTGGCCTAAAACAGGTTGGATGTGCACACAGCTGCTCTACTGTGTTTGTAGCAGAGCAACCATACCTGAAGCCTTGTAAACAAAGACATCAACACTAGAGTGTGTACTTCTATCTACACAGTACAGCCAAAGCATTCCCATTGCTAGGCAAAAACTCCACCTGTTTTCTACACTGCTTCTTCCCTTGCTGGATTTTCTGCATTACTGCCACTTGTACATGTGTGTTGTGGAGAAATTTGTACAGTGTTACAAAGCGATAACACTGTATATTGACTGTAGAACGGGAGCTCTCTCTCTCTCTCTCTCTCTCTCTCTCTCTCTCTCTCTCTCTCTCTCTCTCTCTCTCTCTCTCTTGCTATATGTTGACTGTATCATGCCCAGCCTCGGGCAGCGCTATTATTTAAGAATATGTTGACTCTATGAAAATAAATCTCGTTTCAATCTCGCACAGGGCCTCGCATTTCTCCCAGGTGGCCCTGCCTGTATGTATACGTAAGTGTATACATCCGTTGTTATTATTATTGTTTGTTTGTTGTCGGGGTGGGTGAGTGTATGCTTTACTTTAAACAAACTTAACACATTCACTTTATAAGGGATAGCAAAGGGGGGGGGGAAAGAAAAATAAATGGGAATAGTCCAATCATGCACAACATGTTGTAGAGTGTGAGCATACCTTACAAAGTCGACCCTCATACTGCAACCTGTTGTAATGTGTAATGTGATGATACTAATAAAAAGAGATTATAAAAAAAAAGGAGGCATGCAGATGACACCAGGCTGCCTCTGAGCGCGTGAAGAACAACGCTCCGTGCACATCGCTCCGTGCACATCGCTCCGTGCACATCGTACTGTGGATGTCTGGAGATGGACCCCACAGGATGTCATGGCTGCTTCATGACTGTGGATGTCTGGAGATGGACCCCACAGGATGTCATGGCTGCTTCATGACTGTGGACGTCTGGAGATGGACCCCACAGGATGTCAGGATGTTGGCATTACCAACAAACTAACTAACACACTAACTCTATGGAGGTCAAATGTTCTGCCGTAATGTAATCAAACAGGATCTCAGCCCACAATGGTATTCAGTGTGCAGTTTCCATCCTTTTTTAGTTTGAACCAAAAGGGCGATGGGTGAGCGATGAGTCAAGTATTAGGAATTCAATGCAGCCAAAGCGGATTATAGCCCGGTCAAGTGATTACAGGACGTTATTAAAACATTATTTCGTTATTTCGCTACTAAAAAATTAATGTTTAGATATTTTTTTATGTTGTAGACCATCTCACAGAGGTGGAATACGCTATTTCAATTAATATTGTCTCTACCACCGATTTAAAAAAAATATATTTTTGGTGACGGCAGAAATACGTTAGACCTCCTACAACAGGGTTTGCATAAATACATACATGTGGCGTTACCAAACTAGTTAACTAACACACTAACTCAGTGGTTACCAAACTAGTTAACTAACACTAGTGGTTACCAAACTAGTTAACTAACACACTAACTCAGTGGTTACCAAACTAGTTAACTAACACTAGTGGTTACCAAACTAGTTAACTAACACACTAACTCAGTGGTTACCAAACTAGTTCTGTATCGTTAGTGGCTTAGCTTGGCATCACTACTGCACTATCTCGCGTACGTGCACGCGTACTGAATAAACCACAAATGTACCTCTAATACCAGTATTAGTCTGACCACACCCCTCATCAGCTTACCTTCATAAGCAGGTGTGTGGTCACCTGCTCACCTCCTTCTCGCTTTCACCACAAGGAAGAAGTGCCTCGGTAGATCCCCACACTTGACACCATGATGGAAGAAATTGGATTAGGAACAGCTTGGGAAACAAGGATACGTTGACATCATATCTTTATTTTCTCTCTCACTATTTTCGAGAAAATACGGCGATATTGTCTTCGTACTGGAGTGTCTAGAAGATGATGATCATTCTAAAAACCCTCCACCGGTTTTCGTATTGGGAGCACGCCGCTGCATGCTTCTCAACTGCAGTTCCTTGCTGTGTTTGTTGGGGTGAAACCTGTCAGGCCACAGCTGAACTGTCGGACATGCCGCTGTTGTGAGGAGCGGTGCGTTCCAGGTTGGGTGAGTAGTGTTTGCTGGCGGGCTCCACTTGTCTGTTAGTGCTATGGGGGCTACTTGACAAAGTTTATGGAAACCGGCCCCAGGCTAGGGTCCTTTGTTTAGCCGCCTAGGCGACAGAAGGCCTTGGTCTGGCGACCATTATAGTTTTAACTAGTGGGCCGCGACCATTGACACTGGTGATCCCTGTGTGTTCTGGACGAGTGGATTCTCTCTGTCACCGTGTTAAGACCCCATCTTTCATATCCAAATGAGAGTATTCCTTCACGAGGGGATATGTGCATGTAATGTGCGATAGCGGCAGATTCATGTTCGAAGTCAGCTATACAGGCCAGTTGGTACTGTGCTGATTCCGCCGGACGTGGTAATGTCACCGTTGTGAAGCGGTGTTGACGTCTTGTTTTCTCTTTTCTCTTAAAAAGTGAGGAGAGGTTCAGAACGGCGGCCTGTCTGGGTGAGTGTTATGTCATTGTTTACATGTTCATAGCTTACGGCAGTGGCCTGGCGCGGGGTAGCTTAGCTTCTCGCGCGCCGCCGGGAGCTCGCTTCTGATCGCGTGCGTCGTTAGATCGGCGTCTCGCGAGCGGAAGCAATAGCACCCGAACGGTTGGAGCAGCCGTTAGCTTGATGCTATTCTGTTGAACGTGCTTTGATTTTAACATGTTTTACACTCTTGACCACGACGTCATCCTTGACAGGGGATGTTCGTCGACCCTGCCCTGAGCCTGGACGGGGATTGCGTCAACAAAGAGGACTGTAGCGACTGGTTGGAGCGGCGACGCTGCCCGGATCGAACAACACAGGACGGCTGTGTTCTACGGTGTCTTGTGACTGCACTTCGCTGATCTGCGTTCCGGGTAGGTACGGGGTTGGCCAGACCTCATAACACGTCTTCTGGTTTTACTTTGCTAGATGTATTGTGAATAACGGTGTTTTTTCCCAAAACGTGTGTTGTTGCAATGCATTTGGGATACGTTGCGGGTTATGTGTGAGCTGTTTTTGTCACTGGCAGTTAGCTTCTCCGTGCAGATCGTGATGTATTGATCTGGTTGTTGTGTGAGAAACATCATGGTGTTTATGTGTACCGTGTACTCACTACTAAGGCAACTAACCTATGAAGCTATGCTTGGTGACAAGTGAGTAAAAGAATGTTCTTTCTCAGACTGTAATGACAATGAACAGTGTGTTCACACATTAACAGGTTTTCCTGTTTTAACTGGCCGTATTGAGGGTAAAATAGGAGGATTGTGTTTTCCCCCCCGGTTCCCTGGGGACTTTATCACCTCCTATCAGACATGTTGTGCATTAATTGTGTCTTTTGTGTGGTAGGGATACGATGTAACTCTTAGCTTGATTGCTGAGGTTGTGCTAAATCTGCTGGAGAAACTTATTTCCTAAAGGGAAATTGGTTTGGTTGCTGTCATGTGTGCTTAGCAAGGCCTGTGGTCGATACTAATCAAGAATGATGTATTCTCTCATTGTGAAAAAAACGGCGTTCCTCTGTTGAGTGTTTTTGCCATTTTTTGTAGGTGATGATGGGTTGTGTGTGTCATGTGACCTACAACTGGGTTGTACTGGCCACAGAAGCACATGTGTATGTTGGACCGGGGTTCTTAGAGCCCTCTCTATTCTGTGTTTTTCCTTAGTAAAAATCAGATAGCAGGTTAGCTCATGCGCTGTGTGGAGCTGTGAAACGCTTCATAGAGCTGACTATGACTGTGTCATATTCTCTTTTTGTCGTTACGTCGTATCATGGGTGTGGGGTCGTAAAGGGGTGAACTGGTAACCTTTCCTCTCCCCATTGTTCTGTCGGTCAGGGGTACACCCCCTGTCCTTCAAGGTTCCCGTCACGTGGCGGTTCGGCACGTTACGGGGGGGGGGGGGGGGGGGGGGGAGTTCCTGGTCCCACGGCCTGGTATATTGGGCGTGTGCACCGCAGGAATTCCCCCGCCATAGAGTACGTCACCGTGCGCGTCTCTGTTGGTAGGACTTCCGTGTGCTGTTCAGGTCCATGTGATGGATCTGTTTTCAGGGGGGGTGGTCAGGGCTCCTCCTCACCAAGCGCCTATTCAGGCCTTCTGTGAGTTCGGACTCCTTCTTCCATGTGAGGAAGCCTCCATCAGAGTACAGAGCCTTCCTCCTCAGATTGTCAAAGTGAGTGGACCCTCTAGAAGGGTCCTTTTCTATTGTATGTATATTCGATTCAATTCGTTTATTGAGTGTGTATGGGTTCAGTGCCTCTTCCCCGGAGGCCCTAAAACCAGTTTTTTACATGGCTCAAGGTGCAATATATTCTTTTCAATCTGTACAGCTCGCGTGGGAAGTCTCTCTGGGGATCCCCGTCTCTTTCCTATGGGAGGGTGGTGGGATGTAAAAATGTGAACATTTTTTACCCCGGCTGTGTAGACTGGGATACATACTGTTGATGCTTCCTTCTTTCTATTCCAGAAGTGTTGGAGTTAGGGAGTGTCACACCCCTCTTGTCGTTCCCCTGGGCGCCTTGGGGATTCAATGACAGGTCTAAATAGCCTGTTCATTGATGGGGGTGTGTCCCGACGCACGTATAGTGCTAGCTCGCTGTAAACAGGCGATTGACTGGCACGCCTTGGTTGCTTGTGGTTGAAACAGCCTTTTTATAAAGCAACTGAGATGGGGGTTTTTCCTCTTCCGACGACCACATCCCATGACCTGGGTGGGTTGTCGACGGATTCTCGTTCATGTCTGGGGGATGATGACGGGATGGATCTGAACATATGTAGTGGGGTCTCACGCCCTTGGGGTGGGCCACCAGGCGCGGTTCGTCCGAACGTCTGGGTGGCGCCTTCTTTTCATGTTAAGATCAACACGCATATCTGCCCTTCTCCTGGAGTAGGCATGTCGGCGTGGTTAGGGCACGGGACTGGTTCTGGTCACGCTGGTCCAGATCAGTTGAACCCGTTGTCCGCCGGGGATGCAGATCTGCTGTTCTGGTACCCTGAGGGACTTGGGCTTTTTTCAGGGGGAAAAATGCCAGGTCGGTCTGGGTGTCACAGGGTTAAGCGCTATGGAGACCCTGGTTGGGTATGTTTTTACTCAGCACTGTCGTCATGGCTTACAGCCATGCCATTCTGTACGCGCTCGATCTCGTCGGATCTCGGCCGCTACACAGGTTGGTCCTGGTTAGTACTTGGTTGGGAGACCGCCGGGGAATACCAGGTACGGTGTGCTTAGGGGCTGGTTCTCCATTATTTTTCGCTCCTCTCTCACGCATGGCGAAGAGGGGCCTGTGGGGGTGGTTTTTTGACCTCCTCTGGTGACCCTGTGCTTCCCGTACCGCCAGGCCCGGTCCGAAGTGATGTTTGCGACCCGTAGGCCTGGGTTAACCCTTTTTGGAAACTGAAACACTTGTACTGCGGTATAGCCGGTGTATACCCGCAGGTGTGTTTTGGAGTTTTTTCTTGAGGGGTTATAGGAACAACCACCGCATTGGGTAACACCGAGGTGGTTGATTCCCTGGTGTGTTGGAGCAGTGTCAACTCCCGGGTTCACCGTTTGAGGGTGCCCCTGCACGTTCATGACGTCTGCCGATCGTGTCAGCCTTCTCTGCCTCGACCCCTCTGGGTGGGGGTTGTTAAATGGAGGCTTGGTCATGCAACACCGCCAGCTTACGCTCCTTCCGCCGGGGCGGCTGTGTTCAGCTGTCCCCTCTGGCGCCTGTCTCGTCCGCAGTCTCCAGGCTAGGGTTAACAGCCTGTTGCCTGGTTTTTCCCCGGTGCGCTGCCTGCTTCCGTTGGTTAACCTTTTTTGTGTGCTTACGGCCATGCTGACTGCCTGTTCTGCAGGGTCAGTGTGCCAGGCGGTGTACTATTGGGGGGACGGGGCCCGCTCGGCTTACGGCCATACCGACCTGAACACGCCCGATCTCGTCCGATCTCGGGAGCTGGGCAGGTTCTGGCCTGGTTGGTTCCGCCTGGGAATACCAGGTGCAGTAACTGAGGGGCCTTTGTCCGAATACGCTGGCGATGTGGGGGGCGGGGCACTACGTGCCCACCTGGTGGGGTCTTGATGCTGGCATCATGGACTTCTCCGGGCCCCCATTCTAGGGAGTCCAGTCCTTTTGGTGGGTCTGGGTCTTCCTTCGTGCTCCGCTGCTACGGCCTTGCCACGGGGTTGGGTTTGCCCTTGACCCCGTGATTCTGGGGGCAGTAACGAGGTTGTTCCTCCGTTCGTTCCCGGGTGGCATGCGGGTTGTGCGTGTAGTCGTGGGGTCAAGCCACGGTCTGCTCACCCTGTGCGTTGAGTTGCTTGAGTGCCTCTTCGCACGGTCGGGTCCGTCGCCCTCCCGTGACGTCCCTAATAGGGGGGCTACCCTCCATTAGGGGGGGTCGGGGGGGCTCGGCCCTTCCCTGTTCTGATGGTTTTGGGGGGCTGTCAGCGGGGTGTATTTGTCAGCCAAGTGGCTCCGCTTGGCCTCCCTTGTGCAGTAGTGATGCCAAGCTAAGCCACTAACGATACAGAACGTTAGGTTATGACTATAACCAAGTTCTGTTAGTTAGGGGCGATGCTTGGCATCAGACGGCCGCTGCAGCCCTTGTCCTCACCTTGTGGTGAAAGCTTGGGAAGGAGGTGAGCAGGTGACCACACACCTGCTTATGAAGGTAAGCTGATGAGGGGTGTGGTCAGACTAATACTGGTATTAGAGGTACATTTGTGGTTTATTCAGTACGCGTGCACGTACGCGAGATAGTGCAGTAGTGATGCCAAGCATCGCCCCTAACTAACAGAACTTGGTTATAGTCATAACCTAACGTTAACTAACACACTAACTCAGTGGTTACCAAACTAGTTTGGCACTAACACACTAACTCAGTGGTTACCAAACTAGTTTGGCACTAACACACTAACTCAGTGGTTACCAAACTAGTTTGGCACTAACACACTAACTCAGTGGTTACCAAACTAGTTTGGCACTAACACACTAACTCAGTGGTTACCAAACTAGTTAACTAACACACTAACTCAGTGGTTACCAAACTAGTTAACTAACACACTAACTCAGTGGTTACCAAACTAGTTTGGCACTAACACACTAACTCAGTGGTTACCAAACTAGTTTGGCACTAACACACTAACTCAGTGGTTACCAAACTAGTTTGGCACTAACACACTAACTCAGTGGTTCCCAAACTGTGGGTGCGGGAAGATGAGATTGAGTGAGAGAAAAAGACGTTGTTGTTCCCTCATATGGTTCTATGGTTGTTCCCTCGTATACTGTAGTTATGTTGTTCCTACTAGTCCAGGGGTGTAGTTTTGGTATGCCAAGGTATGGCACTCGCCATACCTTGGTAAATTAATATTAAAAGAATTCGAATGTTGATTTAGAATTCGAATGTCAACATTATGAACGAAGCTTCGAACTATTCCGTACAGCCCTAGCATGTTTTGATATAGTCAATTACTAGGGTTGTTCCTACTAGTCTAGTGAACTGCTGGCACAGCCGCTAACTCAGTGTGAAGAGAGGTAATATAATATCAGAGCAGAACTAAATATATTCAGATTTAAACACAATGTGTTGCGCACAAGAGCTGTAAACAACTGTTGCTAGGTGGCCGTCCCTCAAAATCTGTTATATCACCAGGCTGTGGTAGCGAGCTAGCTAGCTGACGCTACATTAGCTATCCGACCAGGGAGAGAGAAACATCAGAAAACAAACTGGCGACGTTTTTGACACCGTCAGGATGCACCCATGCCATGCGTTCCAGCCAGGTAACGTTAACATCACTCACGTTACAAAGACAAGAGCGAGACAGTGTGATGAGGCTACACCTCTCCCCTGGCTTCACTTCTCACAGCGATTCTGCCTTCAAAATAAAATAATGTTTTTTTTTATAATATATATTTTTTTAGAACATTTCATTTCTATCTTAGTATGATACCAGAATGAAAAGAGACTAGTAGAAAGAAATACAAAATACATGGTGTGGTATTTTTAGTTTTAAACGCTACACTTAATAAATAAATAAAAATTCTAAATATCTATTTGGTGGGGTGCCTAATTGTGAAAGGGGGGCCTGACTAAAATGGGTTTGGGAACCACTGCACTAACTAGTGTAGTTGCTTCCGGGCCTCGAATAACAACTTTGTGCCATAACCTAGAAACCTATAAGCACGGCTGGTGCGACCCTGTCTGCTTTGAAAGGAGCAGGGGAGTGGAGCATCCATTTGAGTCCACTCGGTGGGACGAAATGAAAGGGGCTACAAACACCGCTCACTTCAACACAGGGTTTCAGCTGCTAAAAAAAGAAACGCCTGTAAAGTCAAGCGTGTCCCGTCTCAGGAGTGTACGTCCGCGGATGTTTCCTTGGCAACCATCTGAAGAAGGTCTTGCACAGCTTCTTGCTCTTGGCCTTGGACCTGGTCATGCTCCTGATGATGCTCTCTGTGAGCAGCGTGAGGTCGTGGGGGGCCGCCGGAGGGGAGGGCAGGGCTTTACTGTCCTCCTCCGCCGCCGGCTGGTTCAGAACCTCCAAGAAGCGCCTCTCCTGCTGCCTGAAGTCGTACTCCACACTGTGGGACAGAGACACACAGGACGGAGTTACAAGGAAACAAAGCCACGGATAGACCGGCTGGTAACGACGAGAACTACTAGTATCACACAGAATATAAGATCAGATAAGACTTGCTGTGCAATGACAATACATTTTAATTTAGTCTAGGAATCAATATAGTTCAATCTTGTGGGGTAGATGGAGCGGCCCGCGGGGTTGGCATTTCCGGGGGGGGTTCACATGCGACATTATACTATTGTACTTATTTTATGCCTATTCTGCACGTCTACATTGCACTACTTTTATTGTCTTTTATACCTATTCTTATGTCTGAAGTTTATGCAATTTTTTATTTTGTCAATTTGTGTGCTGATTTTATGCCCATGTTAATCTTTTTTTTTTTTATTATTATTATTGTTTATATACTAATTGCTGTGGTGCACTCTGGACTGAGAGTACTATGTAGATAGCTATTAATATTTAATTATTATTGTTATATTGTAGAAATGAGCGTGACCTCAATTGTAATTTCGAGAATAAATAAAGGTTGATGATGATGATCTCAAACCCGCCCTCTTTTCTTGATCCTGCAATCAGAACTTCTGTTTTCCTCAGACAAACAACGTTTTTTTGTAAATCATTTAAACATCAGTATGATACTCATTAGAATAAATTGTTAAAACAAAATTAAGAGAATAACTTCCCTTGGCTGTGCTTTTACTATTTAGTTTAGCCTTTTCACAAAAAAGTCTGGTAAAATGTTATTTAAAGCATTCATCTATATTACATTATTACGGATATTTACTTGTGAAGTAAGGTTAGCATTCACAATCTCTCATAATTCCCTATATTAATAACCAGCTCAAATATAACTGCAATGAGTCCAATTTACTTAATGGTAAAGACATATTTTGAATGAATGAACGAATGAACGAACGAATGAACGAATGAATGAATGAATGAATGAATGAATGAATGAATGAATGAATGAATGAATGAATGAATGAATGAATGAATGAATGAATGAATGAATGAATGAATGAATGAATGAATGAATGAATGAATGAATGAATGAATGAAACGTTTATTTCTTGGACATGTTATTCTTCTTATTTCTTCAAACAATTCACAGTGTCTTGATCCGTCAGACCAAACAATCATAACAACAAATTAAAAAAATCCTTAAAGAAAAAAAACATTTAAAAAAAATAACAAAGAAAAAACAGGAATTATAAACAAAAGAGCAATGTCCAAAAAAAGGAGTAGAGGGAAGCTTAGCTTATTGATCCCTACCCCCTTACATTTGTATTTGTTCTTCCATTAATATTACTAGAATTTACATAATTTAGTTTATTACAATATAGAATATTATTTTTACTTATATTAAACGTTTACAATAAAAAACATGATTCACTTGACAGCAGTGAATATAGTACATCACTACATACACAATATAACATAATTTTGTTTATCCTCACTACTCATTTCTGTATTTTTCTAATGTGTATTTTTTTAGCTGCTTTTTAAATTGTGCCACATGTTTACTCAGTTTGATGTAATCGGGTAAATTATTCCACAACTTCACTCCACACACCGATATGCACATGCTTTTCAGCGTGGTGTGTACCATTGGTTGTTTGAGATTCCCTCTCCCTCTTAAATTATATTCACCTTCCCTGTCTCTGAACCATTTTTGAATGTTGCCTGGGATTAGCTTGTATCTGGCTTTGTATACAATGAGGGCAGTTTTGTAATCCACTAGGTCCATAAATGTCAATGCTTGTAGCTTTATAAATAAGTTATTGGTGTGTTCATAATATCCTACATTGTTGATTATTCTTATTGCTTTTTTTTGCATGGTGCATATTGGCTGTAGAGTGCTTTTGTAGGTATTACCCCACACCTCCGCACAGTAGCTCATATATGGTAGGACGATTTTGAGCCTGCTAAGGGGTTATAATGGCTTATACATTATTAAAACACATCATAATTCTTCAGAACTTGCTTTAAGTAAAGTACCCAAAGTCCTTTTTCTGTTCCTGGCTTCTTGCATAGTGCTTCTTCTTGTCTCTTAGTTGCCTAACTGTAATCTCCACATATGTAATCTCAAACACCATAATGCCCACCATTCTTGGAAGAACATGTAATTATTTTGAATTTGCTCCAGACAAGGGCTTTCCATTTTTATTTGCTGCTTATTTCCAAAATTTTCTTGATGCAGCACAAATTGGTTACATTAGTTGATTTATTGCCTGGTCTCTTGGTATCTGGTCCTCATCCGTCACTAGGTTGTTTAGTTTAGTTGAGTTTAGTTTAGTTTAGTTTAGTTTAGTTTAGTTTAGTTTAGTTTAGTTTAGTTTAGTTTAGTTTAGTTTAGTTTAGTTTGATCAGCATTGGAGAAGTTATTCGTCCTGGGGTCCACAAGAAGCTTTACATTGTGACAGTGCAACAACTTACATCATAACATTACAGAATAATCAGGACAAATACTAGAACACACACATGCAATGTATTTCCAATGGACACATTTCTAAAGCATCTCGTTTAAAACAAAGCATGAACATTGGCATGGTGTACCTTTCTGTGTGTATTCATCCACAATCTATAGCTCAACGTGAAAAAATTTGCAATTAATCGTAAATGTAGCAAAATAACAACGTTTATGTTTTCGTTCACTGAGAAACTACACAATGGCCGTGACGTGTATTAGGCGACAGCACTGAACAACGGGTAAGTGTAGTTCTTTTTTATCAACAAATTAAACAACCTTATAACTAACTTTATTTCAACCTAAATACTTAAACAATAATGTGATAGAACGGAACTCATTTTGTGCACAAATGGAAAGCTTGCCAATGTTGATGAGGCAGAATTATTACAATAGCCGATAATACATTTTCCCAATGATGAATCCCTATACGGGTGGAGCGCGCGGGAAACTAAAGTGACGTCACACTTCACCTCCCTATAGGAAACTAAAGTGACGTCAGACTACACCTCCCTATAGGAAACTAAAGTGACGTCAGACTACACCTCCCTATAGGAAACTATAGTGACGTCAGACTACACCTCCCTATAGGAAACTAAAGTGACGTCAGACTACACCTCCCTATAGGAAACTAAAGTGACGTCAGACTACACCTCCCTATAGGAAACTACAGTGACGTCAGACTACACCTCCCTATAGGAAACTACAGTGACGTCAGACTACACCTCCCTATAGGAAACTAAAGTGACGTCAGACTACACCTCCCTATAGGAAACTAAAGTGATGTCAGACTACACCTCCCTATAGGAAACTAAAGTGATGTCAGACTACACCTCCCTATAGGAAACTAAAGTGACGTCAGACTACACCTCCCTATAGGAAACTAAAGTGATGTCAGACTACACCTCCCTATAGGAAACTAAAGTGATGTCAGACTACACCTCCCTATAGGAAACTAAAGTGACGTCAGACTACACCTCCCTATAGGAAACTAAAGTGATGTCAGACTACACCTCCCTATAGGAAACTAAAGTGACGTCAGACTACACCTCCCTATAGGAAACTAAAGTGACATCAGACTACACCTCCCTATAGGAAACTAAAGTGACGTCACACTACACCTCCCTATAGGAAACTAAAGTGATGTCACACTACACCTCCCTATAGGAAACTAAAGTGATGTCAGACTACACCTCCCTATAGGAAACTAAAGTGACATCAGACTGCACCTCCTATAGGAAACTAAAGTGACGTCAGACTACACCTCCCTATAGGAAACTAAAGTGACGTCAGACTACACCTCCCTATAGAAAACTAAAGTGACATCAGACTACACCTCCCTATAGGAAACTAAAGTGACGTCAGACTACACCTCCCTATAGGAAACTAAAGTGACGTCAGACTACACCTCCCTATAGGAAACTAAAGTGACATCAGACTACACCTCCTATAGGAAACTAAAGTGACGTCAGACTACACCTCCCTATAGGAAACTAAAGTGACGTCAGACTACACCTCCTATAGGAAACTAAAGTGACGTCAGACTACACCTCCCTATAGGAAACTAGAGTGACGTCAGACTACACCTCCCTATAGGAAACTAAAGTGACCTCAGACTACACCTCCCTATAGGACACTAAAGTGACGTCAGACTACACCTCCCTATAGGAAACTAAAGTGACGTCAGACTACACCTCCCTATAGGAAACTACAGTGACGTCAGACTACACCTCCCTATAGGAAACTAAAGTGACGTCAGACTACACCTCCCTATAGGAAACTAAAGTGACCTCAGACTACACCTCCCTATAGGAAACTAAAGTGACGTCAGACTACACCTCCCTATAGGAAACTAAAGTGATGTCAGACTACACCTCCCTATAGAAAACTACAGTGACGTCAGACTACACCTCCCTATAGGAAACTACAGTGACGTCAGACTACACCTCCCTATAGGAAACTACAGTGATGTCAGACTACACCTCCCTATAGGAAACTAAAGTGATGTCAGACTACACCTCCCTATAGGAAAATAAAGTGACGTCAGACTACACCTCCCTATAGGAAACTAAAGTGACGTCAGACTACACCTCCCTATAGGAAACTAAAGTGACGTCAGACTACACCTCCCTATAGGAAACTAAAGTGACGTCAGACTACACCTCCCTATAGGAAACTACAGTGATGTCAGACTACACCTCCCTATAGGAAACTAAAGTGACGTCAGACTACACCTCCCTATAGTAAACTAATGTGACGTCAGACTACACCTCCCTATAGGAAACTAAAGTGACGTCAGACTACACCTCCCTATAGGAAACTAAAGTGACGTCAGACTACACCTCCCTATAGGAAACTAAAGTGACGTCAGACTACACCTCCCTACAGGAAACTAAAGTGACGTCAGACTACACCTCCCTATAGGAAACTAAAGTGACGTCAGACTACACCTCCCTATAGGAAACTACAGTGACGTCAGACTACACCTCCCTATAGGAAACTACAGTGATGTCAGACTACACCTCCCTATAGGAAACTAAAGTGACGTCAGACTACACCTCCCTATAGGAAACTAAAGTGACGTCAGACTACACCTCCCTATAGGAAACTAAAGTGACGTCAGACTACACCTCCTTATAGGAAACTAAAGTGACGTCAGTCTACACCTCCCTATAGGAAACTAAAGTGATGTCAGAGTGACCAATCTTTTCCTGCAAAGATCAAGGAAGAACACTATAGTGTTGCTAGTGAGCCTGGCAGCAACTATCTGTTTCACTTTACACCAGAGAAAGCAACTAAAGAGGAGTCCCATGCAGAGCAGATTGCTAAGGTCCTGTTTTCCTCGCTGAAAGAGAGAGGTTCTGATAAGACCTTGTGGGCCATTGGAGGAGACTCAACCAATGTCAACACTGGAGTGAAGGCAGGTGTGATGCGGAAGCTGGAGCTGCACCTGGGGAGACAGCTGGTCTGGTTGGTGTGCAACCTGCACACTGGTGAACTTCCACTGCACCGTCTCATTGTTGAAGTTGATGGGGCTACTCTGTCAGACAACAAATGATCTGGGCCAATAGGACAGCACCTTGATTCTGTTACAGACTTGGAGATCAATCCTAACTTCACCAGGATCTTTCTTGGCCCTCCACTGATCAAGCTGCCTGAGAAGATCATTCAAGATCTCTCAACTGATCAACACTATGGCTATAAGCTGGTCTGTGCAATCAGGGATGGAGTGCTTTCTGCGAGGCTGGCTCTGCTGGAGATTGGACCGGTAAACCACAGCCGCTGGCTCACCAGAGAAAACAGACTCCTCAGGCTCTGGGTGTCAAAGCATCAACTTAAAAGAAAGAACCTGAATAATCTACAATGCATTGTGGAATTCATCATTGGAGTGTATTATCCATGTTGGTTCAACATGAAGGTCAAGCACTCCTGGATTGAAGGGCCTAGGCACATCCTGTTTCAGCTGGACTGCCTCAAGTCTCAGAGGAAGGAGGTGCTGGATGTTGTGATGCCAACTGTGAGAAGATCTGCTTGGTATGCCCACAGCGAAGCCATCCTCCAAACACTGCTGTGCTCTGAGGATCAAAAAGAGAGAATTGAGAGGGTGGAGAGAATCCTGGTCATCAGGGGAGAGGGGGATCCAGACACGCTGGGAGACTCTGTCAGGATCAGAAGAACACCTCACATCAATAGTGACGCTTCCAGCATTGGTGGCTTAGTCAGCTGGTCAGAAGATTTGTCAGAGCCACCTCTCACCTGCTCCCTAAGCACCTCCGAGGTGAAGAACTTCATCAACACCCCCATGGACGTTCTCGACTGGCCTTGCCACACACAAAGCATCGAGAGGGTTGTTAAAATGGTGACTGAGGCCTCTGCTAAGTACTTTTTACAAGAAAAAAGGGATGGAGGGATCAGGGCTCAGGAGACCAGCAGGAGGCTGATGTCCAAGAATGAATCCAAGCAGGACTTGTGCAACCTGATCAAATTCAAGAAGATAGAGGATTGATGGAGCCCCATGGATTTTCTCAATACATTGACATTTGTTAAAATGGTTACTGAGGTTTCTGCTGAGTAGTTCTGGAAAGAGCTCACCTATTTATTGCTGACGTTGACTTTAAGTTTGTGTTTGTAGGTTGGTGGCTAAAACAGTACAGTAGGAGACCTTGCTGTCCAAGAATGAATCAAATCAAGACATTGGAACCTGGCAAAGTTCAAGAAGTCAGGAGATCGAGATTTAGCACTTAGGTGTTTGTGTGCATTACAAATACAATTTATTATTGTTAGTATTAGTGCTGTCAGGCGATTACAAAAATTAATCTAATTAATTACAGGATTTGTAATTAATGAATCTAATTAATCGCATTTTAATCGCATAAACATTTTATGCCTGATATTCTATATTCTATAATCATATTTCAAATTGCATGTGTCCGGATGGCAGAATTCAGTACTGTATCTACAAAACCTTCTTGTTACAAAGGGTCAGATTAAACCGAATATATATATTTATTGCCTGAGATCCCATGTATAATATTTGTATATCGTTTGATATCCCTTGTGTATTCTTTGTACATATACACTGAATATCCCTTTAGTCTACAGGACAGACCATAATATTCGTTCTCCTATTGGAAGCGATCCCCTGGCGCCAGTGACTTACCCCTAGAGCTGACTTGAAAGCTACCGACACGAACATGTCCCAACTAGCCCCGGTTCCGCGTAGGAATACGGCTACCGAAATACGAATGGTACTATTTGTTCACCGTGCACATAAATAGGGCGCAAGAAATGTAGAACTCCTCTTAGTCCCTTGTCCCGTTCAGTCTCGTTCAGTTCCAGTTATCCAAGTGACGTCTCTCCCCACTACGCAACATGGGCAGAGTAGGGCTCGCATCGCCCCAAGATAGAGTCTCGTGTTATCCTAATACGTTTGTTTAACGTATTGTTCGCTATTTATTAGTAAACCTTCATTACGAGTCAAAGACCACGTGAAGTGGGTAATTGTGCGTCTACATAGAGAATTTATTGCCGCGTACTAATAGGATAGTAACGTCAAGTTCAACCGTGCACTACCGCGCACCGGAGGATACCTACACCGGACCAGCAGAGCCACTTTCCGGCAAGGATTATTATTCTTCATTGCTTTGACCAAGCTGCTGGAGCAGAGAACCGCCTACCCCACTGCTACTGTGGGATCTACACCTGCCCGTGAGACCATCACTCGAGCCCGTCTCTGTCGTACCAGAGGCTCCGCGGCTTTCACATACGCGGCGCGCACCCTGGGACCAGGCTGCCTTTCCCCGCTGCTCCAGGGAGTAAGATCGCCTCCGTGGACCATTGACTTTCATAGAGCATTGCCTCCCCCTGCTGGCTTACAACCGGTAGTACACCCCCCCTCCCCAGAATACCAGATCTAATTCCTAACATTCCATATTGATTTACTTACGTACATTCTTTGCCTTATAAGCGCACCAAAGTAATGTAATATAACATTCTTTATGTAATAAATATTCTAAACGAGTATTTGTGTGGAAACCGTTTCATTGTGGAAGTGTTGTCATCTAATATACTTGTGTACAGTAAGGCCAGTAATGTACATACACGGTAGTAGTTTAATGATACTAATACTTGATTAATACAGTCAGGGAATTGTACCCCTCAGTTACAATTGGTCCTTCGAGCCGGATAATAATTAGCGTAATATTAATATAATATTAATATTGACATGGCCGATGACGAACACTCCACAAACGGTTCTCCTAAGCTAGATCGCCCGCAGCGCAGACGGCAGCCCCCTCCCTATCTAGAGGCATACTCTGTCAGTCCAATACCTAGCTTTAAAGGGAAGTTAAACGCGGAAAAAGTAGAAAGTAAAATTATGTCCAACCCTAACAACCAGGCTACCCCGCCAACAGAGGCCCTAGTGGGTTCTAATGTAACTGACCAAGCTCACGGTGGGGACCAGGAGGGAACTGACACGACTTTACCCCCAGACAATACCGAAGAAATAGTCCCCGATCAGCTCCGGGAGGAAGACAACCCTAAAGAGACGCGCACCCAGGAGACGGATCTCCTCGGTACGCAACAGGAGAACGGATCTCCAACAAGTACTGCCGGGAGCCGATCGCCCCGAACGGCGTCTTCCCCCAGCGAGGCGGACAAGATGCTGGCGCAAGCACTCATCGCCACCCTGGCAGCCTCCACCGAACGCGATCGACTTCAAGCGCAACAGACGTGCGAGCGCGAACATTTTGCAGGCGAGCGAGAGCGCTTCCAGGCGCAACAAAGGAGTGAAGACGACCGAATAAGACTGGAGACCAGACGCCTCCAGACAGAAGAGAACATTGAGAGAAGCCGCGCCGACGTCGCAAATGCACAGCTCCACGCTGCCCATGCCAGCGCCAATGCCCAGCGCGACGTCGCCAACGCACAGCGCGACGCTGCCCAGGCCAGCGCCAATGCGCAGCGCGACATCGCCAATGCCCAGCGCAAAGCCGCGCGCGACGCAGCCCATGCCCGACGCGAGGCAGAGCGCGACCGGCTGCAGGCGGAGCTGATGGACAAACTGGTTGCCATGGCGACACCCCCTCACTCCGCACGGAGCTCCCAGAGATCGTCAAGACATGGGTCTAGGACACCTTCCCCTACCCGACGAAGCGACCCGGGACCCCGCCTACAGGAGGATCCTGTCCACGTCTCCGAACCCCCTCCCCGGCCGGTCCATACGAGACCCAGCAACCGGGAAGAACCGGACCACGCCGAGAGACTGAACAGAAGACTCCAGGTCCTAGCAGAGGGAGAGGAGGAGGAGGAGGAGGAGGAGTGTCAAGCCAACCAGCAGCAACGTACTCTGGCCCAGGAGGCCCAGTACAGCCCCGACCAGCAGCAACGTACTCAGGACCAGGAGGTCCAGTACAGCCCAGAAGTCAGCCCCGAGGCCCTGCGCTACAAACCCCCGACTCAACTCACGGGTGAGTTTGACGCACCGTCAGCCCCGAGGAACAGCACCTGGGTACCCGACCTTCGGTACCCACCAAGTACCAGCCCAAGACGACACGCAAGAGGAGACTCGCCTAGGAGGCCTCTCCCCCAACGCTCACCGATGTGCCAGTCATCCATGGCATCATACATTGGCACACCGACGTTTCCAGACTTCACCCATGAGAATCGAGCACAGTATACGGAGCTCCGGATGTGCTTAGAGACAATGATGGTGGATGTCGCTGATGAACGCCACAAGTATGCAATATTACTGCAGCACCTGAAAGTGCCCCGAGCGCACAATATAGCGCTAGCCTATGCCACCTCTACGATCCCATACACCGCGGCTCTAGCAGCGCTGGACCAGAGATATGGACGTATATGGGATTACGTAATAGAAGAGATAAGGCATATTGACCGCTTACCCCCAGCAACAGACAATCGCTCACTAGACGACCTGTCTATAAAAGTACAGTCCCTGGTAGGGATGCTGGGAGCGCAACGAGAAAAGGGTATGCACGAGCTATACGCCAACTCTAACGTCGAGAGGATTTTAGAGAAGCTGCCGCCCGCCAGACAGGAGCGCTTCAGGCGGCAAAGAGACCACCGTGATCCTAACGGTCCAGAACCATCCCTCCTAGACTTGGCCGACTTCCTGGCGAGAGAAGTCAGCAGCCTACGATTGGATACGTTCGTGCGGAGCACACCAAGCTCCAGAGAGGGACCTAGGAGAGTAAACGATGGCCGAAGATCGGTGACTGTTATGCACCAAGCCGAATCAGTACCGCAGCACCAGAACCACAACACCCCCTCGACGAAAGAGGACCAGTGGAAGATTGAGTGCCAGTACTGTGAGGGAGAACATCGGCTCTATCAGTGCGAAGATTTCAAGAAGCTGACCACGGATGATGTGAGCCAGTGGGTCAAGGACCACCGCCGCTGCTTCCGCTGCGCGCGCAGCCACCTAGCAGCTGAGTGCCGCTTGAAAAAGAAGTGCAGCAGGTGCGGTGGCACCCACCTGGAGGTCCTGCATGACATCAACAAGCGTCAGCCAGGACAACAGAGTGGGCCCGTCGCGGTAATGTACCATGCCGAGGCGGTGGCACCAGAACCAAAGTTCCACCAGACCGCTCCCTGGTGTCCCGACTGCTACGGCAGACACTGGGAGTCAAGGTGCGACTCGTACCATATAGAGTCTACGTCACCACCCACAGGAGTGCTCCACATTGACCAGCACAGCGGGACCCCCCGTGTGCTCCTCAAAGTGGTCAGAGTGCTCCTGAGCCACGAGGACAAGGTCCTGGACACTTACGCCGTCCTGGACGATGGGTCCGAAAATACTCTCCTCCTCGCTTCCGCAGCAGCCCAGTTGGGCCTGCGAGGTGTCAAAGATACGATGACCATACGCACCATCAGAAGGGACCAGAAGACCATAAAGGGTGAAAAGGTCTCCTTCGAGATAGCAGCGGTGGACAAGCCCGAGAAGCAGTATAGTATAAGTAACGTCTTCACCAGCCACGACATAGGCCTGTCTCAGTACACCTACCCCATCCCACAGCTGATGGCTAAGTATGGGCACCTACGTCAACTACCTATACCGCTTATCGACGGCGCCACACCGACCCTGCTCATCGGCTCCGACCACGCGGACCTCATTCTCCCAATTGAGGCGGCCCACGTCGGACCCAAAGGATGCCCGGTCGCGGTTCAGACCCGACTGGGATGGACGCTCCAAGGCCCCCTCTACGGACTTGACAGTCAACCCACGTCTACAAGCTGCCTACACACAGAGGCGAGCGACACCGGCCTCTCCCCCGTACAGCAGAGGCTATTGACATTAAGCGAGAGGCCCGTGAGAGAACCGTGGGTACCAGAGGGAGTTCGGAACTCCACCCCCCTCAGCTGCGCTCCAGACGTAGCTGACCTCGAACCCAGCACCCCCAGTGACTCCTTGACGGGGCGGCCGGGACCGGCCCCTCCTCACACGGGGTACAGAGCGAACAAGAGAAACAGACGGAGGAGGAGAAAGCACAGCCAAGCACAGATCAAAGCAGTCTCAGGCCCGCTTCCTCCTAAGCCCCCCTTCATCCCGTCCAGTCGTCATGACCATGGACCAGTCCCCACCCCGAGCTGCGTGGCCGGCCGGCCGCGTAAGCAAAGTGACCACTGGTGCCGACGGAAAGGTCAGAGTGGCAGAAGTGCTCGGCCAAGGGCGGATCTGCAACCGACCCGTGGCGAGGCTGATAGAGTCGCCAAGGCTCCCCGACTCGCCTAATGACGACTATGACCCCTGACTTTGTGAACTGCCCGACCCCTCACAGACATTGAGTAGTGGACAGTGCGGTTAATCTGTCTCTGCTTAGCTAATTAGGTGGGACTAATTAGGGGGCGGCTGTTACAAAGGGTCAGATTAAACCGAATATATATATTTATTGCCTGAGATCCCATGTATAATATTTGTATATCGTTTGATATCCCTTGTGTATTCTTTGTACATATACACTGAATATCCCTTTAGTCTACAGGACAGACCATAATATTCGTTCTCCTATTGGAAGCGATCCCCTGGCGCCAGTGACTTACCCCTAGAGCTGACTTGAAAGCTACCGACACGAACATGTCCCAACTAGCCCCGGTTCCGCGTAGGAATACGGCTACCGAAATACGAATGGTACTATTTGTTCACCGTGCACATAAATAGGGCGCAAGAAATGTAGAACTCCTCTTAGTCCCTTGTCCCGTTCAGTCTCGTTCAGTTCCAGTTATCCAAGTGACGTCTCTCCCCACTACGCAACGTGGGCAGAGTAGGGCTCGCATCGCCCCAAGATAGAGTCTCGTGTTATCCTAATACGTTTGTTTAACGTATCGTTCGCTATTTATTAGTAAACCTTCATTACGAGTCAAAGACCACGTGAAGTGGGTAATTGTGCGTCTACATAGAGCATTTATTGCCGCATACTAATAGGATAGTAACGTCAAGTTCAACCGTGCACTACCGCGCACCGGAGGATACCTACACCGGACCAGCAGAGCCACTTTCCGGCAAGGATTATTATTCTTCATTGCTTTGACCAAGCTGCTGGAGCAGAGAACCGCCTACCCCACTGCTACTGTGGGATCTACACCTGCCCGTGAGACCATCACTCGAGCCCGTCTCTGTCGTACCAGAGGCTCTGCGGCTTTCACCTACGCGGCGCGCACCCTGGGACCAGGCTGCCTTTCCCCGCTGCTCCAGGGAGTAAGATCGCCTCCGTGGACCATTGACTTTCATAGAGCATTGCCTCCCCCTGCTGGCTTACAACCGGTAGTACACCCCCCCTCCCCAGAATACCAGATCTAATTCCTAACATTCCATATTGATTTACTTACGTACATTCTTTGCCTTATAAGCGCACCAAAGTAATGTAATATAACATTCTTTATGTAATAAATATTCTAAACAAGTATTTGTGTGGAAACCGTTTCATTGTGGAAGTGTTGTCATCTAATATACTTGTGTACAGTAAGGCCAGTAATGTACATACACGGTAGTAGTTTAATGATACTAATACTTGATTAATACAGTCAGGGAATTGTACCCCTCAGTTACACTTCTGTTTAATCATCTTCCATCAATTAATTTTCAGGTCTGGTCAATTTGAGCATAGTGTTATTCACAGTCAAAGATAAAAAAAAATTTAATTGATATTCTCATTTGGTTCATTACAATTTACTCAAGCCTAGTAACAGACACTAGTTTCTGACACTGGAAATACATTCCCTGAGATCCATAGATGTCCCTAGAATCAGATACCAAGAACATGCAAAAGGACCATATAAAAAAAGTCTGTAAATGTGTATTCTACGTTCTTATGGAATGAATGAGATAAAAAAAGGGTTATTAAATATATATATTCTTTTTTGTAATTAATTTTGAGTTAATTTTCATAATGCGATAATTTGCTGTGTAATTAATTAATCTATTTAACGTGATAAACTGACAGCCCTAGTTAGTATTATTATTATTATTGATCTTTGGAGTTGTATCCAGTTATATACAGTTCACTTGTTAATACATTTGATGGATTTGTCATTATAAATGATTTCCCATATATATTTTTTAATCTTTGAAAAGGGATGGGTAAATTTGGCAATTTTGTAATACAATACCAATGGGTTCAAATGGTCAAATCAGACATTTTGAAATCCAAAAGTATGCAGGTTAGAGTTATCCTATCCCAAAAATGAAATCATATTTGAATTCCCCATTAAGAAACACATAATTTAGACACCTTGCATGGTAGGATTTCCTTCAGATTCATGTTGGCATCCATGTATGGCCAAGGGGTGAAAAATGGTCAAATCAGCCATTTTGAAATCCAAAATGATGTAGGTTAGAGTTATCTGATCCGAAAAATTAACTCATATTTGAATTCCCCATTAAGAAACATATCATTTAGACACCTTGCATGTAAGAATTTCCTTCAGATTCATGTTGGCATCCATGTATGGCCAAGGGGTGAAAAATGGTCAAATCTGCCATTTTAAAATCCAAAACAATGTAGGTTAGATTTATCCAATCCGAAAAATAATCCCATATTTGAATTCCCCACAAAAAAAAAATGTTTAGACACCCCACTCGATTGATTTCCAAAAAAAAAAGTATGGCCCGCCCTACTACGACATCATCTTTGACAGAGGATGTAGTCAGCCCTGCACCATGATCGGCTGTTGGAGGGGGGCGTCTTAGCTTCTTTTGCCCCGCCAGCGAGGACTTTCGTCAACGTGGAGACCAGTGTTGCGGTCCTCTCAGCCTGCGTTCATCGGTGGAGGTAAGGGTCCTTTGGACACTTAACGCCTCTTCCTTCCTTCCCTTCTGAATGTTTTGTAATAACGATGTTTTTTTCCAAAACGTATGTTGCTTCACTACATTTGGGGATGCGACATGTGTTGTATGTGAATTGTCTTGATCGCTGGTATAGCTTTCTCTCTACCTAGAAAACGGCATTGTTTTTTACGTGAGTAAAAATAAACTGGTTTTGTGTATGATGAGAAGTTGTGTGTTCATGTAACGTTAGGCAACGTAGTTGAGCTCACAACTGGCTGGGTTAATAACCCTGCAAAGCTATGCATAGTGGCATATGATCAAGGGGTGAGTCCCTCTCTCAGCTTGTGATGACAATAAACAGGTGGCGTGTTCACATATTAACAGGGCTGTACCTGTTCAACCGAGTCATATCAGGGGTAAGGTGGTGAGGGGTGGTCCCCCCGGTTTTCCCCTGGCCCCCCCCCCCCTCCCCTCAAACATGATTTTGTTTACAATATATTGTTTCACTATATTTGTGGGGATACGGTGTAACCCCTCAGCTTCTGCTGGGGTTGTGCTCCTGCTTAGAGAAGCAATTTTTTTCTAGAAAAGATTGTTTGGTTGCTGTCATGTGGACTTAGCAAGGCCTGTGGCCAGTACTTAATCGAGGACTTGTGTCTTCTGTCGTTATGAAAAACGGCGTTCCTCTTACGGTAGTGAGAGTGTACTTTTGCCTTTTTTGTTGTGATGGAGGGTTGTGTGTGTCGTTAAGATCCACAACTGGGTTAGGTGTTGGCCTACAGAAGTCACATGTGTAAGCTCTTGTACCGGGGCCCTTAAAGGGGCCCTCTCTTGGTCTGTGTTTTTCTTCCTTTGAAAGATTCAGATCGCAGGTTCGCACATGAGTCTATGTGAAGCTGTTAAATGCTTCATGTAGCACGCTATGACTGGTGTCATGGCTCTGCTTTGTAATTGCATCGTATCAGGGGTGAGGGGTCATGAGGGGGTGAACTGGTAAAACCTTCTTCCCCTTTTTCTGATTGGTCAGGGGTCAAAACCTCCTGTCCTTCGGGCTTCCTGTCACGTTGCTGGATCAGCGCGTCATGGGAGTTTCCTGGTCCCACGCCATATTGGGCGGTGGGCCACGGAATTCCCCCCGCCATAGAGTACGTCACTGGGCGCGTTTCTATTGGTTGTGAGACTTCCGTGGGTTATTCAGGCTCCAGTTGTGGACCTCTGTTACAGGGAGTTTCAGAGCCTCCTCCTCAGGGAGTTTCAGAGCCTCCTCCTCAGGGAGTTTCAGAGCCTCCTGTGAGTTCAGACCCTCCCTCTCAGTGAGGGAGCCTCCTCAGAGTTTCAGAGCCTCCTCCTCAGATTGTCAAGGTGAGTAGAACTTTAAAAGAAGTTATGTTCTGTTGTATGTGTATTGAGCTTGGTGGGTGATGCAACGCAGTAGAGACGATTTGTTCTTCTGCTCTGCTCCCTACTAGTAGTATGTATATTGGGTCAGAGCCTCCTCCTCAGGGAGTTTCAGAGCCTCCTCGGTGAGTTCAGAGCCTCCCTCTCAGTGAGGGAGCCTCCTCAGAGTTTCAGAGCCTTCTCCTCGGAGAGTCCTAGTCCAATTGTTACATAGCTCAATGTTGCAATATGTCTTTTCAATGTATTGCTCACGTGGGAAGTCTCTCTGGGGGTTCCCCATCCCCTCCTTTATGGAGCAGGTTGAAGGGGTATTGTTTAGGGAGTTCCCTGACTCCTCGCCTGTAATGGTCTGTTGAGTCATGGGTTTCCCCCCGTCATAGGGTACGTCGCTCCCCGTCCACTCTTTTATGGAGCATGGTTGACGGGGTGTTGTTTTCCCTCAGCCGTGTCGTATGGGACCCATGTCCGTATTTTTTTCTGTGAAAAAAGCGGCTTCTTGTCGTTCTCCCAGGCGGTTTGGAGGAACGGTATCTGGGTTCTTGTTAGAATGTCCATTGATATGTTTTGGGTCTCGACGTGTACATAGTGCTGGCCCTGGGTGCTTCTGATAGGAACCACGCGTGGGCTTGCGCGCCTTGGTTACTCATCATTGAAACAGCGTTTTTATGGGGCAACTGGGATGGAGTTTGTCTCTTCCGAGTGCCAGTGTACTAGGCTTGTCTCGATGAATTCTCGTTCATATCTGGGGGATGTTAACAGAATAGATCAAAGCATTGGTAAAGGGGTCTCACGCCCTTGGGGTGGGCCACCGGGCACGGTACGAAGGGGACCGTCTAGGTGGCGCCCTCTATAATGTTTTGGATCGACACGCGTACCTACCCCCCTCCTGGGACTGGGGATGGCGCCGTGATTAGGGCACAGGACTGATTCTGGTCGCGCCGGACCAGGTCAGTTAACCCATTGTCCGCCGGGGCGCAGATCTGCTGTTCTGGTACCCTGAGGGTCTTGTGCTTTTTTCGGGGGGGGAAATGCCGGGTTGGCCAGGGCGTTGCAGGGTTTGACGTTATGGAGATGTTTGTGGTTGTGTTACTACGTGTTACCCCTCACTGTTGCTTGGTCCATGTTGTGTTACCTTGCGCTGTGCTGAGGGAGCCTGGTCCTTCTCCATAATTTTTCACCCCTCTCTTCTCCTGCTTAGGCGGGGCTGGGAGGGGGCTGTTGAGGTGGTTCTTGTAGAACTCCTCTGGCATCCCTGTGTACGTCCCGGTCCGCCGGGCCCGGGTTCGAAATTGTTTTCGTCGACCCGTTGGCCTGGGTTAAGCCCTTTTTGAAAACTGAAACACTTGTACTGCGGTATAGCCAGTGTATACCCGCAGTTGTGTTTTGGAGTTTTTTTTGGGGGGGTTATAGGAACAACCGCCTCATGTTAGAACCAAGGGGGTGGTTGGTTCCCTGGTGTGTTGGTAGCGGCGTCAACTCTTGGGGTAGGCCGGGTTTGGCCCCGTCTACCTGTGAGTGTGCCCCTGCACCTTTCATGACGTCTGCCAATCATGTCAGCCTTCTCTGCCTCGGCCCCTCTAGAGAGTCGAGGGTTTTTTTGTGGAGGCTGCGACATGGTGCACGACATGCCAGCATACGCCCCTTCCGCCGGGGTGCTGTTTCAGCAGACCCCTTTGGCACCTGTCTAGTCCGCAGTACTCCAGGCTCAGGTCGAGTGGCCTGTTGCCTGGATTGAGGGATCGACCTCTTTTGGGGGTCGTCTCCCCGGTGCGCTGCCTGCTCCCGCTGTGGGTGTGCTGTAGGGGGGAAGGGCCTGATCTTGGATGGGCCCTGTCCGAATACGCTGGCGATGTGGGGGGTGGTGTCACTAGTGACCGCCTGGTGGGGTCTCGATGCTGCGGCGTCGTTGGCCTCTCCAGGCCCCCTTTTCCGGGGGGGTCCCTTCCTGGGTCTGGGTCCTCCTTCGCGCTCCGCTGCTACGGCCTTGCCACGGGGTTGGGCTTTTGCTCTTGACCCTGTGATATTAGGGGTTGTAACGGGGGTTTTGTTCCTTCCGTTCGTTCCCTAGTGGCATGTGGGTTGCGCGTTTGTGTAGTCGTGGGTAAGTCCCACGTCTGCTCACCCTGTGCGTTTGAGTTGCTAAACTCCTCTTCGCACAGTCGGATCCGATACCCTCCCGTCCTCCGCTAGGGGTCCGGGGGCTCGGGTCCTCCCGGTTCTGATGGTTGTGGGGGGCCTCAGCGGGTAAATCAAGCTTCCGCTCTGCTCAGCTCCTGTATTGCAGTAGACGCAGAGCGGAGCTATGCGATATATAACGTACGGTTATGTATATAACCATAGTTATATGAGCATAGTGACGCTCTGCGTCAGACTCACTGAGGACCCCGTGGTCTTGCCTTTGTGGTGAAAGACTTGGGAAGGAGCTAGGTTTTGACTTGATTCAACAATAAAGCAGTCAGGGCAAGCCGAAAACGGTCGAAAGTGTGGTTATTTGAAGTTTGGATTTTTTTTTCACAACTGAGGTAGGTAGATTACATTTTTAGAGACTAAAGTACAGAAAAAAGGTACCGTTGGGTACCGGTATCGATTCACAGGTACCGGTACCGTATCGGTTCAAATGTGAACGGTACCCATCCCTACTGAACACACAACTGCAGGGCAAGGGCATTTTTGCTCATGAAATGCATAGCCATGTGAAAGCCTTCATGACAAAGTTGCAATTAATTTCAAGGCAACTAGGCAGCAACAATCTCAAACACATGAAAACCCTGAAAGAAGTCAAACCATCAGCTGATCACCGGCACAGGTACTCATCCATGTTGGGAGCACTGCATGATGAATTTTCAAGGCGTTTTCAAGATTTCAAAAAGGTTGAGGATGAAATGCAGCTGGTTTCCTCTCCCTTTACCTGCAGTGTTGATAGTTGTTCAGCTTGAACTCATTGACCTGCAGTCTGATTCACTACTGAAAGAGCACTTTAAGTCAGCATCACTGCTAGAGTTCTACTCTGCTCTCAAGGAGTAGAACTTTCCAAACATGAGGAGACATGCTCAGAAGATGTTGGTTCTCTTTGGATCCACCTACATATGTGAACAGACATTCTCAGTCATGACGTTTACCAAGTCCAGGTACAGATCCTCTCTCACTGATGAACATCTGGCAGCTGTGCTTCGCATCTCCACCTCAGACATGCAACCTGACTTTGATGGACTTGTTAAAGCTCAACAGAGACTGGATTTCTCACACTGAATGAAAAAAAAAAGAACTGAAGAACACTAAAATGTGGAAATATAACAAGTGAAATGGGACACTTGATATTTTTTTTTCTTTTTTTTGCACAGTTCTGAAAACATTAAATGTTTAATATAGGCATGTAAAGTAAAAAAGGCTACAAAACTGGGACACTTTTCTTTCCACAGTTCAGTGACATGTCTTGTTTATTTTGGCTATAAGATGATGTGATGTCTTTAGAAAGCTAAGAAAATCCTTGTTTCAATAGTATATGAAACTCAAAATGCCCTTTGTTATTAATGTTTCACATTTTGTTTATCATTTTGGAAATAAATTCTATTTGAATAAATTATATTTTCGAAAGCTAACCTCACCCTTTAATTGCCAAATAATAACATACACTCTTACCAGGGGTCAAAACAATGCCATTTACTGCTTTTTATATGGAAATAAAATGTATATTATGCATAATTGAGTTTGGAATTTTGGCCCGGCCCTCCAACATATTTTCAGTTTGGCCCCCTGGGAAAAATAATTGCCCACCCCTGCAGTAGACGCAGAGCGTTACTATGCTCATATAACTATGGTTATATACATAACCGTACGTTTTCAAGGGAGCCACTTTGTCGAGAGCTGACCTTACTTTAAGACTAAAATGTTGAACCATATCATTTACTGAGGGAGATTCAGGTAGAGGGGGCGCACATTCCAGGTGACTAGGGAACTCACTGGCTGCTGATGGGCTAAAGAAACGTTTTTAGTAGCACAGGGGATTTACTCTCGAGTATGTTGGCCTGGTATTCAAATGATGAATAGCTGCCAAGAGTCAGAGGTTTACATTTTAAAGTGTCTGAAAAAATATTTGCCATCCACCTCCTTTCTTAACCTCATGTACTGAGTGCATAAAACTATAGCCTGCGGGGCAGGCAGCGACCAAAGTTACTGCTCCATCAGAGCCAAGCCATGTCTCTGTTAGGAAAAAAAACTATATTCCTGATTACTAAGCTGCCCAAGCCTAGACTGGAGAGAGAGTTGAACTAGACTGGGGAGAGAGTTGAACTAGACTGGGGAGAGAGTTGAACTAGACTGGGGAGAGAGTTGAACTAGACTGGGGAGAGAGTTGAACTAGACTAGGGAGAGAGTTGAACTAGACTGGGGAGAGAGTTGAACTAGACTGAGGAGAGAGTTGAACTAGACTGGGGAGAGAGTTGAACTAGACTGAGGAGAGAGTTGAACTAGACTGAGGAGAGAGTTGAACTAGACTGGAGAGAGAGTTGAACTAGACTGGGGAGAGAGTTGAACTAGACTGGGGAGAGAGTTGAACTAGACTGAGGAGAGAGTTGAACTAGACTGAGGAGAGAGTTGAACTAGACTGGGGAGAGAGTTGAACTAGACTGAGGAGAGAGTTGAACTAGACTGAGGAGAGAGTTGAACTAGACTGGGGAGAGAGTTGAACTAGACTGAGGAGAGAGTTGAACTAAACTGGGGAGAGAGTTGAACTAGACTGAGGAGAGAGTTGAACTAGACTGGGGAGAGAGTTGAACTAGACTGAGGAGAGAGTTGAACTAGACTGGGGAGAGAGTTGAACTAGACTGAGGAGAGAGTTGAACTAAACTGGGGAGAGAGTTGAACTAAACTGGGGAGAGAGTTGAACTAGACTGAGGAGAGAGTTGAACTAGACTGAGGAGAGAGTTGAACTAAACTGGGGAGAGAGTTGAACTAGACTGGGGAGAGAGTTGAACTAGACTGAGGAGAGAGTTTAACTAGACTGGGGAGAGAGTTGAACTAGACTGGGGAGAGAGTTGAACTAGACTAGGGAGAGAGTTGAACTAGACTGAGGAGAGAGTTGAACTAGACTGAGGAGAGAGTTGAACTAGACTGAGGAGAGAGTTGAACTAGACTGGGGAGAGAGTTGAACTAGACTGGAGAGAGAGTTGAACTAGACTGGGGAGAGAGTTGAACTAGACTGGAGAGAGAGTTGAACTAGACTGAGGAGAGAGTTGAACTAGACTGGAGAGAGAGTTGAACTAGACTGGGGAGAGAGTTGAACTAGACTGGGGAGAGAGTTGAACTAGACTGGGGAGAGAGTTGAACTAGACTGAGGAGAGAGTTGAACTAGACTGGGGAGAGAGTTGAACTAGACTGGGGAGAGAGTTGAACTAGACTGAGGAGAGAGTTGAACTAGACTGGGGAGAGAGTTGAACTAGACTGGGGAGAGAGATGAACTAGACTGAGGAGAGAGTTGAACTAGACTGAGGAGAGAGTTGAACTAGACTGGGGAGAGAGTTGAACTAGACTGGGGAGAGAGCTGAACTAGACTGAGGAGAGAGTTGAACTAGACTGGGGAGAGAGTTGAACTAGACTGGGGAGAGAGTTGAACTAGACTGAGGAGAGAGTTGAACTAGTCTGGGGAGAGAGTTGAACTAGTCTGGAGAGAGTTGAACTAGACTGGGGAGAGAGTTGAACTAGACTGAGGAGAGAGTTGAACTAGACTGGAGAGAGTTGAACTAGACTGAGGAGAGAGTTGAACTAGACTGGGGAGAGAGTTGAACTAGACTGAGGAGAGAGTTGAACTAGACTGGAGAGAGTTGAACTAGACTGGGGAGAGAGTTGAACTAGACTGAGGAGAGAGTTGAACTAGACTGGGGAGAGAGTTGAACTAGACTGGGGAGAGAGTTGAACTAGACTGGGGAGAGAGTTGAACTAGACTGGGGAGAGAGTTGAACTAGACTGAGGAGAGAGTTGAACTAGACTGGGGAGAGAGTTGAACTAGACTGAGGAGAGAGTTGAACTAGACTGAGGAGAGAGTTGAACTAGACTGAGGAGAGAGTTGAACTAGACTGAGGAGAGAGTTGAACTAGACTGGGGAGAGAGTTGAACTAGACTGAGGAGAGAGTTGAACTAGACTGAGGAGAGAGTTGAACTAGACTGAGGAGAGAGTTGAACTAGACTGGGGAGAGAGTTGAACTAGACTGGGGAGAGAGTTGAACTAGACTGAGGAGAGAGAGTTGAACTAGACTGAGGAGAGAGTTGAACTAGACTGGGGAGAGAGTTGAACTAGACTGAGGAGAGAGTTGAACTAGACTGGGGAGAGAGTTGAACTAGACTGGGGAGAGAGTTGAACTAGACTGGGGAGAGAGTTGAACTAGACTGAGGAGAGAGTTGAACTAGACTGGGGAGAGAGTTGAACTAGACTGAGGAGAGAGTTGAACTAGACTGGGGAGAGAGTTGAACTAGACTGAGGAGAGAGTTGAACTAGACTGGGGAGAGAGTTGAACTAGACTGAGGAGAGAGTTGAACTAGACTGGGGAGAGAGATGAACTAGACTGGGGAGAGAGTTGAACTAGACTGAGGAGAGAGTTGAACTAGACTGGGGAGAGAGTTGAACTAGACTGGGGAGAGAGTTGAACTAGACTGTGGAGAGAGTTGAACTAGACTGAGGAGAGAGTTGAACTAGACTGAGGAGAGAGTTGAACTAGACTGGGGAGAGAGTTGAACTAGACTGGGGAGAGAGTTGAACTAGACTGGGGAGAGAGTTGAACTAGACTGGGGAGAGAGTTGAAGGGGGTAAGTTAATTGAGCTACTGTAGAACTTGGACATACAAACAAGACATTACAGTTTGCATTTGGAGAAATGAAAAGAGGGCTTGCAATGTATCAGACATATTCATAGAGAGCAGCTTGGCTCCAGACCTGTCTAAATGTACTCCATCTCTATTGAAGTCATATCTGGTCATATCTGTCATAAAAAAGAGTGAAGTTATCTATGTTGGTAATGTTCCAGAACCAACAGCGTTCCTTCAGCCAAAGATGTAATTGGCGAAGGTGACTGTATTTCATATCCCCACGATATAGGCAGGGTAAGGGCCCTGAGATGGCTATGGTCTTACCAGTCTCCCAGAGAGTGTCCAGTAATCTATTAAAGTCCTCTTTTATCAGTTCTGATGCATCAGCTTTGATAGCATTGGCTCCAATATGAACCACCACCAGGGAGTTATGACCCACCTCGGCCAACAGACTAGGTATCATAGTGGTGACGTCCGCCACTTTAGCACCAGAGTAGCACCTCGTCTCGCAGCCCTTCACAGAGACATAGCGGACGATTGAGTCACCTATAATAAGAGTGTCACAGAGACAATGGGGGACAAAGTAGGAACACGAACAGCTCTGTCGCTGAGAGCTGCAGAGTCCAGCAGGTCGCTGGGGGAACAGGGATCTCCTTGATGACGTCACGATTTGCCTCAGCTGTGTCCAATACTCCGTTGGTCAGTGGGGGGGGGGGGACACACACACGCTGGGACAGCAGGACAACAGGGCTAGTTGAGGGGACACGCTGGGACAGCAGGACGACAGGGCTAGTTGAGGGGACACACGCTGGGACAGCAGGACAACAGGGCTAGTTGAGGGGACACGCTGGGACAGCAGGACGACAGGGCTAGTTGAGGGGACACGCTGGGACAGCAGGACAACAGGGCTAGCTGAGGGGACACGCTGGGACAGCAGGACAACAGGGCTAGTTGAGGGGACACGCTGGGACAGCAGGACAACAGGGGGCGGGGGGGGGGTTCTCCGCCGGGAGCGTCTACAGTGGATTAACGGTAGGGCTGCGCGATTAATCGAAATAAAATCGCGATTTCGATTCATAGACCTATGCAATCTCATTTCTAAATTAGGACGGTTTTCTTTATTACATTTTTTTTTAATAAATCTAAATTTTTTTGTTTTTTAACTTTTTACTTAACTTTTTTAAATGATGACGTTTCTGACTTGAGTTATTTTGTATGTTACAAGAGACTTTTAAGTTTAAGTCGAGCACTTTCATATATGTTATGTTTAAGTTTAAGTCAAGCTAAAAATAAGAATCGTGTGAGAAAAATCGTGATTCACATTTGAGCAAGAATCCCCCCCCCCCCCCCCCCTAATTAACGGGGGCGAGGGCAGCGCCTGCAATTTTGTTAACAAACATATTCTAAGCTTACGTTTGGTTTTGTTTTGCATTTATGATAACACAAGATAGAATAATTCTAAGAATTACAGTAGATGTCAGTAGAAATCCCCCTCCTCCGAAACTGCATATTGCACCTTTAAGCTTATGAAAAGCATGTCCATACTTTGTCCTCACCTATATACAATGCAAGCGGTCTTCTGGCAGATATAGCAGTCCTTAAGGTCTCGTCCTGTCTTATAGAATTGCCGACTGGAATCAAGAAATAAGCACAACATGGGAAGTAAACAAGTATGACTCGTAACAATAATCGTTCTTTCAGGTTCAAATCATCATCTTAGGTTTTTGTCTCCCCAGTCTCTCTTGCTTTCTATATCCTACTCCACCAAAACACACATAAAGGGATAATTGGATAGTTTGAATCTAAGTTGGCTATTCTTCTTCTGCAGACAGTTGTCCCATCGGGGGGGGAGGTGTCCCTGTCCTTCAGGTTCCGAAACATAGCACCACTGAATAAAGGACATGACTAACTAGCTTAACATTGTGTCCCATGGTTTCAATGAAGCAGACTAACCAGGGGTCTAGATACAGGAAGTGCAATTGCTTGTGGCCCCAATGTGGCCTCTCCCAGGAGTAAATATACCTATACACTATGTTCACATACTGGTATAGTGGTCGCAGCAAACATCTTAATCTCTCAGTTATAAGAGGGTCCTGCATTGCGCCCCCCTGTGGCCAAGTTAAGCCAGTGATGCTAACATACAGAAACGTGTACCTCCAATATGATGAGTTTCTGGAAAAGGAGAATAACCACCTAAAAATCTCTTTAAAGTCTATCCATACTGCCAACAGCAGCAATGGATACCTAGGTTCATTTTATACTAATTGCTGTGGGGCACTCTGGACTGCGGTGTGTGGGAAAAAAAAGTGCTACTTTATATAGATAGTTATTAATATTTAGTATTGTTAGATTGTATAAATGTGTGCATTGAAATGTCTGTAAATGAGGGTGACCTCAATTGTCTTTTCGAGAATAAATAAAAGGTTTGAATGAATGAGCATCTTCCTGGAGAGAAAAAGTACAGTAACATGGATGTACGTGTCATGGCAACATGGCTCAGACAGCCGTCTTCAACACAGACGGAGCCGTGGGAAGGAGCTGGTTTAGTGAGAAACATGACCGCTGAGCCTCTCGCAGCTTGTTACCGCACCGCTGTGGATGAGAGTGATTAGCAGAGACGTGTTGCCAGAAGGCCTTTTTTGATTTGGTATTTGGGCTGATGAGTCAAAGCCAGAAGGATCTCTCTGACATGACGTTGTCCTCCCGAGGGACAGACAGACTCTATCGTCATTCTGTTGACAACATTTCTGTGGGCGTACTGAGAGTTTACCTTTAAAATAAAACAGCCGTAAACAGTATAGCTCACCATCATCCGTTCATTAGTTTAGCATTTTCAAAGCGTCATCCGACTGTCTAAAAAGATTTCAGTTTTGTTATTATACCGGTATGTGTCATATGGCAGATTAATTAGATTAACAAATAGCTATAAATACTCGAACACCGTCCCTCTACGAGTGGACAGAGGACTTCAGAGCTGAGCATCACATCAGATCAGCACAGAGAGGGGCAGGTGGGGGTCCCTGTGTCTCCTTCTCTCTCTCTCTCTCTCTCCTGTCCTCCATCCCCTGTCTCTCCATGTTCTTCATATGTAGGCCTATGTTTGTTTCTCCCCCTCTCTATCTCTCTCTCTCTATCTCTCTCTCTATCTCTATCTCTCTATCTCTCTCTCTCTCTCTCTCTCTCTCTCTCTCTCTCTCTCTCTCTCTCTCTCTCTCTCTCTCTCTCTCTCTCTCTCTCTCTCTCTCTCTCTCTCTATAAGTCAATCTTCTCTCATACTCTTGGTGGGAGCCTCATATCTCTCTCTCTCTCTCTCTCTCTCTCTCTCTCTCTCTCTCTCTCTCTCTCTCTCTCTCTCTCTCTCTCTCTCTCTCTCTCTCTCTCTCTCTCTCTGTCTCTCCCTCTCTCACCCCTCCACCCTCTCTCTCTCACGCTCTCTTACCCGGCGGCGGTGTGGGGGTCGTGGCACGTCTCCAGGTCGTGGATGATGTGGAGCAGCGTGGTGACCCGGTCCCGGTTGGTCGCCAGGCTGGCCTCTACCTCCTGCAGCCGCTGCTGAAGGGTCGCCCGTCTGCAGCACCGCGGGGAAGGAGGCATCGACACAGCTGCAGCGGCTGGGTGCGCGTGATCCGGCCTGGCCTCCTCCTCCTCCTCGTTCCCCTCCTCCTCCTCCTCGTTCCCCTCCTCCTCCTCCTCGTTCCCCTCCTCCTCCTCCTCCCCCTCCTCCTCCTCCCCCGCCTCCTCCTCCTCCTCCTCCTCCTCCTCCCCCCCCTCCTCCTCCTCCTCCTCCTCCCCCCCCTCCTCCTCCTCCTCCTCCTCCTCCCCCTCCTTCAGACAGACACGTCGGGGTGGAGCGGGGGGGCTGGCTCCGGGGGGTGGTGGTCCATCACGAGTCCCAGTGGGACAGAGGAGAGGAAGGGATGCCGAGTGTACCCACGACGGCGCCGGAGTCACAGGGTTAAACTCCCGATCGGCACACACTGCGTCTCTAGTCGGGTCCAACTGGGAGGTGACCGACGGGGCTGGACTCCGTGGGGACAGTGCGTCCGAGTCGGCGCGTCGGCGTGCCGATGGTTCAGCGATGGGCTGGATGTGTGCGGCCGCGGTGTTCAACTGTGACGGGGCGCGCGTCTGTTCGTCCATGTCTGAACGTCTCTTCTGCTCCGTTACAAGTCGTGGCCGTGTGTTACTGTGTCGTGGATGTGTGTCGCCGTGTGCCTCCAGTTTTGTGTCCGTGTGTCCTTGCCGTTGTCCGTGCCTTTGTTGTCGTAATGTGTTCATGCATCCTTGCGGCCGAGCACTCTGTGACCTTATTTGAGAAATGTATTCCTGAAGGTTAGTGACCTGTGAGAGATTTGAATCTTGATGCAGTTCTGAGTTCTGCACAAGTGTCTCACTGAGAGGATTGCATTCGTCTTTGGCTGTAGCAGTCCACCATTTGGGATGTAAGTGGATGTGTGTAATCGGGTCAACGACATATTGAGTGTTTGTGTGATTGGTTATCAGTTGATCGGAAGGTGTTTTTAAAGTCGTCGTGTTCTTTAGTATGTTTGTGTGAGGGCCGGCTGAAGGGTTTGGACGTTGGTCGTTGTAAGCCAACAGTTTGTTTGAAGCATTACAGACATTAAGTCTCTGTGACATCACACGTGTCTCACAGAGCATGGCCGATGATGTCGTGAGCTCGTGAGAAAGCCTTGGGAAAGCATTGTAGAAATCAAATCCATTACGGAGATGAGTTGTGGTGTTTGATGTGTGTTTGGCGTTTGGCGTTTGGACGTCACAGGGTTTATTTGAGTGTGGCGTGCTCTCACGGTTAAATACTTCGCTTGAGGTGCCACCCGGTCGAGGGGGTACATGTGATATAGTGCTAGAGTTTGCCTTCCGTGTTGCAGACATAGAGGGATTCGTTGTGGGCGGTGGGTTTTTTAGCTCTGGTGGAGTGGTCTGAAGAGTTATCATTTTGTATAGTGCAGTAGTCAACGTCGGTGTACAATTAGGGGTTGTGGTTGTACGTGATTCCGGCAAAACCTTCAGGGGCATCCGTGTCGTCAGAGACGTAGCTAGTTTCACTTTCCATGGAGTGATAGAGGCTTTCGGGGTCGTAGTTTCACGTAACATCATTTTGCAGTACATGGAATTACGTGACACTAGTGTACTCACAGATCCACAGGGCGCCACTGAGCTTGTAGTGGTATTCAGGCGCATACCTTTCTGTGAAAAAGTGTTAAAGTGAAGTGCTTTCGTCTGGGTTTGCATGCTGGCAGGGTCAGTAGTGTGTTGGGCATCGGGCAACGTCGTTAATTGAGAAGCGGTGTTGTGTATATCGCCGTTGGCGGGGAGAGGTGTGTTGAGAAGCGTGGGCCGTGTGCTGGCAGGGCCGGGGTTTGTTTCGGAGTGTGTCGTCATATCAGCCAAATAGGATTTAACTGGAAGCGACGTGTTTTCCTCTTTCAAGGATGGGGTTGTTGTATGTGATTTGAGAACTGGGTCAACTGTAGTTGTAAGGGCTGCACTTGTGGGTTTAAGTGCCACAGCTGTTTGGTGAGTGGAGTCTAATGGAGCGACTGTCTTTGATGGATGTGGAGGTTTAGCGAGGGTCATGTGTGCGTTTTGAGTCATATTCGAGGCCGTGTTTATTTGTTTGTTTGTATGAGTAGGGTCAGGTTGTGAGGTTTTATGAGGCGTTTGAGTGGAAATAATAGTTGTGGTTGTATTGGACGTTTTTGAAAGGTTAAACGTGGTGGCTGAATGGGGTGTGCTTGTGAAGGATGCATTTTCCGCTCTAAGGTTAGTGGTCGTGTAGGAATGAGTGAGTTCACAAGTCTTTGTGTTACCAGGTTTATGGGGAATAGAAATGTATACATTGTTTGGGATGCTGTAGTGTTTAGTGGTGTGTTGTGTTTTTTGAGGATGTTTAGTGTAAGTGTTGGACTGTGGGGTGTTTGATTTGGTGGCCACGGCCATTTGCGGCGGCAACGCAAGACTCGTGGGTCGGCGGATCCTGCTGACCTGAGACTGGGTCAAGCCAGCACTGGCTCGTCTCGGTTCAATAGTCGCTTTAGTGATCGTTTTGCCGTGTGAGGCGGCTGTGAGGCGGGCGGGTGTCGTGCGGTGTTCCGTATGCGTTGGAGAAACCCCGGAGTGCCCGTCGATAGGATGCACGGGGCAGGACAAACGGTACGGGGTACTCGTCAGTCTCAGGTCGACCGTAAGTTCGGGTCTACCGTCTTTGTTCGCGATCGGGTCACAGTGATGAAGATGACTTTGCTCGGGGTCCCTGTGCTCCCCGGCGTGTGGAATCGGTAACGGTACGGTAGTCGGGAGTGATGTGAGTGTTGACTTGGCTGTGGTGCCGCCTGAGGAAGTACCAGCGGTCGGGGTCTTGGCTGCCAGAGCGTCCGATCCGGAGGCAACAGCCTGTCTCCCTCCACACTGGCTGCATATTTTATGTTGGGGGGCGGGTCGCAGCTTTGCCTTTCCTGGCCGTTCCCGATCACCACTCTGAGGTTCGTCTCTTCCACCTGAACCGGGCTCCACTTCATCATCGACACAAATCCCGCCGATGGCCTTGGAGTCGGCCACGCTGCCGTTGGTGTGGTGTTGTGCGTGAGGCTTTGACTGGTGCCTGCGGGTGTTCCCTTCACTCCCCGCCAAGCGCGGGTTGGCCCTGATCGCCCTGACGTAGCAGTAAGTCCCGCCGTTCCTTTTGCCGCGTGGCGCCACATCCTCAGCGGGGACACCGGGAAGCACGTTGAAGGTCACTTCCTTTTTGCTCTCCACGCTCCTCCACTTCGAAGGAGCCTCGCCGGCGTCCCCGTCGCCCTCGGCCCACCGTGATATCCCCTCGTCTTGAGTCCCCTTTACGAAACACCCGCTGGATTCTTGTGTGGTGGTAGTGTGGTCCGACGGAGCGGGGAGTGTGTCCGTTAGCTCCATCGGGTGCTGCTGGCCAGGCGGCGCTCCTCTTATATCGGGTGATGTCTGAACTCCGACGCTGCACTGAGGGCCCCAGGTGAGCTGTAGCGCCGCCGCCCCGCCGGCCCTCTCTCTCCCCGGGGTCTTCCAGCCGCTCCGCACCCCGGCGAGGGCGGGTCCTAACACCGGCACCGGCGTGGCGAGGTCAGCGGCCCGCCTTCCCATCTCTCAGATGAGATGATTGGCTCAAAGGGATCGACAACACTTCACCGCACCATTTATACCTGTCGGGAAGTAATAATAATAATAATAATAATTCATTTATTTTGTATAGTGCTTTTCAATGACCCAAAGTCGCTGACAATAGGCATAAAACTAAGAAATAAAGAAACAGGGAAACAGGGAACAATGTGAGTACACAAGAACATAGAGCCACAAGTAACAGACAAGAAATACAGGAGCCAGTATAGGCCGTATGGTGAAGGCTGTATCGTTTCATCCCGTTCCCACCTCGGCGAATTACACAATTTTCACTCTGGGTGAAAGATATATTGGTGTAGATTTAGGAACAAAAAGTTCTCCATTGAAAAAATAGCCCATTTTGCGCAATCATAATTTTAAAGTCGGAACTAGATATTTCCTCGCGAACGGATATTTTATCACTGCAGAGTTTAATTTGACGCAATTGGTGCGAGTTCGGTCACGTATCTTGCCCTCGACCAATAGCAGCTCTCTTTGTTGCGAGGTCCTCTATTGGTCGATCCGGTGTCAACAAAGAAATGACATCCACATGTTAGAGTGTGGATGTCATTTCTTTGTTGACACCGGATCGACCAATAGCAGCTCTCTTTGTTGCGAGGACCTCCGCGGTGACAAAATATCCGTTTGCGAGGAAAGATCTACTGTAGTCCCGACTTTAAAATTAAGATTGCGCAAAATGGGCTATTTTGTCAATGGAGAACTTTTTGTTCCTAAATCTACACCAACATCTTTCACCCAGAGTGAACATTTTGTAATTTGTCGAGGTGGGAATGAGAATAGTTTTCTAGCCACTTCTCAGCCTTCACCATACGGCCTAGTAGGGGAGCCAGTCGGGAAGTAAGTAAGGGAGGGGCAGGGGGGGTGGGAGGGGCAGGAGAGAAGAGAAGGTAGGGAGGGGAAAAGGGTAGGTTGGAGGACGGTGTTTATGGGTAGGGAAGGTTGAATGCTAGGGAGAATAAGGTAGGTTTTGAGATGGGATTTGAAGGTGGAGAGTGAGGGAGAGTCTCTGATGGTCTGAAGGAGGGTGTTCCAGAAGTATAAGCAAGTAAGCGAGACAACCTCATCAAACATCAGATTTTAGTCCATTTAAAAATAATGCCCTATACAGCCTCTATACAGCTAAAGAGACTAATTTTGTCCGGTCTTACGGCTGCTAAAAAGCTGATAGCATCACGTTGGATTCAACCGGATAAAATGTGCCGGAAGGTATGGGTTCTTACCAATCTCGATGTGATTTATCTAGAGATATCTACCGCAAGAATTTTAGGTGTCAATGAAGCCAGCATAGCAATCTGGTTAAAGGTGGTGGAGAGAATAAAGGTTAGCATATGAATTTGTAATCCTTGGTTAGAAACGAAATAATGGATGGATTATCCAAGGGGGGTCCTGATGGGGGGGGGAGAAGAGCGAGCAATAGCATATGTATGTATTGTATTGTATTGTAAGTATTATGTATATATCTCGTAACCTACATTTATATTGATTCAAATACTGGACTGTATAGTCCTGTGATTTATTGTGGATATTTACTGTTAATGTTTGTGTGTCTAGTTTTATGTCATGTCAAAAAAATTATACACAAATTTGTTCAAAAAAAATATAATAATGCCCTGAAAGCAAATCATTGGTTTACAGCGTGAAACTGTATGCACGATGGGTGCTTCCTGTGAACTTGTTAACTAATGAATCTCATCACGTGACCAACTCATTTCAGCCAGATCTCGGTTCAAATATGTAAATAAAGTACTAATCGACCACAGGAAAAAAAGGTATATAATGTAGTACGCTATGTTATAGCCAGAAGTAATATGTTTATGTATTGTATTGAAAATGTAACATGTGTACTTATTTCTAATATTTATAATTACAAAAAAAGTACACATATTTCATATTCAAACATGTTTTTCCTTTTTACGTTTTCAGAAAACGTGAAGTCAAAACTCCAAGTGATCTTCTTATTTCTACCTGACTTGTCTTGTAGGCACAGTGTCTGTGTGCCCTGCCCTGGATGGATGTCACTTTGGCCTCAGTGAAGTCAACTCACCTACATGGTCTGATGATGTCACCGTGTGACAATGAGTGACAATTGACCTATACCCCTGCTTTCAGAAACACAATTAAACACTAATTAACACCATCAAATGGAACAAGGAGGAACACTGTCCATTGTGGGACCAATAAACACAGTGTACCGTCTGTTACAGCTATGATCAGCACAAAACAAACTCTCTCACGATGTAGTGTTTGCCTGGTCCCTGCCATATGCCTCTTTGTCGATCAAACCATAATCTTAACCCTTACTTTATTTCGTAATCTTAACCTTTAATTGAATGTTAAAACTAACCTTAACACTAACTATAATCCTAGTTAGATAGTGGTGAGAGCACTCGCCTGCCACTGCAATGATTGTTGTGCGGCGTTTGTTTTGGACTTGTGCCGATACCATACGTAAATAGATGACTTATGGCTATAACATAAGGTACATTATGTACCTTTTTTTCCTGGGGTCGATTGGTACTTTATTTACGTTTTTCTGATTAAACCGCGTTGCTCATTTACACAAGGCGCTTCTGATGCGTTAGTATTTTTCACAACCAGACCTGGGTCAAACAGTTTTAGTATGTTTTAGTTTTAGTATGTTTTAGTACCATGTGAGACATTACATTGACTGTCGGGAAGTTTAGACCACTTGAAAGTCAATTCAGTACATTTTCTTTCAAAATGATAGACAACTTATCTGATCTAAATTGTGCTGATGTATATATTTTATTTGATATGTATGTGGTGACGAGTAGGGATGGATATTGGATGTATGGATAGGTTTACCAATCCAGGATCAGTAACATATATACTGGTACTCACTCTTTTGTTTATGTATGCACTTATGTTTTTTGTTTTTGTATGGGTAAATAAATACAAATAAAATAAAAAAATTCAAGATTTAAAATATACGTATGTATGTGTACATTAGGGCTAGATCCACAAAGAATGGATTGCACGGAGAAAGTTGCACCCTTACTTAAAATTCATTATGAATTGAAAATGGGCGACCCTGATGTAAACAAGACGAAAGTCTTTCTCTGGTCTGCATCCCCTTAACAATTGTGTGTATTATTGAGCCATACAATACAATTTGCATTCAATCAATCAATCTGCACGGTGATTGATTGAATGAACATTTTATTAACAGATTGCAGAATGGGTACAATACAGTACGGCTCAATACACACAATTGTTAAGGGGATGCAGACCAGAGAAAGACTTTCGTCTTGTTTACATCAGGGTCCCCCATTTTCAATTCATAATGAATTTTAAGTAAGGGTGCAACTTGCTCCGTGCAATAATCCATTCTTTGTGGATCTAGCCCTCACAGTGTGTGTATGTATGTATGTATGTATGTATGTATGTATGTATGTATGTATGTATGTATGTATGTATGTATGTATGTATGTATGTATGTATGTATGTATGTATGTATGTATGTATGTATGTATGTATGTATGTATGTATGTATGTATGTATGTATGTATGTATGTATGTATGTATGTATGTATGTATGTATGTATGTATGTATGTATGTATGTATGTATGTATGTATGTATGTATGTATGTGTATGTATGCATATATGTATGTGTGGATATGTGTATATGTATCTATGTATATGTGTGTGTATGTGTGTACATGTACTACACTTAAATGTAGAGTGACTTCATTGACACAATAAAGTATAAAAACATTTTATAAAATTCTGCTGATGTGGTGAAGTCCAGTTTAAAACAAACGCTGGTTTGTGAACAACGCTGCCGCTGGACCTGGTCCGTTTGTGGCGACCTCTGTTTCTTGTTTCCCGTGACAGGTTGTCATCGCAGGCAGCCTCTCCTACCGGGTGTCCTCGCCCACCTTGGGCCATAATTTATACATAAAGGGTAAATGTTATATTTCCATTTAGGAATACAAATGTTTGCTTACGGTAGGTAACGTGCGGCATTTAAGAAAGGATTACATCCACTGAAGAGGCACATTTTACGCGAGGAGTCAAAATAGCAGAACCTAAAGAAAAGACAACGCTGCAGATGTTTTTCTACCTTTGGTGCCGACAATAATTGTGGAAGAATACTGATACGTCTCAATTGGTATTAATACTAGTAGATATTTGAACAATAATACCCATAGCATGGACAATAATGCTTTATATTTATTTATTATATTAACCGTATATATATATATATCCTTATCTGTCTGAATATACCTGCATATAATCCTTTTTACATACCTGTAGATACTATACTGTATACATTCTGTACATATCTCTTACCTACTCTTACTAGTTATACCGCTGGCCAGTATGACTTACTAGTACATAGTGTCTTTATACCTGTATCACTGTATATAATAATACTATAACACTGTACATGCATCTGAGTAGCACTATTACTCAGTAGTACTCATTTATATATTTTATATCCAGTTATCACCTGTACTTCTATATTGCTATTGCACAAATGTACTGTTACATTTACTCTGGTTCGATGCCAAACTTCCTTTCGTCGTACTGTACTTGTTGTACTGGTGTATAATGACAATACATTTGAATAAAATATAATATAATCGAATCTAAATATCTTTTCATAAATGCTATAGGCTTCTTAAATTAAGCAGCCCTGGAAAGAGCAGATGAATTAAACAGTGAAACAGTGACTGCAATGCATTTCTGGCTTATGCATTGGTGGCACATTTATTGTGTGTGTGTGTGTGTGTGTGTGTGTGTGTGTGTGTGTGTGTGTGTGTGTGTGTGTGTGTGTGTGTGTGTGTGTGTGTGTGTGTGTGTGTAGTGTGTGTGTGTGTGTGTGTGTGTGTGTGTGTGTGTGTGTGTTTGTGCGCGTGTGTGTGTTTTGTGCGCGTGTGTGTGTTTGTGCGCGCGCCGTGTGTGTGTACTACACATTCTGTATGCACACATATACTGTGTACACACACACACACACACATACATATTATATACACACACAAACACACTATACACACACACACACACACACACACACACACACACACACACACACACACACACACACACACACACACACACACACACACCACACACACACACACACACACACACACACACACACACACACACACACAACACCTCCCCTTCCCCAGATCAGACTTTAACCAGTGAAGTCAAAAACTCCAAGTTATCTTCTTATTTCTACCTGTCTTGTCTTGGATGGATGTCACTTTGGCCTCAGTGAAGTCAAGTCACCTACATGGTCTGATGATGTCACCGGGTGACAGTGAGTGACAATTGACCTATACCCCTGCTTTCAGAAACACAATTAAACACTAATTAACACCATCAAATGTACAAATGTCTGTTACAGCATATGATCAGCACAAAACAAACTCTCTCACCTGGTCCCGCACTGCCCTCATGCCTCGTTGTCCTTTAAAGTGATCCAAGTCCAAAGCGAGAGGGTCTCTCTCTCTCCTCTGCTGACGGTCTCCTCTCTCCTGTCCTCCCTGCTCCTCCAGTGACTTTGTCCTCCTCACACACTTTCAGGTCCACCGGCAGCAGCAGCAGCAGCAGCAGCAGTGGCGGCATCACAAACTCAAGAGGAGTCCGCTCCGGCTGTCAGTCACTCACTGCTGCAACGCAATATAATATTATATCACCATATGGCAGGCGAGCCACGAGCTCAGGATCTGAACAAACCCATCTTCAGCCGGTTATTATAGGTATGAAGGCCAGCTGGGTCCGAGATGCGTCGCTTTGTTCCTTCTCTTCTCTCTCTCTCTCTCTCTCTCTCTCTCTCTCTCTCTCTCTCTTCTCTCTCTCTCTTCTCTCTCTCTCCTCTCTCTCTCTCTCTCTCCCTCTCCTGCCTCAGCAGTATGATGCACTGTCCTCCACGACTACCGCTTTGTCAGTCCAACTATCCCTCCTCCCCTATACTATTCTCTCCCTCTCTCTCTCTCTCTCTCTCTCTTCTCTCCTGTTAATGTGCACCCGGCCACACAGACCCGAGTGGTAGCTAGGTAGAGAGAGAGAGGAGAGTGAGGGAGAGGGAGGGAGGGAGGGAAGGAGGGAGAGAGCTAGAGAGAGAGGAGGAGAGTGAGGGAGGGAGGGAGGGAAGGAGGGAGAGAGAGAGCTAGAGAGAGAGGAGGAGAGTGAGGGAGGGAGGGAGGGAGGGAGGGAAGGAGGGAGAGAGCTAGAGAGAGAGGAGGAGAGAGAGGGAGGGAGGGAAGGAGGGAGAGAGCTAGAGAGAGAGGAGGAGAGTGAGGGAGGGAGGGAAGGAGGGAGAGAGCTAGAGAGAGAGGAGGAGAGTGAGGGAGGGAGGGAAGGAGGGAGGGAGGGAGGGAGGGAAGGAGGGAGAGAGCTAGAGAGAGAGGAGGAGAGAGAGGGAGGGAGGGAAGGAGGGAGAGAGCTAGAGAGAGAGGAGGAGAGTGAGGGAGGGAGGGAAGGAGGGAGAGAGCTAGAGAGAGAGGAGGAGAGTGAGGGAGGGAGGGAGGGAGGGAGGGAAGGAGGGAGAGAGCTAGAGAGAGAGGAGGAGAGAGAGGGAGGGAGGGAAGGAGGGAGAGAGCTAGAGAGAGAGAAAGAGAGAGTGAGTAGTGCAACGATGTGACTTGAAAAACAGAAACATGCCAAACAATGGTGCAAACAGTACCCAAAAGTAAAAGTCTAAATACCCCAATACTTTCCCTCTATAGTTCTCCTTTTGTAAAGAGGTGAGTTATGCTGAGTTATGCTGTTCCACAGCCAATAGGGCTTTATCTATGTATGTGATATGCATTGTATTTGTATGTATTTTATAGGTGTTTTTCTATTTTGCTTAACTTACAAGTAGGGATGCTAGATATTGGCTTTTTTACCGATACCGATATTCCGATATTGTCCAACTCTTAATTTCCGATACCGATATCAACCGATATCAACCGATACCGATATATGCAGGGATTCCCCCCCCAATTTTTTTTTTATTAATTTCAGCTAACTAACAATTTCACTGGATGCAATATTGTTATTGTTTTTTTGTTTTTTTTACCGATACCGATATCTTCCGATATCACATTTTACTGCCGATATCGGCCGATAATATCGACCATTCCCTACTTACACGTGTTTTGCCTCGTCTTCTTAGCCTTCTTTTAGCGTACAGGGTAACCATGACAATAGGACATTAGGGTGTTTATTAAAATTGAACGCCCTTGTTTTGCCACATCTGCTTGCTCTGATAATGCATCACTCTAATCAACAGGCAGCTTTGTGCAGAATATCATCTTCTCGCTGTAATGGCGGGTGGCAACATGACTGAGTATGACGTGGAAGATACAGCCCACAACTTTAGTCATTAATTTAGGTAAATACCAGGGAATTAGATGGGAATAGTGCCAATGGGGAATAAGCATGAACCAGCGACAATCTGACTTTGCAGTGACTGCTCCGCATGTGTTGTCAGTGCAGAGTAAGCACTAATGGCAGCCTGCTTATCTTGTTACTCTGTTGTTACTGTATAATGGGGGATATGTGAGGAACAGTGCATCAATGATCTGATCTTACTGTGTTATTATAGTATGGCTTGATTGAGAAATAGTGCTGCAAGGCCTACCATTCCACTCTGTTATTAATCTGAATCTGAACTCTGAATTAAAATAATCCATAATGTAATAACTAACGTTTAACATCTAAAGTAGGATATAGACATAGTGGAATGTCAAGAGTAAGTGTAACTTGTAATTTTGAAGTGTTTTTCTAGGACTGAATGACCTCACTGGGAACATCGTCATTGGCTTTGATTGCTAGTTGAGAGGCAGCCTTAACCTGTTAAGCTGTAATGTCTCCTTATAAGGGGACCCTGCTTTTTTGTATCATAAATCGATCAATAGAGACCGTATTAGATCCCCACGTGGGGTATCATTGGAAAGCCACACTCATTGGCTACAACCCTGTCCAAAATGTTTCGAGATCGCCACATGATTGACGGAGCTAGAGCCCCGGGAGTCGTGTACGTGTCGTGTACTTTGCCGTGTACTTTGGCGCACGCCTCACATATTGGCATGTAACTCGAGAACCGCTGAACAGATTTTGTCGCCTTAAACGGCAATCGACAGGCAACAAATATGCCTTTTATATATATTGTATTTAAAGAAATGGACACCCGAGCCGCTAGAGGTCGGCAAAGTGGCGCATCGCGAATCGTCCCACATGTGGGCCCTTGGATGTTAAGAGCTTGTGTTTCTTTTTCAAATGTATTCAAATGAAATAGTATTTTCATTCTTCTTAAATGTTTGGGATTTCAGCACCCAGTGTCAGATACTGAGAGCGTGGTCTAACTTGACTTTGATACATAGCTACTTTGGTAGTTTAGAGACCTGCAGCTCCAGAGTTTACAGTCCACCCTGTCCCTAGTGGATATACATCAGCTTTCGTAGCTACAACGATGGAGTCAAGAGACTCATTCTCGCCTGAAGCAGAGAGAGACTCTTATCCTACTCCATGGCGTGACCCTTACTAACTATTGGCAGGATGCCATCATCACGAGGGGCCTGCTTTTTTGCCAAGGCAAGACATCGAGCGGCATAAGAGATGCTGGAGACGAGGAGACGAACGGACTATCTACACACTTGGTGCCTCCTGCACTCCTGCAGGCCTACCAGGCAGCCCAGAGACCGACCTAAGAAGGAGATGTATCCGCTGTGCTCCCTCCGTAGATGATGTTTCCGGACGGCCCCCTTCCACCATGAGGAGTAAGCAAGAAAGGATCATCGGTCCCGGAGATATAGACATTTACTGACATTTCAAGTGTTTATTTGAGTGATTAGCACCACTATGTCCTTGCTTAATAAGAGTGTACCGTATCTCTCTAAATTTCTCCTAATGCAATCTTATTGTTTAAAGGACGTTAGTCTACAATGCCCTCTAGAGGGGAGACAGGTTACTATATTCATTTGATTAAGGCTCTGTACCAAGGGAATTAATGAAAAAATTGTTGTTATCCTGTTTCCTACAAGTGACTTTTTATTATTTTTATTATTTTTATTACTTTTATTTTCATGATTATATTATTATATTTTATGAATGGAGAAAAGTTTTCCTTCTGTTGTAGTGGTTCTTTGCTTATAGAGTTTTGTGTTTGCTTTTGGCTTATTTAAGTTTCTGGTAAAAATTTGTTTGCAACATGCTACATTAACAAGTCCTACTCTGGAGGTCAAAGTTCACTAGCATTCCCAAGCTCACCTCTATGATGTCACTTCCTGCCCACATGGTATATAGCTCCCATTTTACAAGCTATCACTGCTAGCCTATTACACTGAAGATGGACACCTGTTCCGAAACATGTCTGTACTATAGGCTGCCATTAAAAACAATTTTTTAAATCTGAGAGTGCTGGTCTGGCCTTCGGCTTTTTTCTTCTTTTTCAAATGTAGCAAGAGTAAAGACCTTAACCCTATCAAAACAGCAGTCAAAGTGTATTATTTTCATTTTTACCGATGTTTTTAAGATTTACCGAAAATATGAATTTATCGAAAAATGCTAATTATATCTATAAAACCGTGAGGAAATTATAAATCCAGATTTAACCCTGCCATTGGAAAGAGGAGCATTTCCCTATATCCATAGATGTATGATTCAGCCATAATAAGGTCAAGTTCAAGGTCAAATATTAATTTATAATTCAAATGGATTATAATTTATTACTGTATCTACAAATCCTTCTGTTTAATCATCTGCCCTTTATTAATTTGCTTAGATTCTTTGTACACTTGATCTCAAGAAGGTGCTGAATGAGCTCAGTGAGCGAGCTCGGATGCGGCACAATTTTAACATGGTGTTATTCACGGCAAAAAAGGCAAAAAAAATATCATAATTATATTCTCCTTTGTTTCATCACAATTACTCAAGCCTAGTAACAGACACAATATTTCTGACACTGGGAATACATACCCCCAGGTCCCTAGATGTTGCAAATTGACCTTGTAGAAGTGGAGTAATCTTCCATTTACTTGGGCATGTACCTTTAGGCGAAATGTCTGAAAATAGGGCTACAGCTGAACTTGAACTATAATGGGGATGGGTGCGTGCTGGCTGTTTGTGTGTCATTGGCTGTTATGACTAGGGATGCTCGATATTGGCTTTTTTACCGATACCGATATTCCGATATTGTCCAACTCTTATTTCCGATACCGATATCAACCGATATCAACCGATACCGATATATGCAGGGTTCCCCCCCCCCCCCCCCCCCCCCCCCCCCCCCCCAAAAACTGAATAATTTCAGGTAACTAATAATTTCACTGGATATATATAACATATATTGTTATTGTTTTTTTCTTTTTTTAAACCGATACCGATATTTTCCCGATATCACATTTTACTGCCGATATCGGCCGATAATATCGGTCGGCCGATAATATCGGACATCCCTAGTTATGACGTGTGCTGCTCCTCCCATTCGTCTTCCGCTGCTGCCACTCCAAGCACTTCTATGGGAGGATGATGACATCACTGGCTTGAGCCTTGGGAGTAAGAGCAGGAAGGGAACATGGAATGTCACACTACACAACCTTGTGTCTCTTTACATCATCTGGCCCTGAAAGCCCAGCAGAACCAGCACCAGCAGAACCAGCTGAACAGCTTGACTCAGGAACCCTCTCCACTTCCTCTCTCCCAGGTTATAAGTCATGTTTCCTTCTGCTCGCTGTGAACGAATGCATCACTCATTCAGCGCTCCTTTGAATTCCGGAACCAATGTTTTTGACAACGATCCTTTTGTTGTTGTCGCACGCCATCCCACTTTCCCTGTGGTAGCCTGCAGGGTTGAGCTAGCTGTGGCTAAGCTGCCTTCTGGCTGTGTTTCACTGACTCAGGTCAGCGGACCCCCTTTTTAAGCCACGTTTTCAGTCTCGTCTCCCTGTTGTTTCACTGACTCCAGGTCAGCGGACTCCCTTGTCTACCTGTTGTTTGAACCTTCCGCTCCCAACAACCTTTGTTGTTTTGAAAGTCAGGTAAGTGCTGCCAGGAGATTTTAGTTCCCCTCTCGTTTTTCACCGTATCCCCCCCTTTCTTTCAACTTCCTTTTTATTAAATAAGAACAAGTAATAATAAAGGAATAGAATAGAATAGAAATACTTTATTCATCCCGAGGGAATTAGCACTACAAATCGCTCACAGTAAACATTTAGGTAGACAAACCAAAGTCACAAATAAGAATAAAAATAAGCCTAAGAATAAAGATTAAAATAAGCCTAAGAATAAAATACGGTCGGATTTACATTTCCTATGTTATGTATATACAATTCTAATATAAAATATACAGAAATCTACAGTAAGTATACATAAGTGTAACAATGTTGTTTTAAAAGTAAAAGTCAGGAAGATAGTACCTGTACCCTGTGCTCAGTGATGCAGTGAGGCACAGTGATGCATTATAAAGTCTGATGGATGTTGGAATGAAGGACTTCCTGTCCGTTCAGTGCTGCATTTAGGGAGTGTTAGTCTAGCACTGACATGCTCCTCCTGTCTGTCTGTCTGTCTGTCTGTCTGTCTGTCTGTCTGTCTGTCTGTCTGTCTGTCTGTCTGTCTGTCTGTCTGTCTGTCTGTCTGTCTGTCTGTCTGTCTGTCTGTCTGTCTGTCTGTCTGTCTGTCTGTCTGTCTGTCTGTCTGTCTGTCTGTCTGTCTGTCTGTCTGTCTGTCTGTCTGTCTGTCTGTTTGTCTATCAACATCAACACACTTACATACAGGGAATATTGTATCTTACATTTTTCTCAGTCGCTTTGGTGCATTTCTCACATCACTATTAACATTTGCACAACAGTTAGTGCATTTCTCAAAACAATTAGTACAAACTGCAAAACCTAGTTGATAACCTGCAAAAGCGCGTCACTTGCTCAAAATGGATACATGTAGTTCATTCCTCAAAAGCAAGTATTCATGTCAATGAAAGTGTCAGTGTCATCAAAATGAAAAGTCCTGACACCATTGTTTATGAACAAGATAGTCAAATGGCTTTGTCATGTTTTCATTATAACAGTTGACTCTGTAAGTGTTTTCCAATAAAAAAAAAAGGCAGATGTTGGAGCACTGAAATGCTCAAGACAGCACTATACACTATTTACACAGCCATTTGAAATCGACAGTTAAGTTACACATCAACAGCCTGGGACATCAATGGTTGCTCTCTGTCCAATGGGATTTCTTCCACGCCTTCTACCTTTTGGCAGATTTAAACCCGCCTCATCAACATAATGAATGTGTGCAGCGGTTCCTGGCCTCCAGCTCCAGGACACGCTTTATCCCAGAGGAGAGAGAGGAAAAAACTATAAAAACGTTTCCTGTGTGACATAATGCATTTTGGACAACATATTGTACACTATGAACTGTCATGTAAGTGTACTGCATGGCACTACACAAAGTACCCAGTTTACAGCACTGAACATTAGAGTATGCGTAGAACACGTAAATGTTTTACCTGTACCTGATATTCAATATTCCCAAAGATATTGTCATCCTCTATAACAGTGCTTTGTATCTCTCTCAACCTTATGGCATTGTTTGCACCATCACCATTGCACAAATGGCTTCCTTTTGTTGCGGAGTAAAAGGGGCCCTCTTCCACCTCTGCAAGGTTGTTTTGCAATCCTATGTGGTGCAGAGTAAATTACAGTAATGTACAGTAAACATGAGATATACTGCTTTACAGTAACCCATATTACAGTACTGTAGTGTACAATAACAGTGCTTCCCACTTGTATAATGCTGCAGTACAGTACCATACTGTAAATATGGCAAATAGTTACTGTAACACTACTGTACACTACAATACAGTAAATCTGTGCTGCAGTAAAGCTGTAAGTCTAAATGTAAAATGTAAAAAGTGACAAGTTCTTGTCCCACTGCAAGCTTCATGTATGACACAATGGCAGTAGTGCAGTGCAGATTGTTTAGTGCTGAATTACTGCCCAGTATACACACCTGCTCTCCCGATGAAATGTTTGAATACAGTAATTTAATTTACAGTGGTTCTCTCAACATTTGGCTGCACCCTTCGACCAGCCTCAGCCATTGTGAGGCTGTGATTGACAGCATGATCCACAATTGACAGATTTTGACAACTAGTTCAACACTTTTTATATGTAATGAATCAAACAATGAAACAAGGACTACTAGTTGTATAGGGAATGACTATTCAGCATTCATAAGTATAGTTAATTTTGACTGACATGACAAGCAAATGATAATGTTATAAAACAGCAGAGAATTGTATGAAAGCAATCGATGCATGTCCAAAAGCATTTGCAATTTGTTGGAATGAATGAGAAACTGCTACTATGATGTGCACAAATTTGGAGGTTTAACTAACAGTTATGAGAATTTTAATTCTGATCAGAGAAATGCACCAAAGCAATGAGAAAAACTGGAAGTGGCCACCTATGGTGGCCACTACCATCTTTGAGTGGGGTCACTTCATTAGCTGCACCCAACTAAGTGTCCTCTGAGTGCACATATCTACATACATACGGTATACACACATACTTACACACATACCTACATACATGATATATACACACATACCTACATACATAGCGCTGCAGGTGGGACAAAACCTTGTAACTCTTTTTTTATTTTTTTTTATTTTTTATTTTTTATCAACTCAGGCGATCATCCTCCATGTGTGTGTGGTTTTACAAAGTCTACACAATGGGAAAGCATTAAACCAATCATCTGTCTAAACCTCGTAACTCTATTCGCCCTCAAATCTGTGTTGTTTTTTTCATCTGCTGAAAAGTTGGGTTTTTGGAGTTATGAGGTTTTGTCCCGCCAGCAGCGATAGAGTACATACACACATACTTACACACACATGACATACTGTACCTACATACATAGAATACATACACATACTTATGTCACAGTTCCTACCTGGCTACTCTCTCTCTCTCTCTCTCTCTCTCTCTCTCTCTCTCTCTCTCTCTCTCTCTCTCTCTCTCTCTCTCTCTCTCTCTCTCTCTCTCTCTCTCTCTCTCTCTCTCTCTCTCTCTCTCTCTCTCTCTCTCTCTCTCTCTCTCTCTCTCTCTCCTCTCCCTCTCCCTCTCCCTCTCCCTCTCTCTCCCTCTCCCTCTCTCCCTCTCTCTCTCTCTCTCCCTCTCTCTTGTTACATTAAGTAGTATAGTAGTAGTAGTTTTATTCAGTCATCTCACACAATACAATATATATACACCATCATTTAACAATATTTGATTTTACAGTGACTGAAACGGTACAGACTGAAGCATAATGCTTATATATGCCTGTCCTATATTCTTAACAAAAATTAAGACTCCAAAACAGTATTCTAAAATAACTTAACTTGTTCCACAAGTTAACCCCACTAATAGAAATGCACCTCCTTTTAATCCCTTTCTTAGCTTTTTGAACAGTAAATTTACAAATATCTCTCAAATCATATTTTCTTTCATGTATTGAAACAAATCTTTGCACCCCATCTGGGAGTAACTTTGCTTTAGCTCTGTAGCCTACATAGTTTTATAATAAACCAAATCATAAAATTTCATAATATGAGACTTTATAAACAATGGATTTGTGTGTTCATAGTAACCAGCCTTGAAAAGGTTCAGAATGGCCCGCTTTTGCAGTAAGACTATTGGATTTACAGTATTTTTAAATGTCGACCCCCATACTTCCACACAGTAAGATATGTAAGGAAGTGAGCAGTATATGATGTGCAAGGCTTTGCAGTTTAATATATCCTTACATTTATACAATATTGCTACTGACTTAGATATTTTTCCTTGAATATAGTTAACATGTTGTTTCCATGTTAATTTCTGGTCAATAACTACCCCTAGAAATTTTATCTCAGAAACTCGTTCTATTTTTACATCACATATTTTTTACTCGATATCCCCCTCTATTTCTTTTCGATTACCAAAAACCATAAATCAAAGTCAAGTCATCTTTATTTCTATATACATTTACATAATGACTAAAGCCAAACCAAAGTGCTTTACAGGTACATGATAAAACACATACTGTACACTACAGTAATAACTAAAAATACACCAAAATTACAGAAAATGTACTGTACAATTAAGAAAAAAACAAGAACAAGGTGCAATATAAAAGAGACAGGAAATTTGATGAAAAGTCCAGAGTAGCAGCAAAAGTGGCCGGCTAACTCTGGTCAAAGGCCAGCGGGGAAAAGAGGTGCGTTTTGAGCAGTGATTTAAAGGCCTCTAGGCTCTGGGCAGATCTTATGTGGGGGAGGCTGTTCCAGAGCCGAGGGGCAGCAGCAGTGAAGGCTCTGTCTCCCCTGGTTTTGAGCCTGGTCCTGGGCTCCTCAGCAGCTCTGTCTCCCCTGGTTTTGAGCCTGGTCCTGGGCTCCTCAGCAGCTCTGTCTCCCCTGGTTTTGAGCCTGGTCCTGGGCTCCTCAGCAGCTCTGTCTCCCCTGGTGTTGAGCCTGGTCCTGGGCTCCTCCAGCAGCAGCAGCTCTGTCTCCCCTGGTTTTGAGCCTGGTCCTGGGCTCCTCAGCAGCTCTGTCTCCCCTGGTGTTGAGCCTGGTCCTGGGCTCCTCCAGCAGCAGCAGCTCTGTCTCCCCTGGTGTTGAGCCTGGTCCTGGGCTCCTCCAGCAGCAGCTCTGTCTCCCCTGGTGTTGAGCCTGGTCCTGGGCTCCTCCTCCAGCAGCAGCTCTGTCTCCCCTGGTGTTGAGCCTGGTCCTGGGCTCCTCCAGCAGCAGCTCTGTATCCCCTGGTTTTGAGCCTGGTCCTGGGCTCCTCCAGCAGCAGCTCTGTATCCCCTGGTGTTGAGCCTGGTCCTGGGCTCCTCCAGCAGCAGCTCTGTCTCCCCTGGTGTTGAGCCTGGTCCTGGGCTCCTCCAGCAGCAGCTCTGTCTCCCCTGGTGTTGAGCCTGGTCCTGGGCTCCTCCAGCAGCAGCTCTGTCTCCCCTGGTGTTGAGCCTGGTCCTGGGCTCCTCCAGCAGCAGCTCTGTCTCCCCTGGTTTTGAGCCTGGTCCTGGGCACCTCCAGCATCAGCTGGTCAGCAGACCTTAGGGCTCTGGACGGGGTGTGGTGATGCAGGAGCTCAGCCCATGTAGTGCTTTAAAAACAGTAATAATTTAAAATCGATACGGAAACGGACAGGGAGCCAGTGGAGTGAAGCCAGGACTGGTGTGATGTGGTCACGTTTCCTGGTACCAGTGAGAAGACGGGCAGCCGCATAATTGTACCAGTTGCAGGCGACGGAGCAGCGACTGGTCAATGCCAACATACAGCGCATTACAGTAATCCAGATCCAGTCAGGTATGGAGTGCAGGTGTGCTGCTGTCAGCGGAGCAGTTGATTGACGTCTGTGGGCCAATTACGTCAGGGATATAACCCGCCCCAGATGTCATGAGGCTGCCAGATCGTAACTTAGTATTTTCCCAGTTAGTCGTGTTATTCTGCTCTCTCTCGTATTGTTCTCTAGCCCAGGGGTTCCCAAAGTGGGGGAGATCGCCAGATGATACAAAAATATATATATATTTTTTTATGCAGTCAGGCCACTGAACTTAGGCTACGTTTAGACGAGCGTTTTGTGAACAGAAACCGCAAAAGTCGTTTTGCGGTTTCACTTTTAATTTAACGTTTAGACGAGCGTTTTGGGGTGGAATTCTCCGTGCAGACGACGCTGTAACGACGGAGCCTCGCTGTCACACAATTGGCGCATATGTCACATGACGTGCTGTGAAGACCCGCCCTACTCTGCCTCTGATTCGCAGACTGTGGATGGGGAATGTGATTGGACCAAAGCAGAGTCACTCACAGACAGTGGGTCCACTCACGCCGCGGGACAGATTCTTGTGTATTTAACCCTTTCACTGCCACACGACAGCCGGTTGTGTGATAGTAAAGGGTTAACCTTCTGTCGTGTGGCAGTGAAAGGGTTAAAAGTACTGCCAATGTAGCCTTCAGGTGATCTCCGTTGATATAGTCAGACATACTTGCTTTGTTTACGTCTCGGCTACTGGCGCATACCTGCTACCTGTGACGTAAGCAGTACGCGCGACCAGAGCCGTGACAACCCTTTCGTCATCGTTTTAACAGATTTATACGGTTTTGACAGTTTAGAAGAGAGCGCAAATCTTTTGCGTTTCTAGGAATTCCACCCTGGAAGGTAGTCTCACTTTTTTGCGGTTTCACCCCGTAAAAACGCCGTTTCCGTATAAACGAAAGGCACATCCGAATTTTTTTTTTGCGGATTCACCTGCTAGCGTTTCCGTCTAAACGGGGCCTTAGAAGCAGGCTAGGCCAGTGTTTCTAGTTGCAGCAGTGCAATATTTAGATAACCTAGGTGGGGAACAACCAGGAGGTCACTGCAACTCACACAAGTTGGAGAACTATCTCTCTCTCTCTCTCTCTCTTGCTCTCACACACACACAAAGGGAGCCGCATGTGATTGGTGGAGGCGGGACCCTTACAAAAAACAAAAAATCCATCAAAATCAGTGTTGTTGCTAATCATTGACACATGCTAGCCTGTAATAATCCCCCCCAGATAAATCTACTTTGCATTTGATATATTGCAAATATATGCCATCACACACACTGGCATTTAAAGGGTTAGAATTATAAAATGAATATGTGGTGTTATGATCAGGGCTGAAGTTGAATAAAAGATTGTATTTTTTTTAGAGCTGGGCCGTTAACGGCGTTAACGTGCTGCGTTATCGCGAGACTAGTATCGCGCGATAATATAATTGACGCCGTTAATCTTTTTCACAACGTTGGGTCTGTATTGTCCTTAAATACTTGCCGTAGTTCCCAGCTGTGGTACCAGGAAGTGATTGCACTACCGGAGCTGTAGTCAGAATAATGTGTTAAACTAAAGTAGTGGTCCGGTAATCATTGTTATACAGGTGAGGTTAAGAAGTCCTCAGGATATAACACAATTCGGCGATGAGGACGTCTGAATCTGCACAATGCAAGAAAAAAGAAGTCTGTTGCAAGCTTTGTTTACATTATTAACGACGCGAGTCATGCTCTCTCTCTCTATATTTCTCTCTCTTTCTAACACACATATACATGCTCTCTCTCTAACACACACACACAAACAGACATGCTCTCTCTCTATCTCTCTCTTTCTAACACATACAGACATGCTATCTATCTATCTCTCTCTCTTCAATTCAAATGGGCTTTATTTCACATTCTTGTATTTCTCCCAGTGTTAGCTCACGTTACTCGGGTGGCACTGGGAAACATCTACAAGAGGAGGAAATCCACTTTACACACTAAAGGAAGGATCGACTGGACTATCGTGAGTGTTTACAACAGAAATGGCTTGGGTTATTGGAAATATTGGACCGTTTGATGAGAATGTGGAGCAATATGAATGAAATGAAAATGGGAGACCCTGATGTAAACAAGACAAACGTCTTTCTCTGGTCTGCATCTCCTTAACAATTGTGTGTATTGAGCTGTACTCCGACTGTAGTAGCTGTTCAGTGTTCTCTTGGAGGTGGGCCTGAGACTGTAGTAGCTGTTCAGTGTTCTCTTGGATGTGGACCTGAGACAGTAGCTGTTCAGTGTTCTCTTGGAGGTGGACCTGAGACTGTAGTAGCTGTTCAGTGTTCTCTTGGATGTGGACCTGAGACTGTAGCTGTTCAGTGTTCTCTTGGATGTGGACCTGAGACTGTAGTAGCTGTTCGGTGTTCTCTTGGATGTGGACCTGAGACTGTAGTAGCTGTTCATTGTTCTCTTGGAGGTGGACCTGAGACTGTAGTAGCTGTTCAGTGTTCTCTTGGATGTGGACCTGAGACTGTAGTAGCTGTTCAGTGTTCTCTTCATTCATGGAACCGTTACACTGAGCTTGCACTGAATTTGTTGAGAAACCTGCTTCTGCAGCAGTCTGTGTGTGAGCAACCAGTCAGCAGCATTGTGAATTCAGAGATTCACTAAAAGACACATTGAGAGACAGGTTTGTGTGTGGATTAAGAAATGAAGGTGCACAGAAGAAACTACTGACAGAGAGTGATTTGACACTGGAGAGAGCTGTCAATATCAGTGTAACAATGTTAATGGCATCAAAGGAAGGGCACAGACAATTACGATAAATCTGGTTTTAAAAGAAACACTGGAAATTACAAAAAGAAGAGACCTGTTCATGCTGTTGAACAAGGAGATAGAACAGCTAGTGACTCCTCAGATGAAGAGGAGAGGATAAATCTCCTCCTCCGGTCATTATTCGGGTAGAACACACATTTTGAATGCATTTGGCAGACACTTTTTTTTTTTTTTAGCCATTTTAATCTAGATTAATCTAGATTAATTCCAGGATTGCAGGTAGATTAATCTAGATTAAAAAATTTAATCTATGCCCAGCTCTAATTTTTTTCAATCTGACATTACAAAAAAACTGAAAATGCATCAAAATCAGTGTTGTTGCTAAGTTTTTTAACAATAATTTGTGATGCCATCACAAACACTGGCATTTAAAGGGTACAAATAAAAAAAATTCCTGCACCGAAATGAAGTCTTTGTAACAAAAAATGTGGGGGACCCCCAGACCCCCCGCTTAAAAAGTGGCCTGACTGGGGCTATATTTTGCACTATATTTCCTAGCCTGAATTATTTCCCCAGTCCGGCCCTGGTTAAAAGCCTCCAATGCTTATTAGTGTGTGTGCGTTTGAACGTTTGCATGTTTCAACCATACATTTCCATTTATAAAAAAAAAAAATATATATATATATATTTTTTTTATATATATATTATAATTTATTTAAAAAAAAAAATTTACCTCCTATAATAGTGGGGGTTGCGGCTCTCTGACACCGTTATTTGGGGGTGGCGGCCTGAAAAGTTTGGGAACCCCTGCTCTAGCCCAGTGTTCTTCGACCGTGTGTAACCCTTGTTCTCGTCCTTCCCTGCAGTCCTTCCTGGCTCTTCACCCTGGACCGTGCGAGTGCTCCCCCCGTGTATCGACCCCTGCCTGAATAACTATTCTCTTATTCTAGCAGATACAAGAGAGAGAGAGCAAGAGCGAGAGCCCCCCCCCCCCCCCGAGTCCCAATCCCTCCCGCCCATTCTAACTAGTGAAGCTGCTGTCTTCTCTGTGTGTGACTGGGTTGAGAAAGAGAGAGAGAGAGAGAGAGAGAGAGAGAGAGAGAGAGAGAGAGAGAGAGAGAGAGAGAGAGAGAGACTGGGAAACAGCACAGTAGACTACTTTATCACTGACGTTAGGCTAGAGTCTCTCAGAGCGTTCACAGTCAGCCCGCACACACCCCTGTCAGACCAGAGCAAAAAACAGTAGGTTATGAATATAACCGTGTTCTATGAGTATAGTCAGGGCCGCCTCAGGGGGTGTGCGAGCAGTGCGGTCGCACAGGGCCTCGCGGGAAGGTGGGCCTGACTGTGCGAGGCCCCCTTTCCCGCGAGGCCCTTTTTCATCACAGACCTAAAATCTAGTTTTGCTTATATGCTTATATATTTCACATTAGACACGTTTGTAGAATGTGTCTGACTTGTTCCTGGCTCTGCAGCTCTGCAGCAGACATACTCACTATTGGAGCTCTGGGGCTCTGCAGCAGACATACTATTGGTTTCAACGAAGGGAGGGGTTACATGTGTACAGTTGGCCGGCGTGCGTCAGCTGCGTTTGACTATTTCGCGCGTGCAGCATTGGAGCCTAGGTTATGCCAGCCAAGACGAAGAGGACGGTCGTTCGGCAGATGGACTGAAGATGAAAGTTGTTGCATGTTAGACAGTTCAGTCAGGCTAGCCATGTCGGCTTAGCTAAAGGCAGGGACAGCTAGTTAGCTTTAGCTACGTTATAATATCGAGTGCTAACGTGTGGTTCAGTCAGGATAGCCATGTCGGCTAGTAGCTAGCTTAGCTAAAGGCTAACTAGCGTTAGCTAACCTAGAGAGAGCGCGTGCAGCATTGTTATGCCAAGATGAAGAGGATGGTCGTTCGGCAGATGAACTTCGTCAACTCCACGCGGTTGTGTCCATCCTCTTGGACGTTTGGTGGGTTTTTAATGCACTCTATTCTATTCCCGCCGTGGATATCTCTCTCTCTCTCTCTCTCTCTCTCTCTCTCTCTCTCGGGCCGGCTAGCTATCGTGGCTAAGGCTAATGTTATGTTGGCTAACGTTATGTTGAGCCAAGCGGGCCGGCTAGCTAATGTAGCTAACGTTATATTGAGCCAAACGGGCCGGCTAGCTGTTGTAGCTAATGTTATATTGAGCCAAGCGGGCCGGCTAGCTAACGTAGCTAACGTTATATTGAGCCAAACGGGCCGGCTAGCTGTTGTAGCTAATGTTATATTGAGCCAAGCGGGCCGGCTAGCTAACGTAGCTAACGTTATATTGAGCCAAACGGGCCGGCTAGCTGTTGTAGCTAATGTTATATTGAGCCAAAGCGGGCCGGCTAGCTAACGTAGCTAAGGTTATATTGAGCCAAACGGGCCGGCTAGCTGTTGTAGCTAACGGTGTGTACCTGGTGTCAGTACCTGGCTACTCTATTTGCAGTTAGCCTATTTAGCTGATGTCGGCCGTTGGCTCCTTGCTACTTTGTTTTCTCTGGTATAGACCCTCTTCTCTTTGGATTTAAGTGTTGATCTTTGTCCTTTTGGATCTATGTATATTCATGTTGCCTTTGTGAAGTTATCTTTTCCTTCTGTTTTGTTCTTCCATTAAAAGTTGAATATCCTTTAGGGGCTCATCTTAGCTGTCTTGCTTATCTCTCTCATACATGCTCTCTCTCTAACACACACACACACAGACATGCTCTCTCTCTAACACACAAACACACATGCTCTCTCGCTCTCTCTCTCTAACACACACAGACATGCTCTATATCTCTCTCTAACACACAAAATGACATGCTCTCTCTCTCTATATTTCTCTCTCTTTCTAACACACATATACATGCTCTCTCTCTAACACACACACACAAACAGACATGCTCTCTCTCTATCTCTCTCTTTCTAACACATACAGACATGCTATCTATCTATCTCTCTCTCTTCAATTCAAATGGGCTTTATTTCACATTCTTGTATTTCTCCCAGTAGGTATGGGAGTTTTGAGTTATTGTCCATGTTTTCAAAGTCTCTTTGGGTGTTTGCAATTTGTGGGAAGTATATGTCTTGGTATAGTGGGCAGGTTGTTAAGAAGTGGAGCTCGGTTTCCACCTCATCTTGTGTGCAGTGGGTCTGTCTTCGCTTGGGAGCCAGGTCTGCCTATGGCGGCCTTTCTCGATGGCTAGGCTGTGCTCGCTGAGTCTGTACCTAGTCAAGGATCTTATTAGTATTGGGTCAGTCACAGTGCTCAGGTATTCTGCCACTGTGTACTCTCTGTTTAGGGCCAAATAGCATTTCAATTTGCTCTGGTTTTGGGTTGTTTCTTTCCAATGTGTGTCTCTCTCTCTCTCTCTCTATCTCTCTCTCTCTCTCTCTCTCTCTCTCTCTCTCTCTCTCTCTCTCTCTCTGGCCTTGCTCTGGTGGAGGGTCAGGGGCAGCGATAACACTGTATATTGACTGTAGAACGGGAGCTCTCTCTCGCTCTCTCTCTTGCTATATGTTGACTGTATCATGCCCAGCCTCGGGCAGCGCTATTATTTAAGAATATGTTGACTGTATAAAAAAAATAATAATAATAATAATTTTCTTTTTACCTTTTAGGGGGGGGGGGGGGGGCCTCACGTTTAAATCTCGTACAGGGCCTCGCATTTCTCCCAGGCGGCCCTGAGTATAGTGACACTCAGCGTCATATTGCACATATCTCACTCTAGTGCATGTGCACTGAATAAAAACTCACAAAATGTACCTTTACATACCAACATCCGTCTGGCCACACCCCCCGCCACCTATATAAGCAGGAGTGTGGCCACACACTCACCTCCTTCTCAATCTTTCACCACAAGGCAAGATCAAGGGCCGCAGTGGCATCCTGATGCTTAGCGTCACTATACTCATAGAACACGGTTATATTCATAACCTACTGTTCTATGTCGTAGAGCTTCCGCTCAGCGTCATATTGCACAACAGGAGCTGAGCGGGAGCTGACGCTCGACAATCATCAGAACCGGGGAGGACCGAGCCCCCCGACCCTCCCTAATGGAGGGATACCCTCCCTATTGGAGGACGGGAGGGAGACGGATCCGACCGTGCAAAGAGGAACTCGAGCAACTTAACGCACAGGGTGAGCAGACCGTGGCTTGACCCCACGACTACGCACACACACAACCCGCATGCCACCAGGGAATGAACGGAAGGAACAAACATTGTTACCGCCCCCAAAATCACAGGGTCAAGAGCAAAGCTCAACCCTGTGGCAAGGCCGTAGCAGCGGAGCGCGAAGGAAGACCCAGACTCAGAAGGGATCCCCCCGGAAAAAGGGGGCCCGGAGAGGCCAATGCCGCCACAGCATCAAGACCTCACCAGGCGGTCACTAGTGACACCGCCCCCCCCACATCGCCAGCGTATTCGGACAGGGCCCATCCAAGAGCAGGCCCTTCCCCCCACTAGCACACCGGCAGTCAGCATGGCTGTAACTCGAAGCACTCAAGAGGCTACACTACAGCAGGAGCAGGCAGCGCACCGGGGAGACGACCTCCAGAAGAAGCCGATCCCTCAATCCAGGCAGCAGGCACTTGACCCGAGCCTCGAGCATTGCGGACGAGACAGGCGCCAAAGGGGTCAACTGAAAACAGCACCCCGGCGGAAGGGGCGTATGCTGGCATTGTTGAGCACCATGTCAAAGCCTCCACCAAAAATCCCCGACGCTCAAGAGGGGCCGAGGCAGAGAAGGCTGACACGATTGGCAGACGTCATGAACGTGCAGGGGCACACTCAGCCGGGTAACCCGGGAGTTGACTCCGCTCCAACACACCAGGGAATCAACCACCCTATTGGTTGATTCGGTTGAGAGAGTGAACAGTTTCAAGTACCTCGGAGCCCACATATCCGAGGATTTGACATGGACCACACACATTGACAGTGTTGTGAAGAAGGCACGACAACGCCTCTACTTCCTCAGGCGCCTAAGGAAGTTCCAAGTCAGTCAGAAGATCCTTAGGAACTTCTACTCATGTACAATAGAGAGCATCCTGACTGGCAACATCACCTCCTGGTTTGGGAATAGCACTGCACAAGACCGTAGCAGACTACAAAGAGTGACACGTTCAGCCGAACGCACAATTGGAGGGGGGCTTCCCACCCTCCAGAACATTTACAACAAGCGGTGCAAGGGGAAGGCTAAGAGAATTATTAAGGACTCGAGCCACCCGAACAACTGCCTCTTTGAACTGCTGCGGTCAGGCAAGCGATACCGGAGTCTTAAGGCGAGCACAGAAAGACTCAGAAGAAGCTTCTATCCCCAGGCCATCAGGCTGCTAAATGAACAATAAACACTATGCAACAACCATCAAATGCACACAGCACACACACCCACACGCACACACTCACTTAAACAAACAACACACTGCAGCACCCACTCTCCACACTTTAGATCACACAAACACACTTTATATTTATTGATGAAGGATTGCACTACAACTCGTACACCTTACTGTAAATTGTACCTAAATTGCACCTCATCCCATTTCTGCCTTGCACTATATAGTATTGTATATTAGTACACTGCACAGTATTGTATATTATATGGTAACTCAGTTACGTCTATTCTGCATCGAACATTGTACATATGTCTATACTGAACACTGTGACCTCATTTTTTTTTACTTCTAATTTACATGCTATACTATGTTATTTTATTTCATACTTATCTTGTCTTGCACAGTCTCTGGAGCGTAACAGTAAGAAGCATTTTGTATAAAAGTATTCTGTACTTCTGTATGACAACTATTAAAGAAACTTGAAACTTGAACTTGAAACTTGGTTCAACATGCGGTGGTTGTTCCTATAACCCCTCAGGAAAAAACTCAAACACACCTGCAGGTATACACTGGCTATACCGCAGTACAAGTGTTTTAGTTTTCAAAAAGGGGTTATCCCAGGCCTACGGGTCGACGAAAACAACTTCGGACCGGGGCCGGCGGACCGGGACGTACACAGGGATGCCAGAGGAGTTCTATAAAAAACACCTCAACAGCCCCCTCTCGGGAGAAGAGAGGGGCGAAAAGAATGGAGAAAAAACAAAGGCCCCTTTACCACAGCGCAAGGTACAACACAACATGGACCAAGCAACAGTGAGGGGTAAACGTAGTACAACCACGAACATCTCCATAACGCCTAACCCTGTGACACCTGGGCCGACCCGGCATTTTTCCACCCTGTGACACCCAGGGCCAGCGCTATGTACACGTCGAGACCCAAACACATCAATGGATAGTCCACAAGACACCAGACAGTGTTCCTCCAAGCCGCCTGGGAGAACGACAAGAAGCCGCCGTGCTTCATTTCCTCTGCTCTTTATTCAAAAAAGAGAGAAAACAGACTGACATGGATCCCATGTGACGCGGCTGAGGGAAAAAATCTTTTCATTTTTACACCCCGCCAACCTCTCCACAAGAGGGAGACGGGAATCCTCAGAGAGACTTCCCATGTGAGCCATAAATTGAAAAGTCAAGGTAACATTGAGCCATGTGACCAACAGACTCAAGTTACACATATATTGAGCGTAGCAGAACACCAAGTTCCTACACTCTGCCCCGACAACTTGACAATAACAGAGAACCACACATGGGTCTGTAAAAAACTCACGGAAGCCATCGTCCAATAGAAACGTGCCCAGTGACGTATTCTATGACGGGGGGAATCCCATGACTCAACTGCCCGTGATAGGTGCGGAGTCAGAGAAACCCCCCCCCCCCCCCTGTGCCGAGCTGACCTAACAGCTTGGCCGGACCGAATGTAAAGAGGGTAAAAAAAAACCCGACCAATCAGAAGAGGGAAGGAGGGGTTTATGCGGTTACCCCCTCGCAAGCCCAACCCTCGAATACGACAACAACAATAGCCATATGATACCTTAAGTAGCCAGCATGCTAACGAACAGTGAATATCCAAGGATAAGCTAGCCCAACGCACGCTAGCCACAGACAAGTCTGTGAACAGGGTTTATAACAAGGCCAAGGTTTATATGTGAACACGACACCCGTGTTTTATGTTGCAAGAACACAGAAGATTTGATAGAGAGAGAGAGAGCGGTCTAAAAGACTGTGGTACCATTACACACACGAGCACTACTGCAGACCAACACAACAGTGTTGTGGCTCAATATCACCGTTTAAGCAACAGAACACACAACTAACCTCTACCTTTATATGAAGAACATAAGTCTTCAGGTCGAGGAAGAAAAAACCCTTTCGACCGAGTGTCAGCCACAGGCCTTGCTAAGCACACATGTAATGTAGCGAACAAACAAAGACTAAAAGTCTAGCCCTCCTATCAAACCCACACTAGCGAAGGTTCACACATCGTATCCCCATCATATGTAGTGAATAAACACACAGTTTGTAACAAAATACAGTCCCTCCCAGGAGGGACTTTTATTTGGACAAAATCATATGTGGGCCGGGGAAGGGAAACAGGGGAAACAATAGGGGGAAAAGTCACTTTCTTCTAGCGACGCCTGCCACGAGCCGCTCGGGGTTTGCCACCCCGGGGAGCCCCGGAGGGACGGTAAAGGATTGGTGCCTGGTCTCGACGATCCCTACCGTCACCTCCGAGCGTGGATGGGCCGGCTGCAGTGGTCGAGGCGCCCTCTCTCCTCCTGGCCTTCTTCGCCGAAGGGCCAGCAGTGGCGGTGGTAGCGGCGGCGGCTTCGGCCGCGGATCCCCGACGACGAGCCTTCCGCCTGACTCCACCGGCGACATCGGGCGGGGGGAAATGAGGCTGGAGCACGGACCGCTCCTCCTGCATTTCCCTGCAGGTTGAAGTCATGAGCTGCAACGCTGACCCGAAGAGCCCAGCATCGGAGAGGGGTGCCGTCAGTAGTGGAAACCTCTTCTTTTCCGGCACACGCGCCTGCTCCAGCCAAAGGTGGCGCTGAGCTAGAGTGGCCAGGGCGCGTACCTTCCCAGCGGCGACGGCCTGCAGCTGGACCACATGCAGGATGGCTCCGGCCGCTTGGGCGAGCTGATCATGTTGTAATTCGGTCAGCTCTGTACCGCCCATCATTATCCCGGACATAAACCTTGCTAGCTGCGTGATGTTAGACGTGACAGCTAGGGATTGAGTCGCGGCGATGAACGACTGGTCGCTCCAGTTGGCCAACCGCCTCGCCAATTTCCCGTGGGGAACCGGCTTCCGCAAAGGCTCCCACACCACCTCAGGACAAAGGAGAGCCGCCATCGGCCTATCAAGCCGAGGCACCCCCTTCTTCATACCCTCTACCAGACCCACCACCCTCGTGACTCGCACGTAGGCGGGAGTGAGGCCCGTAATGTGGGAGACCACCTGTCCCTGATGGACGTAGGCCTCCATTGAGGGGAAAAATGGGCAGACAACGCCCGTCTCCCTCACAGGACGACGTTGCCATAAATGACCTATGAGATCATCAGGGACAGGAGCAGGCAGTGGCTGCCGCCGCCGCCATGAGCTCGGGGAACAAAGCACGCAGTTCCCCCTGCATACTTTCCCCCACCGAGCCCGCGTCCCTCACATGCGACAGACTACTGGCCATTGCAGAGCCACATTCCGATGTGGCTGATAGCAGGGCATCTCGTCGCTGAGTCGGAGGTTCTAACCCAACACCAGAATACGAGGGACCCCAAGGAGACATATCACCCACTGCCAGTTCATCCTGAACGAGAGGCGGACATGACTCCACTGGGGCGTCATATATATATAATTTTTTTTTTTTTTTGAAATATTATAGTGAAATATTTTGCACTGTTGTCGCATTTATCTTGTTGAAATCCTCCCACAGGTTCTTTTTACTACCACATATTTAATTGAGACCCTTTATTTGTTTATTATTTCAATTTAACTGGAAATACATTGCTACATCATTCAGTAACATTTGCAGAGCCTTATAACAAAAACATTATTACGGTCACCATTGTGACCAGTGGGATTATTCAACACATTTTATTATTTAATTTTCTATTTCATTGAACATTGCACATGTTAAAATCAATTTTTTTACTCAAAATGTGAGTATTACAAGTCAACTTGTGTTCTTAAAACAATGACAATAAACATAGTTTTATTAGGTTGAAATAATGTGTTTGTGTACTTATTTTTCTGTTAACTTATTATGGATTGAAAACTGAAAACCTTAATGCACAGTAACTGAACTCAATATTTTTAAGTTCTGGTAACTTATTATTATATATTTTTTCTTGCGATCAATCAAAACTTATTTACACGATATACCTTACATTCACCCTCCATTCACATCCTGGTGTTCTCCTGGTGTTCTCCATTAGGCCTGTAGGTGGAGCTATGACAGCACATAGCTCGATGGTGTGTGATGTGTCCAAAAATGAATGGGCAAATGTGAGTGAAATGGTCGCACTGTATGCAGCTGTTTGTCTGCATTGCATCCCCCCCCCCCAACTCAGATTTAGGGTTGATACAACCATCATAATAATATTGTTAATAATAACAATAACAATAATGATGTAATAATGTAAAAACTATCATTAAAAAGACCCGATTATGAGAAAAAAAAATTACGATGCATGGAATATTGTTGAGGCACACTAGTTACAACTATATTTCAAACAGGCACTCCATGTAAAAAAGGTTGCTGACCCCTGCACTAGAGTGATATATGTGCAATATGATGCTGAGCGGAAGCTCTACGACATAGAACCACTGTCTATCTGAATAGATCAACACCCAACCAGGAAATATCAAAACCAAACAAACTACACACTATTAAAAAACACTACAAATGGAAAGTAAATAGTATGGAAGCATTCCAAACCGCTATCAAGCTACCAAAGGTCCAATCAAAATTAGACCAATTCCTGAAAAAAAAATCCAACACAACAGCAAAAGCGTAAACGGGGCGGTGGAAAACCTCAACAACATATTCGACATTACAGCCTCCTTATCCAACCTAAAGGCCTCAAATAGGAAAGCGAGGGGGAAAAGAAATATGCATGACAAATGGTATGATAACGATTGTAAAAATCTCAGAAAAAAATTAAGGAACCTATCAAACCAAAAACACAGAGACCCAGACAACCAGAACCCACGTCTACAATACAGTGAAACACTGAAACACTATGTAGCACCTGTGTCACCTACTTGTAACAGGTGTTCGCCACGGGCACAGTTCTAGGTACGAAACGAGGAGAAGAGTAATATACACAATATAAGAATAGTGGACCAGAGACAGAGTTATAACAATAACCGGTTTATTTCTAATGCGCGCTAGCTAGACATACATAATACATACAGACGTATAGTGCAAGGTAGTAGTGGAAGTATCCCTTTTAGGTTCTTTCTGTAACCTCTCCTTTCGGGAGGGTTACTTCGATATCAAGTCCTAGATTGATTAGATCAACACATTAGGTTTGGTTCAGACGTCTCTGAGGTTATCTCTAGCTAAAAGCTAGATTCAAGATTGGATATTGGATGTATCCTTTTATCACCAGTAAACTCTATTTCAGTTTATCATTTAAATGGGTAAGTGTTTAAACATATTAATCTAAACCTTTAAATGTTCAGGGAACGCAAATACCTTACTAGGTGAAATGCTCCTTTAAACTCTTCCTTTGAAGGTGTAACACAACAAAAGTACCAAATGGAATATTCTAGGTTATGGGAATGCAATTACCTCATTAGGGGAAATTACCCTTTAAACCTTCTTTCTTTACAGGAGAACCATCAGTGATTCAACTATAATCAATGTCATCAATGGGATTCAAGTATCTTATTGGGTACATTGACCCTTTAACTCGTCCTCTTTACAAGAGAACATCAGTAGATCAAATAGCTTACTGGGGGTATTTACCCTTTAAGTATCCCTTCTTGTAGGAGAATATCAATTTAAATCAAATCAAATACAAAAATACAATATCAAAGTAACAAAAGGGTGAACAGGGTTGAAGCCCTTGGAATGTCCTTGTGTTCTCGTTCAATCAGTTTGTGTATCAGAAAAGGATATAGGTCAGTTCAATCCGTGGAAGTTCTTATGATTCAAATTCAATCAGTTCAATCCTACCGGACTGTTGAAGTAACAGGAGTTGAGCAACAGGGGTATTCGAATCAGGCTGGCATTAGCCTTGAGCTATATCAGAGGTTCAATGGGTTGGCTCGCCATCTTGTATCGTCCGGCACACCGCCTCCTCCCCTCGTGGGCACACGTGGTGATGGATGGACTCCTGGAACTGCTCCCAGGGTGGAACGGAGTGCTAAAACCTGACCAAAACCGCAGGCTACAGTTACTTTACTGCAACGCTTCTTCGGTTTTGCAACTGGGGGAATCCTTTATAACTGTTTGATAACTGGTTTTATCATGTTATCTCATATTTCGGCAGCAGCAACGTTCAGCTGCGTGTCGGTCTCCGCGGAATGAGTGTCTGCATCTGCGCAGCGAGAGACTCGTGACGTAAAGCAAAACGTGGCTGTCGTGATGTCTACCTCACTCACGTCATGACACAATTATTAAAGGGCAATACTGTAATTCAAAGGGACTTGGTACCCAATGATACTACATATGTTCCTACATAATAGCTTTAACTATTTATGTTCTTATTCAATGGCATTAACTATTTACGTTCTTATAACTTAAATAGGTATGAATCTGAAACCTGGGTTACAACTACAAAAACACAGTCAGAAAAAAAGGGACCAACACGTTAAAAACCAGCTACAAGATATAGAGGAATCCATAAAAACAAACAACTTCTGGGAAAACTGGAACAAACTAAACAAACAACACCATGAGGTAGGGGTGTAACGGTACGCGAATACGTACTGTACCGCCTCAATGTGGTCCTCCGGTACAGTACGCGCTGTGCACCGAACGATTGCAACGGTACAGAACCTTTTTTTGCAGAACTTAAATCCCCCCGGCCCTAATAAGGTGCACAACTAACCGGATGTTGTTTGTTCATCCCACGCAGCCACACTGAACGAGAGCTGTAATTCAGCATAGCTTAGCCTTAGTATGTCGAGTGCAATACTAACTGACAAGCCAGAGCTAGAAGATGCTCCCACAACATTCAAGTCTCCCGTTTGGGATCATTTCGTATTCCCAGTTAACCACAGTAATGGACAAAGACGGGTGGATCGCACTAAAGCTACTAAACACCGCTCCACAAAAAGGGAGACAAATCTGACCCAAACAATTACCGTGGGATATGTGTCAACAGCAACCTTGGAAAAATCCTCTGTTTGATCATCAACCACAGACTCATACATTTCCTCACAAACAATAATGCCTTGAGCAAATCACAGATTGGCTTCCTACCAAACCACCGTACAACAGACCACATTCTCACCCTCAGCACCCTAATCGACAACCAAATAAATAAAAATAAAAGCAAATTATACTCGTGTTTTGTTGACTTCCAAAAAGCATTTGACTCAATTTGGCACGAGGGTCTGCTGTACAAGCTGCTAGATAGTGGCATTGGTGGGAAAACCTACGACCTCATAAAGTCAATGTACACCAACAACACATGTGCTGTCAGGATTGAGGAAAAACACAGACTTCTTTCCTCAAAGCCGTGGGGTTAGACAGGGGTGCAGTCTGAGTCCAACCCTCTTCAATACATGAACTGGCAAAAACATTGGAACAAACTGCAGCACCTGGCATCCCCCTAGCAAACACAGAAGTAAAATGCCTACTGTTTGCAGATGACCTGGTGCTGCTGTCTCCAACAAAAGAAGGGCTCCAGACGCACCTTGATCATCTGCACAAATTCTCCCAGACATGGGCACTGACAGTAGACCTAACCAAAACCCAAGTTATGATATTCCAAAAAAGGCCCAGCCTACAACAACACAAACACAAATTCCTCCTAGACAAAATGTCCCTAGAATACACAAAAAACTACACCTATCTTGGCCTTAGCATCAGTGCCACAGAGAACTTCAACCAAGCTGTGAACGACCTGAGAGACAAAGCAAGAAGTGCTTTTTATGCCATTAAAAGGAACATCAAGTTAGACATTCCAATGAAAATCTGGCTCAAAATATTAGACTCTGTCATAGAACCCATTTCCCTATATGGTTGCGAAATCTGGGGCCCACTTGCAAACCAAGACTTCACCAAATGGGACATACACCCAATTGAGACTCTGCATGCAGAATTTTGCAAGTCCATTATCCGCACCCAACGGAAAACACCAAATAATGCATGCAGAGCAGAACTAGGAAGATACCCACTAATCATCAAAATCCAAAAAAGAGCATTTAAATTCTACAATCACCTAAAAGAAAGTGACCCAGACACACTCCACAACAAAGCCATGGAAAGAATAGTATACAAACAGGTCGAAAAGTACCTTGCAGAAAAAATTCTAATCTACGAATTCCAATCTGGCTTCAGAACATCCCACTCCACTGACACATGCCTTCTCTATATGAACGACCACATCAAACAAGAGGTGGACGCGGGCAAATACTGCAGCATGGTCATGCTGGACCTACAAAAGGCCTTCGACACTGTCAATCACACTCTGATTGACAAGCTAAAAGCAATTGGTTTTGATAGTCTATCAGTGAGCTGGATACAATCCTACCTGAAGGGGAGAGAACAGATGGTGGAGGTAAATGGTACCCTACCCCCCCCCCCCCCCCCCCCTGTTCCTAATTTATGCAAATTACATGTCGTCAGCTTGTGACTGCAACTTGTTCCTGTTTGCGGCCGACTCAGCCCTGCTGGTCTCTGGCAAGAACAAGTTACAAGTTGAAAAAACCCTCAGCTCGGAACTAGGCAAAATCTGCATATGGCTCGCCGATAACAAACTATCATTACACATGGGCAAAACAGAGTCCATTCTCATCGGTTCAAATAACAAACTCAGCAAGACCGACGGCTTCTCAGTTACAGTGGGTGACAATATTGTCACAAGGAAAGATGAAATTACCTACCTGGGTTCCATCCTAGAGGCTAATCTTTCCTGTGACAAAATGGTATCCAATGTAATAAAAAAAAGTCAACCAACGAACTCGATTCTTGTACCGGATCTCCTCTCTGGTAAACAAGAATACCCTGAAGACTCTGGCAGGAGCACTCATTCAAGGGTACTACGACTATGCTTGCACCTCATGGTACCAAAGCACCTCAAAGGCACTAAAAACAAAATTACAAACATCTCAAAACAAACTGGTCAGACTACTGCTTGACCTGACTCCTAAAACCCACCTCACCCCTGCCCACTTTGACAACCTAGGATGGCTTAGAGTAGATGACAGAGTACAGCAACTTGCAATGGGCCTGGTCTACAAGATACACTACACGACCAAGGTACCCATGTACATGTCAAAATACTTCCCAAAGGTCTGTGAATACCACGATCACAACACCAGAGGGAGCTCCACAAATCATGTTAAACCCAGATTCGGCTCAAACAAGGGACTAAACACGTTTCGCAATTATGCCACATCAATGTGGAACGCCCTACCCAAAGCTGTAAAGGAATGTGAATCACTACCCACTTTCAAAAACACTCAAAGAACACCTACGGGAGACTGCAATTCGAAACTGGCCCCTGCAAATGTCCTAACCCAACCCCTTCCAATGTACAGTAAATTACCAAGTATGGCTTTGTCAATATTCCAATGTACAGTGTACAGTGGTTCCGTGGTTCGAATCCACCTGTTGAGGACCAACCACGGACATGTCCGTGGCAAGGTTGTTTTGGCTTTTATTCCATTTTAATAACCTACTCAAGGTCACCGAGCGGCAATGCAGATTTACCCTAAAAAGTGCATTACCGGCCAGATCCTCTTAGGGGCGCTATCTCGATAATGCAGTGTTCCCTGTGGCAGAAGTTGTCTTGTTTTTTCTGGATTTCCAATGTAGTTTTCTACTAACCTGAAGTGTTGCCTATAGCCTGTTACACGGATTACGTTTTGGGACGCGGATTTCACTATGCAGTAAAGGAATATATCATCAGCCAATGGACATATCAATTTACCAGATGGCGATCGATAACTGGGAAATGCTCTGGGGGATCCAACCGGCCCACGGTAAGATCTTTTTCACGTAAATTACACGCTGATCAGGCATTGTTTTGATAGCCATCTACCCTGTCAACGAATGTGGCTACTGAGGCTAACACGGTTATTGGTAATCAATAATCAGAAACGACGTCCCCCGCCCCCCCCCCCCCCCCCTTCATGCATTCATGGTGGACCATCAATACCGATCATATGCAGTTTGAGTTTTAACTGTAGCTTCTGTATATCCGAAATGCCATTGGATTTAACGTTAGTAGCTTAGCGGCCTGTATCTCGCCTTCCAGGAAATATCCTAGCCGAAATCCCTTATAACGCTTATATTCAAGATGCTATAAAATGAGAACGTATTGATGAAAAAAGTATTTCTTTAAGCCATTTTGAAGGGACGGTTTATGGTCTCAATTGACAATGAGAATGGACAGATAGCAATAATATAAAGTATAGATTTAGCTCTACAAACAGCCCCACGGACTGTGCAAGTCTGTTTAGAAATGCTGGCCATTTAGCGTGAGATTAGACGCATCCAAGTGGCCGGGAAAGTGTTAATAAAGTTTTTTCAATCAATCAATCAATCAGCCCTCACCTACGGTGAGACCATTGAGAGATGCCCACTCAGCCAGATGGTTCTGGGACTCTGCTCACAAACACAAGCAGAGCCACCAGACAGAAACCACACTGAACTAAACCAAATTATAAGAAAACAAAAAGAAAACTATCTGACACATTGGAAAGAATCAACCCAAAACCAGAGCAAATTGAAATGCTATTTGGCCCTAAACAGAGAGTACACAGTGGCCGAATACCTGAGCACTGTGACTGACCCAAAACTGAGAAGATCCTTGACTAGGTACAGACTCAGCGAGCACAGCCTAGCCATCGAGATAGGCCGCCATAGGCAGACCTGGCTCCCAAAAGAAGACAGACTATGCACCAGTGTTAATTTTGTTGACTAAATTGATGACGAAAGATGTTCGTCAACGAAGGTTTTTTACATGACGACAACGAGACGTGACGTCACATTATTGAATACCATGTGACGCTAACGAGACTAAATCGTTTATTAAATATCGTTGACCACAACTGACGACACAAAAATGTAATTTACAAAAACCAGGATGAAATTTCTCTTCATGTATGTTGATATTGTTGACTAAAACAAGACGAGACAAACTAATTATAACTTTTCTTAATGCCATCGTCCCGACAGAACAGTGTGACGGCTGACGGGAGCTCTGTGTTATTAGCATTAGCTGGAGCTATTTGAAAAGCTAGTTTTAGCTGAACGTTACCTTGGCTGAATGAATGAATGAATGAATGAATGAATGAATGAATGAATGAATGAATGAATGAATGAATGAATGAATGAATGAATGAATGAATGAATGAATGAATGAAAACTTTATTTAACAGATTGCAGAATGGGTACAATACAGTACGGCTCAATACACACAATTGTTAAGGGGATGCAGACCTGAGAAAGATGTTTGTCTTGTTTCCATCAGGGTCCCCCATTTTCAATTCATATAGACATTTAAGACATACACAACATACATGACATTTATGGCATAGGGACATATAGGTATTTAGTACTGATACATTTGTGACATAAACGGTATTCAAATATACAGTACTGTTACCCCTAGATCCTGACAGAGTATATACATATGATGGGGAGGGGACTGTACATTAGGAGGGGGTGGGTGGGTGGGAGAGAAATATACGGCGGGGAGGGAATATATACATGCGGTGGGGAGGAGACTCCCGTAGGAGCTCTTTAAGAGCGGTTTTGAATGTGGGTAGGGATTCACATTCCTTTACAGCTTTGGGTAGGGCGTTCCACATTGATGTGGCATAATTGCGAAACGTATTTAGTCCCTTGTTTGAGCCGAATCTGGGTTTAACATGATTTGTTGAGCTTCCTCTGGTGTAGTGGTTGTGGTATTCACTGACCTTTGGGAAGGATTTTGACATGTACATGGGTACCTTAGTCGTATAGTGTATCTTGTAGACCAGGCCCATTGCAAGTTGCTGTACTCTGTCGTCTACTCTAAGCCATCCTAGGTTGTCAAAGTGGGCAGGGGTGAGGTGGGTTCTGGGGGTAAGGTCAAGTAGTAGTCTGACCAGTTTGTTTTGTGATGTTTGTAATTTTGTTTTAAGCGCTTTTGAGGTGCTTTGGTACCATTAGGTGCACGCATAGTCGTAGTACCCTTGAATGAGTGCTCCTGCCAGAGTCTTCAGGGTATTCTTGTTTACCAGAGAGGAGATCCGGTACAAGAATCTAGTTCGTTGGTTGACTTTTTTTATTACATTGGATGCCATTTTGTCACAGGAAATATTTGCCTCTAGGATGGAACCCAGGTAGGCAATTTCGTCTTTCCTTGTGACAATATTGTCACCCACTGCAACGATAGGTTATGACTATAACCAAGTTCTGTTAGTTAGGGGCGATGCTTGGCATCACACTGCACTATCTCACGTACGTGCACGCGCACTGAATAAACCACAAATATACCTCTAATACCAATATTAGTCTGACCACACCCCTCATCAGCTTACCTTCATAAGCAGGTGTGTGGTCACCTGCTCTCCTCCTTCCCAAGCTTTCACCACAAGGTGAGGACAAGGGCTGCAGCGGCCGTCTGATGCCAAGCATCGCCCCTAACTAACAGAACTTGGTTATAGTCATAACCTATCGTTCTGTATCGTTAGTGGCTTAGCTTGGCATCACACTGCACAAGGGAGGCCAAGCGGAGCCACTGGCTGACAAATACACCCCGCTGACAGCCCCCCCACAACCATCAGAACAGGGAGGGCCGAGCCCCCCCGACCCCCCCTAATGGCGGGTAGCCCCCCTATTAGGGACGTCACGGGAAGGCGACGGACCCGACCGTGCGAAGAGGCACTCAAGCACTCAACGCACAGGGTGAGCAGCCGTGGCTTGACCCCACGACTACACACACGCACAACCCGCATGCCACCCGGGAACGAACGGAGAAAAACCACCTCGTTACTGCCCCCAGAATCACGGGGTCAAGGGCCAACCCAACCCCGTGGCAAGGCCGTAGCAGCGGAGCGCGAAGGAAGGCCCAGACCCACCAAGGACTGGGCTCCCTGAAATGGGGGCCCGGAGAAGTCCATGATGCCAGCATCAAGACCCCACCAGGGGGGCACCTAGTGACCCCGCCCCTCACATCGCCAGCGTATTCGGACAAAGGCCCCTCAGCCGAGCGGGCCCTGTCCCCCCCAACAGCACACCGCCTGGAACACAAGCCCTGCAACAGGCAGACAGCATGGTCATAACATACAAGAGTTAACCAACGGAACAGGCAGTGCACCGGGGAAGACCAGGCAACAGGTCGTCAACCCAAGCCTGGAAAAAACTGCGGACGAGGCAGGCGCCAGAAAGGACAGCTGAAACAGCCGCCCCGGCGGAAGGGGCGTATGCTGGCGTTGTCGCATAACCAAGCTTTCAACAGCACGTCAGAAGCGGGATCCGTAGACCACACGGCCCCTGACAGCTGCCCACAGAAAAGCCCATACGATCGGCAGACGTCATGAACGTGCAGGGGCACCCTCAACCGGAGAACCGGGAGTTGACACTGCAGCAACACACCAGAGAACCAACCACCCAGGCATTACCCCATGTAATGGTTGGTCCTATAACCCCTCAGGAAAAAACCCCGAAACGCACCTGCGGCACCGCCGCAGCCCGCGTTCCGGTTCCCAACAGGGCTATCCCGGGCCTACAGGTCAACGGGCATCACCCCGGACCGGGCCCGGCGATACGGGGAGCACAGGATCCCAAAGGAGGTTAACCCCACCCAACAGGCTCCTCAGCGCCAAAACGCAAGAGAAGAGCGTAATATGGAAGACCAGCCCCCAGCACCCCGCACTCGGTATTCCCAGGAGGTCACCCAACCAAGTACCAACCAAGACCAACCCGCACAGCAGCCGAGATCCGACGAGATCGGATGCGTACAGGTCGGCACGGCCATAAGCCACTATGACAGTGCAGAATACATCAAACAAGGGGTCCCATAACGCACAACCCTGTGACACCCGGATCGACCTAGCATTTTTCCCCCCTGAAAAAACCCTAAGTCCCTCAGGGTACCAGAACAGCAGATCTGCATCCCCAGCGGACAACGGGTGCACTGATCTGGACCAGCGCGACCAGAACCAGTCCCGTGCCCTAATCACGCCGACCTGCCAACCCCAGGAGAAGGGGCAGATATGCGCGTCTGATCCCAACATAAAAAGAAGGCGCCACCCAGACGTGTCGGTATGAACCGCGTCCGGCGGCCCACCCCTAGGGCGTGAGACCCTTCCCATATGCCCAGACCCATTCCGTCATCATCCCCTGACATGAACGGGAACCCATCGACAACACACAGGATGTCGGAAGAGGAAAAACCCCCATCCCAATTGCTCCATAAAAACGCTGTTTTACCAAAGCAAACGAGGCGCGCCAGTCAGCAACGGCCAAAGCACATCCTGAGCTAGCACTATGTGTGCGTTTGGACATACCCACATCAACAATAGGCCGTTTAGACCACCATATTGAATCCCCAAGACGCCCAGGGAAATGACAAGAGGGGCGAGATGCAATCAACTCCATGAATGAATGAATGAAAAAATATACCCAACAGACTGCAGTACAGGAATACATACAAAAAGATAAGGGGAGGCAGACCTGAGAAGACGTTTAGTCTTGTTCCATCAGGGACCCTCATTTCATATCCATCAAGACACATTCAACTCTTTATAAAATAAAGAAAAGGCATCACATGTATGACCTAACTGCACAGCTGGGAGTAAAAAACCCTGTTTTTCACATGATTTTAATCCAGTCACTCTTTTTAATCAGAGTGTAAGACCAGATTCCCCCAGAAACACCTTCCCACATGAGACCACGGTCAAGAAAAAGATATGTAAACTGTGAGACACGTGACCAACAGACTCAAGTTTGACACAAAAACGAGCGCAGCAGGTTAAGTCCTGCGCTCTAACCTCGACATCTTTACGACACCAGCTCATGGAAGGCGTCGCCATAGCAACAACGCTATAACGGGTGGGGAAAACCCACCGGATCCTGTCATAACAGGAGTCGGTAGAATACCCCTCCCCCCCCCCCCCCCTCCCCCGTCAAGCACTGGCTTGGCCCTGACTGGCTCAGCAGAAAAGTCAACAAACCCTCTAAACCAATCAAGTGGGGAAAAAGGAGGGGTTTATCCGACACCCCCTCCCGAAAAACACACCTTCTATCCCTACACACAGAAAACAACCGTAGCCATTTTGAAAACCTCCGGTAGAACAAAATATATAGCATAAGCTAATACAATGTTAGCTACCCACAAAGTGTAAAAGGGTTTACAACAAAACACAAGTCGCCTGTGCGTGAATCCCATACCCGCAGCCTATGCTACACATAGGAAGACGTTGAACGAGAGTAATGGCTAGGCCATGAAAAGTGTGTACGAGCATTACTGCAACTAACAACACAGCGTTGTGAACACATATACTTAGTTAAAGCAATGGAATACCACCAGTTCTAATTGCATGTGGAGCATCAAGCTAATAGAACCTATTACCGAGTGTAAGTTGCAGACCTTGCTTAAAAACTCGTAACACAACACAACTCATTCCCCCAACGTAACAGGGTAGATTCATAAAACACAACCCCACCACATGATTTGTATTGAAGAAACACACAGTTTGTTCGGCCAAACACAGTCCCCCTTATGTCAGGGAACTTTTTATTAATAAATAAATACGTGTTCAAGGCACAAAATCATAGAGGGGCCGGGGAGGGTGTAGAGGAGGGGACACAGAGGGGGAAAAGTCACTCTCAACGGCGCCTGCCACCTCGCGCCGCTCGAGTCTTGCCACCCCGGGGAGCCCCGGAGGGACGATAGGTAACAGTCTGCTGGACACGACGATCCCTACCGTCTCCTCCGGTCTGGGATGGGCCGGCGGTGGCCGTGTGGAACCAATGTGCCAACAACCTTTCCGTGGGTGAAGCATAGTTGAGCATAGTTGTCATTTAATGATACTAATACTAATCTATACAATCACCTGTTGTTGAATAAATACCATTACTTTCTAGTTATTACTAAAAAACAGTATATATAAAACAGTAGCTGTAAAAAAGAAAAATATTTTTTTTTAATAATTTATATAATATATATATATATTTTTTTATGTATGCACTGGTATCGGATCAGTATAACCAGACCTAGACCACCTCTAACTCTAACCCCTAACCAGACCTAGACCACCTCTAACTTTAACCCCTAAGTTAGGGTTGTGACTTAGAGGTGGTCTAGGTCCGGATAGGGGTTAAGAGTTGGTCTAGCTAGCCCTTTACATCCATCTATCTAAATAATAATAATAAATTATAATGAATGCTTAACTACCCCTAAGTTACCCTAACCAGATCTAGACCACCTCTAACTCTAACCACTAACCAGACCTCTTCCATGTGGCACTTTAACACTGACCTCAGAATGTGATTTTATATAATGTTTTTATGCAAGCCGATTGCAATCAGTGTGTACTACTACTAGTACTACTGTGTGTTCTGTTTACTTAGTTTACAGTATCCTGTTATAGAATAAACCGCTGCCAGACACAGTGGAGAGAGAGAGGACAGACATGACAGAGAGGACAGACACAGCAGAGAGAGGACAGACATGGCAGAGAGAAAGGAAAGACACAGCAAACAGAAGACAGACAGAGTTCAGCGTCGTCTCTCTGGTCAGAAACAACGTCACCACATCCGTAATGCTCTCTTAGATGCATACATTGGACCATGTCTACACCAACATATACTGTAGGTGCAACAATACATTGGACCATGTCTACACCAACATATACTGTAGGAGCAACAATACATTGGACCCAGTGGCGTCGCGTGGGTAAAATAACAGGGGAAGCCAAAAAAAAATTATTAAAAAAAAAATTATTCAATATTTTTATTAATAATTTTTTTTTTTCTTTTTTTTTTTAAAGTCAAGCAGTCACCATGTACACTACAGTATGGCTCGGCGGCCAGTCAAACGTTATTTTTATTTATTTAACAGATTGCAGAATGGGTACAATACAGTACGGCTCAATACACATTTACGATGAATTGAAAATGGGGGACCCTGATGTAAACAAGACGAAAGTCTTTCTCTGGTCTGCATCCCCTTAACAATTGTATGTATTGAGCTGTACTGTACTGTACCCATTCTGCAATCTGTTAATACAGTTTTCATTCATTCACACACAATTGTATAAGGGGATGCAGACCAGAGAAAGACGTTTGTCTTGTTTACATCAGGGTCATTAATACTGCTGGAGCATTGGTTAATTTTTGGTCCGATTTTTCCTTGCGCGATTTTGCGCGCCGCGTGGGAGCAAATTCGAGACACATATTCGGTTGCAAAAAGGTGTCCCACGGTCTCCTCTATGGCCGTGAATATTTTCACGCGGATCGGAATCACGGCGCGCCCGTGGGACACTTTTCCGTTTCGGCGAGTTTATTCCACGCTTTCTGTTTTCCTTTTCTAAGCATTTTAGGGGCTACATGTGAATCAGTAAAAGTTGCGGGACGCCCAGATGTTTCCACGATAGAAAGCTCGCGTGGATCCCATAATAGGCTCACTTAATACAGCGTTTTTAAAATCACGCGACATTTTCAGGGTCGCGAGCCGACCTTTTCCCCTCGTTTTCGATGATGGAAGTGATTTAGGAAAAGCTTCGGCACGCCGAGAGGTCCCCGTGGATTTAATCTCGCGAGGATCGGGGCAATATTCGGCCCGTGGGAACAGTTACGGGTTAATACAATGTTCAGAGTGCAGAGGGGAAAATATGGCACCTGCCCCGCCTCCAGGTGGAATATTATGCTGAACGTCTTCCTCCCAGCTCCATTTTAAACTTTTAGGGTGTGGCCAGTGGCAGTCAGCTCGAATCTGATTGGCTAGGATCGGATTTGGAGTTTGGACTCACTCTATAATGCTGGAAGCCTGGAGAAAGAGACCTACCCACTGCTTCTCTCCTATACTAGCTGCAGTAGTGAGCACAGTCTGACAGTGTGTTAGAGGGAGTGAGAAGGAGAAGAGGGAGACATTAAAAAAAAAAAAAAAAAAAAAAACACAGATGCACAGATGAATGTAAACTATATTAAAAAAAAATTATATTTTAATTTTTTTTTTTTTTTTCATATTTCATATTTCATAATTTGATATGAAATTTATAGGGAGGCATGGCTTCCGTTGGCTTCCACAAGGATTCGCCACTGATTGGACCATGTCTACACCAACATATATTGTAGGAGCAACAATACATTGGACCATGTCGACTACACCAACATATACTTCCTGTGTATCATTTGTGCCGCCGACTCAGATTAGGTTAAAAAATAAATACGCAATTTAAATCAGAACATTTTCCATGTTGACTATTTCTGACTTCTGACAAGTTTTTTTCCATTAACTAAAAATAGACAAAAATGTCATCTGTTTTCGTCGACTAAATCTAGACTAAAACAAAAAAGACAAAATTGAGACAAAAAACTGATGCTCAGACATTTAGTTGACAAAATTAACACTGCTATGCACCCACTGCACACAAGAAGAGGTGGAAACCGAGCTCCACTTCTTAACAACCTGCCCACTATACCAAGACATCAGAGACATATACTTCCCACAAATTGCAAACACCCAAAGAGACTTTGAAAACATGGAAAACAACTCAAAACTCCCATACCTAGTGGGTGAAATACAACAATGTGCAAACACAGCAGCAAGATTTGTGAGCTGCTGTGACAAGAAAAGGACATCCAACGGAATACAACTACCATAAAGACTGTCAACCATACAAGAAATTCCTTCTGTAATGTACTGATTTCTTTTGTTTTCTCTGTTTGATTGTTTTGTTTTGTTTGGCTTTGGCAATGTAAATGTATGTTTCCCATGTCAATAAAGCCCATTTGAATTGAATTGAATTGAATAGAAACAGCGCGGGGGGAAAGCTGGGATTTATAAGCACTCTGGAGAAATGCTGTCAAACACTTTTGAGGAAGTGCTGAACAACTGAAGGTCTCTGCCGTCTGCTGTCCAAACCGCTTCTGCATTATTTCCACTCGCTCCGTTTTGATAATAATTTCAACATATTACAGTTGATTGTGGGCGGGCGGTGGCAGATCAGCGCCTATTCACGTCAGCTAGCGAGTCAATTCAGAATGGCTTGGTTCAGTGGGGGAGGTTCTTGTCTGAGCTGAACTGAAGAAACGGGACTGGGTAGATATTTCATATCTAGTCAGTTTTGGTACAACCCCACATTGCTAGAAAACAATGCAAACCACTGGAAAAGGCCATTTATAAGATAGGGGACCTTTAACTCTACATGACACAATGGGTCTCATTCCCGAAAATTTTTCAAAGATATATTCTGGAAGACTTATCTTGGAACCACTGAGAGATAATCTATGACAAGTACACTCTGAGTCCTGAACGTGCTGGAGATATGTCTTAAGTGGCTGAAACGGTCGCAGAAATTATATGATCTGATATCTGCTTGGAGAATGGCATTCTGTCGTAAACTCCAAAGCGCGTTCCCGTTCAGCTCATTTGCATACAAACCACGCCCCCGACAGTCCTTATAAAGCAGTCAATTGGGCAGTGTGCAAACCCTCGCTGAAATGTCAAAGCGCCGTTCTGACACGGTAGGAAGAGGCGCAGCTGCCTCTAAGCAACGACGTAGGAATTTCACCAATGCTGAAATGGAGGTGGGGATCCCCTGTAAACAAGACAAACGTATTCCTCTGGTCTGCATCCCCTTAAATTGTTTCGGGAGTGGATAATTATAAGGGGGTTCTTTTCAGCAGCGTCAGCTCCGGCTACAGGGGCACCCACAAACGGGAGGTATGTTTTGTATGTATTGAGCTGTACTGTACTGTACCCATTCTGCAATCTGTTAATAAACCTTCCAATCAATCAATCAGGCATGGGCCCAAACGCTGTATCCGGCGAGGGGCGCACAGCCACCGAAGTCAACAAAAAGTGGGTCGACGCAAAGTCGGCCTGCAAGCACCGGATCGCCAAGCACAGGAGAGACATGCTGGCAACTGGTGGAGGACCAGCAGGCCCGGCCCTGTCCGACCTGGACCTGCGCGTCCAGGCCATCATAGGCACCACAACAATCGCGGGTGTGGACGGTGCGGACCGGAACGAGACGACGCGCGGGGCTGGGCACCGTCTCCTGTTCTCTGCAGCCAGCATGTCTCCCGTCCCCGAAGGATCTGATGCCGACACAGACGGTAAGCGTCCCTCCTCCCACAACAGGTGCATCCCAATAAATTAGAACAGGGAATATATCGATTGCCTCCATGCACAGTAAATCTTGCAGTGTTAACACTTTACCCTATTTAGAGTTGATTTAACAATCAATTGTAGTTGGGAACAAATACGCAAGATGTACTGTGTGCCGCGCCGCATGGATTCATGCAAATCAAGTATTGAGATGCACCTGTAATATCTAATTGAAACATGCATGTGCATCAAGCATTGCATGATCGCAACCCCCACGTCAATCACAATTAACCACCCCAATTCATTCCCAGATTCAACTGACTCAGAGGCGGACCCGTCCCCCCCGGAGCTGTCCCTCCCGTCCACCGGTGCTGGCCCGTCCACCAGTGCTGGCCCGTCCAACAGTGCCCCCCCCCCGTCCCCCAGGGGTGCCAGCGGTGCACCCAGCCATGGAGGTCACATGGGCGAGGCGATGCTGGCGGAGCAGGAGTGGCAAAACAGCGTCCTCGAGCGGCTCGCTACTGGCCAGGAGTGGGCCGCTGCCAGCCAGGACAGAACCGCTGCCAGCCTGGAGGGGGCCACTGCCAGCCTGGAGCGGGTCGCTGCCACTCTGGAGCGGGCCACTGTCAGCCAGGACAGAACCGCTGCCAGCCTGGAGCGGGTCGCTGCCAGTCTGGAGCGGGCCACTGCCAGCCAGGACAGAACCGCTGTCAGCCTGGAGCGCCTCGGCATCATCGGCGAGTGGGTCGCTACCATGATGGAGCGGGGTTTGGCAGCGCCAGACCCACAATTGCCCCCACAATAACCCTCCAGCCACCTCAACAACCACCTGACCAGGACATGCATCCTGACCCATTAATGAGCCCGGATAATAGGCGTGCTGTCTTAGTCCGACAGCAATTAATTGCACGCATGTGAATAGATTATTCACATGCATGCAATTAATTCCTATTCATAGGTGAATTAAATCTGGACCTGAATTCGACTTGCTTGCTTCTGTCATTAATTAATTCCTATTCATAGGTGAATTAAATCTGGACCTGAATTCGACTTGCTTGCTTCTGTCATTATTCGATGCAGTTTACAATGTATACCAATAACTAAACACATCACTCAGTAATACTCAAAGGGTGTCAGGGATGTTGCGGGACACCACGCTTCTCCGCGATGTTGTGCAGGACGCAGCAGGCCATGATAATCGTACACACTTGGAAAGAATAAATAAGCCACAATAAATGACATGCAACATATATTGTATTGGGCTGAGGTGGGCACTCATACATGTTTATCCACTGGCTCTTATGATGTATACAATAAGCAAATGTCCCAAACTATAAATAGGAACAACAATATAATTATGACGGAATTATGTGGCTGATTATTCCGAGTCATTTGCAGTGTGTGTAGCTATTATTTATTTTTCCGACATCAAATAACGTAATTTCTTATCATACAAATAGTCATATTTATTTTAATTATGATTAAGTAATTAATTCCAAGGAGGCCTGTAGTGTTGACGTGAAGGAATCACTATGAGAACACAAGTCTGTCAAGTTATGATAACATTTTAAATTAGTAAATCAATCATGAGGTTTGATTGTGGGCTGAGAGCATATTTAAGGGTGCTCCTCAGCACTCTTGGATCTGCTCTCAAATAAGATCTCAGGAAAATTTGAAGACTCCCACTCCCAGCCCTAATATGTCTTAAATGGGAAGAAATCTGCCTAAGAGGAAATTTTTTGTCGTAACTTCGTTCGAGAATGAGACCCAATGTCTGTGAGCCTGCCTCTAGTTGAATAGCTACTATATGTGAGTAGTACCTAACGAGCATACAATCATTCTTAAAATACCATGGCCCAGATCTTACGTGTCTCAATTTCAGCTGCCTTACCCTATTTTCTACCGTCGACCAATTAGTCTGCATTTACTGCGTGAAACAACAGAGTAAAAACACACATGTCAGGTTGCCATTGTTTGCTGCTTATTCTGCACTGACAACACATGCAGAGAAGTCAGTCACTATTCCTTGTATATTCCCCACTATCAAATCAAATTTCAAATCAAATTAATTTGTAAGGCCCGACAACACACGTTAATGTCCCCATGGGCCGGACACGGCTCTCATACGGAGAGGCTCTCTGAGGATCTCTGTCTCTCCACCTGCATTTACACACAATCACGAGTCGCGAGTCGCTCACACGCCGCTCACGGAGTGATCTCTCCTCTCTCCCTCCCTTTCTCTATCTGTCTCTCTCTCTCTCTATCTCTCCCCCTGCATTTACACACAATCGTGAGTCGAGCCGCTCACACACGCGCTCACGGAGCGATCTCTCCTCTCTCTCTCTCTCCCTCTCTCTCCCTCTCTCTATCTATCTCTCCCTCTCTATCTCTCTTTCCCTCTTTCTCTCGCTCGCTCGTTCTCTCTCTCGCTCTCTCTCATATGTATCACGCTGTGTGGGTGACTGTCACTCAAAGCGCATTGCTAGTATGGGCGGAGCCCAGCCAAAAACAGCTTGGAATCTTATGCTGCTCGAAAGTACTTGATTAGAAATACAAAACAATGTAAAAAAAACGTACAGATAATAATAATAATGCAGGACCTGTCGCAGAGGTCTTTAATTGGCATGCAATTATCCTCAATGTTAGCGGTTAGCACACACGGTTAGCACACACACACACCGGAACACACACGCATGCATTGTTTTTGTAGGATCGCCGATGCGTTCCATAGACTCACAGGAATTGTGTCAAATTGCCCAAATAGTGAAAGAAATAGTAAGATAGTTCCCCTTTTAAACAAGAACAAGAAGAAACATCACAATAAATCAAGAACAAAACAAAAACACCATAAGGTCAAAAAAATAAATTATAAATTAAATAAATACAACACTCCCAGACATACCCCACGCGAAGGTAAGGAAAAACTCACTAAAACCTAGCAATAGAAAAAAAGGGGGAATCTCCCTTCTTAGATATCGGTGATAGTAGTGTTGCAATAAAACAGGCGAGACAGTTGGTAAGCATGCACACATATACATGTAATGAAACACAGATAAGTGCATGCAATAGCAACTGAACATTTTGAAAGATTAAAAATAGAGCTGATGGTGGATCTATTTGAGGTATGGGGGCGTGGCAGAGAGGGTCGCGTCCTCCCGGTCATCATCACGGGACGTCCAACACACAGCAATAGATACAAGTGGTGAGCATATATGTGAATAGAATAGATATATGTAGTAAGCATATTATGTGAATAGAATATAGAAGTACTTAACCCAGCACGGACAGAAGATGGTAAGAAGCTGATCCATTACTATAATAATACAGTAAAGATACAATGTAATGTATTAACCCTTTCTAAGGATTTGTAATTAGTTCAGAGAAGAAGTCCTGTGCTGGCTGATTGTTCATGGCCATCTTCATAATTAGACTGCTGGTTGACTGTTCATGGCCATCTTCATAATTAGACTGCTGGTTGATTGTTCATGGCCATCTTCATAATTAGACTGCTGGTTGATTGTTCATGGCCATCTACATAATTAGACTGCTGGTTGATTGTTCATGGCCATCTTCATAATTAGACTGCTGGTTGATTGTTCATGGCCATCTTCATAATTAGACTGCTGGTTGATTGTTCCTGGCCATCTTCATAATTAGACTGCTGGTTGATTGTTCATGGCCATCTTCATAATTAGACTGCTGGTTGATTGTTCATGGCCATCTTCATAATTAGACTGCTGGTTGATTGTTCCTGGCCATCTTCATAATTAGACTGCTGGTTGATTGTTCATGGCCATCTTCATAATTAGACTGCTGGTTGATTGTTCATGGCCATCTTCATAATTAGACTGCTGGTTGACTGTTCATGGCCATCTTCATAATTAGACTGCTGGTTGATTGTTCATGGCCATCTTCATAATTAGACTGCTGGTTGATTGTTCATGGCCATCTTCATAATTAGACTGCTGCTTGATTGTTCATGGCCATCTTCATAATTAGACTGCTGGTTGATTGTTCATGGCCATCTTCATAATTAGACTGCTGGTTGATTGTTCATGGCCATCTTCATAATTAGACTGCTGGTTGACTGTTCATGGCCATCTTCATAATTAGACTGCTGGTTGATTGTTCCTGGCCATCTTCATAATTAGACTGCTGGTTGATTGTTCCTGGCCATCTTCATAGTGTGACGAGGCTGGTGGTGTTCAGGCTCGACACGGTTCAAAACAAACAAATCCAATTTCCACACAATCACAGGTTCAATAAATAAATAAAGGATATTTATTGATTAAATAGCGGACAAGTCCGATAGGCAATAGAGTCGTCGAATAACAGTCCAGGGTCAAAACACGTGCCAGGCTCTTGTACAAAAAGGGAATGTTCAATACTCTGGGTTTGTCTTCCGGTCCAGGGTCAGTTTCACACAGGGGGGGTCTCTCAGAAGGTCCAGGGTCCAGTACCACGAACACCTTCTCGCTTCACCTCTCACCTCAAATACTCTGTATAACAATCTCTCTCTCTCTCTCTCTCTGCTCCTTCCTCACCTCCACTCAACCTTTCTGTCTCTGCGTGGGTGTTTGTGGGATGTGGGTGATCTCGTGGTGCACAGGTGTGTTCCATCAGTCCTAATCACCTCCCTAATTAACTCTCCTCTGCCCGCGGCAGTAGTATCTCCCCTCCTCCACGTAGCCATGGGACGGGCGGTGATATCTGCCACAATAGTTAGACTGCTGGTTGACTGTCCATCGCCATCTTCATCGTTACTTCATAATGTCTTGGCCACTGGCGCTGTCTATGGTGCTGAAATGTTGAGTTGCCCTATAAATGGCAGAACAAATGAACACAGGGGGCCCTTTTGTCCTGCTGTGCACCAGATGAGATGAGATGTGATGAGATTAAAATGTATTGTCATCGTACGGCAGTAAGTAGAGTGTGAAAAGAAGTTGTCATCTAACCAGAGTGCAAGGTGACAGTAAAGTGCATAAACAATACACAGTGTGATTAAATGGAATATTGTACTGTGTATATATAATGAAGTAATATGCTAATCTGACCTTGGAGCACCAATAGCCTGTACATTCAGATTTGTTTGTGAATAGGAATTTGCAGTTTTAACCAACTGTATTTTTGTGTTGTGCTCACAGGAAGGAAGATCTACAGGCAAACGGTATGTTTAATAGGATACACGATAAGATTGCTAAATAAAGGGGCGTGGCGATACTTTTTATATTTTTGTGTTTACAGTCTTCATCTAAGACTCCAGGATTCTGTCCTTCATTTTAACCCTTGTGTGGTGTTCAGATCTATGGGACCCGTTTTTTTTTAATACAGACTTCTTCTTCTAGCCGCGTGTGTCTTTAGACCTGCAGCTCCGTTGAGGCAAGCCAGGCCAACGTTTCGTCCTCGTCCAGTTCCTGAGACTCATTGGCCTTGGCTCATTTTATGTTCTTCATTAGCGGAGCTAATGACGCTAATGATGGAGCATCGCCGTCGGTTGTGTGATAGTAAAGGGCTAACCTTCTGTATTGTCACAGTGAAAGGGTTAACCGGCTGTCGTGTGGCAGTGACAGGTTTTTTTTTTTTTAAACGGTTAAAATTGTACTAAAAGGTTCACTGCGTACCTTCACTGTCTGTCTCCATCTTGTTTGTTTTATATATTTCAATATAAACATGATATTTTCCATTCAAGTCCTTGATGTCAATCACACCTTCATTATAATGGATCACATTTTATCACAAAGCATAGCACTTTTGTTGATAAATGTGATCTAGCAGAGGTAAATGGCAAATAGTAACCATATATTCTGTCTAGATTGCTTGTAATTGAGATAAAGTTAGCATCTGTTAAGAATCTTTAGGTTAATAATTATGGCTTTATTGTTTTCAAATCCCAATGTTGTCGTCCACCACACCTGCGAACATTGGGTGAGTAACAAAAACACAAAACACAGTGGCTCGGTAGGTAGAGCAGTCGTCTGGAAATCCGGAGGTTCCTGGTTCGATTCCCGCTCGTCCCAGGCAGCGTGTCGAAGTGTCCTTGAGCAAGACACTTAACCCCTAATTGCTCCTGATGAGCAGGTTGGCACCTTGCATGGTCACTTCCACCGTGAATGTGTGAGTGAACGGGTAAAATGTGAGGAACAAATTGTAAAGCGCTTTGGATAAAAGCGCTATATAAATGCAGCCATTTACCATTGATGTACACATTGTACATAAGACTTGGGCTGTCATGAGATATAACATTTTCTGGGGGAGCTGAAAACTTAAATCGTTTGAATAGTATAGTTTAGAAAGTTGAATATGTAATATATGTACCTATTTGTAATACGTACACATTGTGTATACTATTGACGCTATTGCCGTGAAGAATATGTAATATATATCCAGTGATGCCACTAACGCGTTACTAAGTAACGCGTTATTGTAATCTGATTACTTTCCCCCGAAAATAGTAATCTAACGCGTTAATCTTTAAAAGCCAGTAATCTGATTGCAGTTACTTGTCCAAGTGGCTGTGCATTACTATTTCGTTACTATCTCATCATAAATTCATAATGCATGCGGAATGCAGTATTTTATTTCGTTTTCGACAGTCAAAAATACATTTTTGAGCTGTTTTTCTTATTTGGGAGTGACGTGGTGTGGCAGTGAAAGGGTTACACAAGAATGTGTCCTCGCGGCGTGACTGGACTCTCTGTCTGTGAGTGACTCTGCTTTGGCCCAATCACATTCCCCATCCACAGTCTGCGAATCAGAGGCAGAGTAGGGCGGGTCTTCACAGCACGTCATGTGACATATGCGCCAATCGTCTGACAGCAGGGATCCGTTGTTACAGCCTCGTCTGCATTCGTCTGAGAATTCCACCCCAAAACGCTTGTCTAAACGAAGTGAAACCGCAAGAAGACTAGAGAGACATTTATAAAAACAATTTAATAGTTACAGTTGATATAATTGAATAGTTCAGCCTGCATTTGTTAGATGTGAATGGATACACTGGTTTTGTAAAACCACTGGCTGGCTGCTCTAATGCTCTCCCACAGTTCTTCAGGTGGGAGAACACGAGTGACAGAGAGAGGGGAGAGAGACACACACACACACACACACACACACACACACACACACACACACACACACAAGCACAAGCACACGCACACACGCGCACACACATACACACAGAGAGGGAGAGAAGGGATTATATTATAATAATAATAATAATAATTATTATTATTATTATTATTATTATTATTATTATTATTATTATTATTATTATTATTATTATTATTATTATTATTATTATTATTATTATATTAGAGATGTAGGCTGTCTGGGTGGGGTTGGAGAGAAAGAGGCATGGGGTGAGAGAGAGAGAGAGAGAGAGAGAGAGGGGTGAGAGAGAGAGAGAGAGAGAGAGAGAGAGGGGTGAGAGAGAGAGAGAGAGAGAGAGAGAGAGAGAGAGAAAAGCTCTTATTTGCCAGATTTACAGTTAATTTACATGTTAAAGAGAGACTGCTTGTATGTTTATAGAGAGACATTTATAAAAACAATTTAATAGTTACAGTTGATATAATTGAATAGTTCAGCCTGCATTTGTTAGATGTGAATGGATACACTGGTTTTGTAAAACCACTGGCTGGCTGCTCTAATGCTGTGAGCATCATAGACTGTTGCTTTACCATACTTGATGGTACAGAAGCTGAAGCACTAGTTTAACAATTTACGTTATGTGCAGAGAAACAAGTTAAAAACAATTTATGCACTTTCAATAAAGCGTTTAAAAAAAACTGTTGGGGGAACGACGACTTCGTAACCTAGTTACTTTCAAAGTAACTAAGTTACTCTGATAATCAAGTAATCAGTAAAGTAACTTGGATTACTTTTTAAAGGAGTAATCAGTAATCAGTAATCGGATTACTTTTACAAGTAATCTGTGGCATCACTGTATATATCTACCTACTTGTAATACATACACACTGTACATACGACTTGTTGCGTGAGACATTTTAGTCAGCAGAAGTCTCCACGTGCGCAGACAACCTAGCTAGTAATCCACGGACAGAAAAAACACATGACCACATCCACTGGGTTTGGTCTGGAAAAGAGACAGTTTATTTATGCGCATGCTCATTCATATCAACACCTGTCTGTTGTATGCATGCACACTGTGATGATGCCATACAGGAGCATAGACACGACTTTGTCCTTATACACGCAATATGCTCAACACGACTGCTGCTGTCACTGTGAAGCCGCGGCAGCGCAGTGACGCACAGCGTGAGGGAGCCAACTGAAAAAAGGACCCCCGTCACATTGGGCACTTAGCCACAAATACAATGGTGCCAGTCTGCCTCCACACAAGTGTTTCACTTCTTGAGCACAGGATGGCAGTGATCCACTCTCGAGTCTAAACCACATACAGTAGATTGAAAGAGTGAGCTCTTAACCCTTTCACTGCCACACGACAGCCGGTTAACCCTTTCACTGTGACAATACAGAAGGTTAGGCCTTTACTGTCACACAACCGACGGCGATGCTCCAGCAAAAAGGGTTAACCTTCTGTCGCGTGGCAGTGAAAGGGTTAATCCCTCCCATTTATACTGTTGTGATTCCATAGACAGCAGGCATGAACACGGGAGAGAAGCAAGTGTGTCATCTTTGAGGTCGAGAAGACTTGCTATATGATGTCTACCCAGCCATCATTTACCCTCTCCTCCACTGCAGCTAGACTGTCAGGGCATCTGCTTCTGCCATCGCATTGATCAGAGAAAATAAAATGCTCTCTCCCTCCACTAGATGTCAGTGTCGTATGTGACTAAACCATACAAGCTGCAGGAAAAAAAGCCAACGGAGGAACACAAGACGATTGCCTGATCATTGGGTGGTTGCTGCATATACCCATAGGAAGACACCCCCCACCGTGACATAGGAAGGATGTTAGGAAGCATAGGAAGAGTGATAGGAAGCATAGGAAGCATGTTAGGAAGCATAGGAAGCATAGGAAGAGTGATAGGAAGCATAGGACGCATGTTAGGATGCATAGGAAGCATAGGAAGAGTGATAGGAAGCATAGGACGCATGTTAGGATGCATAGGAAGCATAGGAAGGATGTTAAGAAACATAGGAAGCATGTTAGAAGCATAGGAAGGATGTTAAGAAACATAGGAAGCATGTTAGGAAGCATAGGAAGGATGTTAAGAAACATAGGAAGGGTGATAGGAAGCATAGGAAGGATGTTAAGAAACATAGGAAGGGTGATAGGAAGCATAGGAAGGATGTTAAGAAACATAGGAAGCATAGGAAGCATGTTAGGAAGCATAGGAAGGATGTTAAAAACATAGGAAGGGTGATAGGAAGCATAGGAAGAGTGATAGGAAGCATAGGAAGGGTGATAGGAAGCATAGGAAGGATGTTAAGAAACATAGGAAGCGTGTTAGGAAACATAGGAAGCGTGTTAGGAAGCATAATAAGGATGTTAAGAAACATAGGAAGGGCAAAGCGGGGCTCGCAACTCACTTGTAGTTCCAAGGTGATTTAATAGAAGAAAAAAAGGCAGTAGATGCGACGTTTCGACATTACCGGTCTTCCTCAAGCATGCATACAACACAAAATGACATATTTTTATACAGGAAGTGAAATAGATTGAATAATCAGCCCCACCTGGTGATCAGGGGCGGTCCAAAGACTTGCATGATTGTAGGGCTGACCCCTATTAATCGATTAGTCGACTAATCGGTCGAAAGGGGCCGTAGTCGACTGGCCAACCTCTTAGTCGAATATAATAAAAAAATATATATATATTAATATATTTTTTTTTTTTTTTTTTTTTTTTCAAAAGAAAAGAGGCATAGAAGCGTGGCTAACGCTAATGGCACGCATACCAGAGGCTAACTGCCTACGAAAACAGGCACAGAGGCACTGAAAGAGGATTTCACCCATCTAATGAACACACTATAGGCCAGTGGTTCCCAAAGTCGGGGTCGCGACCCAAAGGTGGGCCGCGAGCAGCCACGGGTGGGCCGCGAGATGATTAAAAAAATAAAAATAAAAAAAATATTTTTTTTTTTTTTTTTTTTTTTTTTTAACTTTTTTTATTATTATTATTTTTTGTCAGGCCACTGAACTTAGAAGCAGGCCAGGACAGTGTTTCTAGTTGTATTCTAAAATTCTATTCTATTGTATTCTAAAATGTGACTATATGGTTTTATATTAACTTAATAAATAAACAAAAACGAAAAATCTACTTATTTCAACGAACATTTCAAACTAAATAACAGATTATGCACATAAAACGCTGAAAACAACCAAAGCAACAATAGTATTTTAATGAGGCTATTATTATTATCATTATTATTTTGCAACAAGTTAGCCCTCTCATAAATAGCACATATAAATGAATAACTAACTTGAACTAACTTAATAGGATTGAAGTGATATTTGGCTTAAAAAATCGGTCGCCTGGCAAAAAAAAAAAAAAAAAAAGCCTGACGATGTGCATTGGGCCGCGGCTCTCTGACGCCTTATTTTCTGGGCCCTGGCCTGAAAAGTTTGGGAACCCCTGCTATAGGCTACTAGACGAATATCAAGATGTATCCATCAGTGGACCAATTGCATGCTTTTGCAGAGGACAAGAAGCCTTCAGTCGACTCCTTCAGACATTAAGCACCCCCACAGCCCAAATGGAATGATAAAACAAATTTAAAATTGAAAAATTTTAATATTATACTTTTTTTTTTTTTTTTTTAAGTCGACCAATAGTCGACTAACGGCACATTTTTGCCAATCCTAGTCGACCATCCAAATCCTTAGTCGGGGACAGCCCTACATGATTGATACATTTTTATACATGATTAAGTAACAATTTATCTTTTCATTAGACATTTTTTTATGAGATTTTTTATGAGAAATATCTATACTAAACACAGTATTAAGACATAATTTACAGATAGGCAACAGGCAGCAGTGTGTAAGGTACAAGTCCTAGCCACTGAAAACAAAAATGAAAATGAAAAAACAAAAAACTAAGTCTATTGACTGTCCCTCTATAAGTTACATTTATAAATCAGGTCTAATGTCAAGGTCCTCATTGAGTCCTGTTGGTGCCATAGTTTTAAGATAATGGATCCACCATACTTCTCTCCTCAGTAGGAGATTATCTATATCTCCCCCTCGACCCTCGTCTTGGAAGATGCACTCTCTCTATTCCAAGGTATCTTAGTGATGAGCCATTGTGGTGTGCCTTTTTAAAATGTAAAGCTACTGGGCTTTTTTCATCCTCATTCCGTATCGTACTCCTGTGTTCAGCAATACGTGTTTTTAAAGCACGTGTTGTAAGCAATCTTCTTGGGTTTTATGACCTAGGCTTGATTGATTGATTGAAAACTTTATTAACAGATTGCAGAATGGGTACAGTACAGTACAGCTCAATACATACAATTGTTAAGGGGATGCAGACCTGAGAAAGACTTTCGTCTTGTTTACATCAGGGTCCCCCATTTTGAATTCATCATAACATATATGACATACACGACATACAGATAGACAGTACTGCTACATCTATACATTTATGACATACCAGATTTGCAAATACAGTACTGTTTGTGATACAAAAAAAGTCCAGAAAAGAGAGTATATACATTTGACGTAGAAACTGTACATTGGAGGAGGTTGGGTAGGTGGGGTGGGGTTGGGTGGGTGGGTGGGGGGGGACTGTACATTGGAGGTGGTTGGGTGGGTGGGGTGGGTAGGAGGGGTGGGTGGGTGGGGGACACTGTACAAGCAAAACTGTACATTGGAATATTGACAAAACCATACTTGGTCATTTACTGTACATTGGAGGGGGTTGGGTTAGGACATTTACAGGGGCCAGTTTCGAATTGCAGTCTCCCGTAGGTGTTCTTTGAGAGTGGTTTTGAAAGTGGGTAGTGATTCACATTCCTTTACGGCTGTGGGTAGGGTGTTCCACATTGATGTGGCATAATTGCAAAACGTGTTTAGTCCCTTGTTTGAGCCGAATCTGGGTTTAACATGATTTGTGGATCTCCCTCTGGTGTTGTGATCGTGGTATTCACTGACCTTTGGGAAGTATTTTGACATGTACATGGGTACCTTGGTCATGTAGTGTATCTTGTAGACCAGGCCCATTGCAAGTTGCTGTACTCTGTCGTCTACTCTAAGCCATCCTAGGGACCTAGGTTGTCAAAGTGGGCAGGGGTGAGGTGGGTTCTAGGAGTAAGGTCAAGCAGTAGTCTGACCATAGCTTTGAAAGTAGGTCATAAAACCCAAGAAGATTGCTTACAATCTACAAGAAACAAAACTACCTCTGTACAACCAAATTTTATTTACATACACTAATATACTGATACTGATGCGTTCTTGCGTGCTTTCAATATTGTGGTCAAAAGAAATTATGCTCTCCTCCTAACTCTACCCGACCTCCGTGAACTGTCAACCTCCGTGAACTGTCAACAACGGGGGAAAGAGAATAAAACTCCATAAAAACACTCCCATGTACCAACCACGCCCATATTGGTTCCTGACGTGACGCGGGAGGCTTATGGTTCCTGACAGGGAGCGATAGTGATTAAAATGTATGTTAGTTTTAAATCAGACTATCCTGATATGCCGCGAGCGACAGCGAACTGAGCGGCGATGTCGTTCCCCCCTCAAATATTTGCTCGCTGTGTCTCTAGTTAATACAGACACACTCGGACACGTGCCGCGTCATATCAGGACAGTGTCACGCGCGATTTCGTCTCCAGTTCGCTCGCTCGCTCCCTCCAGGAGGACAGGTGTTGTGCCAAAATCCTACCCCTTGTATGGAAGCAAATGAGTGCCAGAAGTATTTGAATTTAATCAGACACCGCATTTATAGCATTGAAAATAATAACTTTGAAAACATGTATCTGAATTTGAAAACATGTATCTGAATTTTTTCAGACACCGCATTTTTGTATCTGAATTATTTCAGACACCGCATTTATAGTTTCAGACACCGAATTTATAGCATTGCAAATAAATACTTTGAAAATCATGTATCTGAATTTCTTTGCTCCGAATTTACCTATGTGAAATAAAAATGCAGTGTTAATAAAACAATTCGAATGCATAATAAAATTCAATTTGACGCCAAAAAATAAATATTCGATGCATAATTGCGGTGTATGGAATTCGATGTAAATAACCAACATCCGGGTATCCAGCTGCAGAACCACAGAACCACCACAGCAGCAGCAGGCTGAGGCCCCTCGCTTCCATTGGCTGATTTGGGTCACGTGATTTGGGTCACGTGACCGTCCCACCCAATGGCTGAATTGGAGTATTGCACTGCGGGCATTGGCTGATGCACTGCGGGATTGATTGATTGATTGATTGATTGATTGATTGATTGATTGAAAACTTTATTAACAGATTGCAGAATGGGTACACGTGACCGCCACAGGCCCTGATTGATTGATTGAAAACTTTATTAACAGATTGTAGAATGGGTACAGTGACCGATTGATTGATTGATTGATTGATTGATTGATTGATTGATTGAAAACTTTATTAACAGATTGCAGAATGGGTACAGTGACGTCACAGGCCCGGATTGATTGATTGATTGATTGATCTGATTGATTGATTGAAAAGTTTATTAACAGATTGTAGAATGGGTACAGTGACCGATTGATTGATTGATTGATTGATTGATTGATTGATTGATTGATTGATTGATTGAAAACTTTATTAACAGATTGCAGAATGGGTACAGTGACGTCACAGGCCCGGATTGATTGATTGATTGATTGATTGATTGATTGATTGAAAACTTTATTAACAGATTGCAGAATGGGTATAGAGGTGTGATAGGTGTGATAGGTGTGATAGGTGTGAGAGGTGTGATAGGTGTGATAGGTGTGATAGGTGTGAGAGGTGTGATAGGTGTGAGAGGTGTGAGAGGTGTGATATGTGTGATAGGTGGGATCGGTGTGATAGGTGTGATAGGTGTGAGAGGTGTGATAGGTGTGATAGGTGTGATAGGTGGGATCGGTGTGATAGGTGTGATAGGTGTGAGAGGTGTGATAGGTGTGAGAGGTGTGATAGGTGTGATAGGTGGGATCGGTGGGATCGGTGTGAGAGGTGTGATAGGTGTGATAGGTGTGAGAGGTGTGAAAGGTGTGCGAGGTGTCCGATCACACCTATCACACCTCTCACACCTATCACACCGATCCCACCTAGCACACCGATCCCACCTCTCACACCTATCACACCTCTCACACCTATCACACCTATCACACCGATTCCACCTATCACACCTATCACACCTATCACACCTCTCACACCTATCACACCTCTCACACCTATCACACCTATCACACCTCTCACACCGATCCCACCTATCACACCTATCCCACCTATCACACCTATCACACCTATCACACCTCTCACACCTCTCACACCTATCACACCTATCACACCTCTCACACCTATCACACTGATCCCACCTATCACACCTCTCACACCTATCACACCTATCACACCTCTCACACCTATCACACCTATCACACCTCTCACACCTCTCATACCTATCACACCTATCACACCTCTATACCCATTCTGCAATCTGTTAATAAAGTTTTCAATCAATCAATCAATCAATCGGGCCTGTGACATCACTGTACCCATTCTGCAATCTGTTAATAAAGTTTTCAATCAATCAATCAATCCGGGCCTGTGACATCACTGTACCCATTCTGCAATCTGTTAATAAAGTTTTCAATCAATCAATCAATCAATCAATCAATCAATCAATCGGTCACTGTACCCATTCTACAATCTGTTAATAAAGTTTTCAATCAATCAATCAGATCGATCAATCAATCAATCAATCCGGGCCTGTGATGTCACTGTACCCATTCTGCAATCTGTTAATAAAGTTTTCAATCAATCAATCAATCAATCAATCAATCGGTCACTGTACCCATTCTACAATCTGTTAATAAAGTTTTCAATCAATCAATCAGGGCCTGTGGCGGTCACGTGTACCCATTCTGCAATCTGTTAATAAAGTTTTCAATCAATCGATCAATCAATCAATCCCGCAGTGCATCAGCCAATGCCCGCAGTGCAATACTCCAATTCAGCCATTGGGTGGGACGGTCACGTGACCCAAATCACGTGACCCAAATCAGCCAATGGAAGCGAGGGGCCTCAGCCTGCTGCTGCTGTGGTGGTTCTGTGGTTCTGCAGCTGGATACCCGGATGTTGGTTTTTTACATCGAATTCCATACACCGCAATTATGCATCGAATTTTTTACATCGAATTATATACACCGCAATTATGCATTGATTTTTATTTTTTTGGCGTCGAATTGAATTTTATTATGCATTCGAATTGTTTTATTAACACTGCATTTTTATTTCGCATAGGTAAATTCGGAGCAAAGAAATTCAGATACATGATTTTCAAAGTATTTATTTGCAATGCTATAAATTCGGTGTCTGAAACTATAAATGCGGTGTCTGAAATAATTCAGATACAAAAATGCGGTGTCTGAAAAAATTCAGATACATGTTTTCAAATTCAGATACATGTTTTCAAAGTTATTATTTTCAATGCTATAAATGCGGTGTCTGATTAAATTCAAATACTTCTGGCACTCATTTGCTTCCATACCCTTGCCATAATTTTACCGACGGTAGATGAGTCATTTTATTGTATTGAGTGTACACACACACATTGAGTGTGTGTGATACAGTGGTGTGGGGCACCACTGTAATATAACGGGTATCACACACACTCAATACAATAAAATGACTCATCTACCTTCATCAGGATGTATAGTGATTTGTCAGCATGTGGCGACAATATAAGCAGCAGAAATGTTTGAGTTTGAGTAAACTTTCCACCTCAAACCAACAGTAGCTCCCCACGCTGCACCTCGAAGCCATGAAGACCACCTGTCTCCTCTGTCTTGTAGGCCTGTTAGTGATGCAGACTATGGTGATCTATGCAAATCTGCTGAAAGAGATTGAATTTGAAGCGGGAAAAAATACTTATCCAGAGCAGGTAAGACATAATGGTTCACTGATAAAAAGTACACAGTATGTTGTGACTTTTTGATAGTAATATAATTTGAACAGCTTGAAATATCATTTATTATTGTAGCAAACGGTGTGTAAACGAATTGGCATAAATATGTTCTATAATAGCCTTAATGGATATTCACGTTAAATTGTTTATCATATTGTTTAGAATAAACGTACATTATAGGCTATATTCTGTAACGCACCATTTTTGCCCCCAGTGGGCAGTCAGTTGGGCGCAGGCATAGGCCCCACGCTCCAGCGTTAATTAGAGACGCGTGCCGCCTGTAAAAGGGTGTGTTTGATCCTTCGGGAGAAGTGACAGTTTGTTTGTTAGAATAGAAGCCATGCCTCGCTGCTGCTCTGCCTAGAGAAACTTGTAAAGGGAAAACCAAATTAAACAAAATGGATTTGAGAACTACATTGCTACCTCCTGGTCATGAATGAAACCTGAAGAACAAAAACTGTGAAATATGAATAATCATATGTGTTTTAATAAGAAGAGGATCTGGAACAGTTTATTGTGCAAACACAGTATCACCCCTTGAGACAGTAAAGTATTTTTGAGTCATGCTCTTGTAGTCTATTGTTGATGTGTCAATTGTAAGTGCATTGTATAATGGAATTCCTATCTTGTAACAGGCCATGCTGTCGAAGAAGGTGCCAAAGATATGTAATGCTTCTAGTGTCCAGAAATGCCCAGTAAGTCCAAAATGATGGTTCTTTTATTAATCATACAATTTCTTGACTTTCAGACTTGAAGGTGTTTGCCTTCAAGATGGAGCTTCACTGATGCTTCTTGTCTTATTCAGTCCTGTCGTATGATGTTGTAACTGATCTCTCTCATTTCTCCCCCCAGTCTGACCTCTTCTGCTTGGCGGAGAAGAGTTTACATGGAGTTCACGCCAAACTCACCGACCTCCTGCACATTTACAACAACAACAAGGTAAGGAGGAATTAAATCTGTCATCTAGAAGTCACTGAATAACGGCAGTCTGCTCAACCTGTTACAAAATCATGCTTCATAATAATAATAATAATAATAATTTCTTACATTTATGCAAAAATATGCAAAAATATGCAATAATTACCCATAGGAACCCCCTTCTGGCCGACTTTAAATTACCCATGTGCTAAGCAGGAGTGCAAAATCATAATATTATAATAATACTATAATAATAAATATAATCATACTGTACATACATCAGATTAGCATATTACGTAGTAGCTCATTATATATATTCTATTTAATCATTTGTCAGTGGCTCGGGAGGTAGAGCAGTTGTCTGGTAATCCGGAGGTTCCCGGTTTGATTCCCGCTTCTCCTAGGCAGCGTGTTGAAGTGTCCTTGAGCAAGACACTTAACCCCTAACAGCTCCCGATGTGCAGGTTGGGCACCTTACATGGTTGTCTCGGAGTCGGTGTGTGAATGTGTGAGTGAATAGGTCAAATGTGAGGAACAAATTGTAAAGCGCTTTGGATAAAAGCTGCTATATAAATGCACCATTTACCATTGTAAATCACATTGTCACACTGTATATTGTTTTTTTTTGCACTTTACTGTTACCTTGCTCTCTGGTTGGATGCCAAATTATTTTCATTGTACTGTACGTGTGCTGTACAATGACAATTAATTCTTTTTTTTGTATCAATTTTTTCTCCCCATTTTCTATTTTTCTCCCATCCCAATTTCGTATTATCCAATTCTACCCTCCCCTGTCTCGAACGTTGCTAGACCATGCCTCCCACTGGTCGGCTGCAATGTGGACGAAGCCTTGCATCACGTGTCCCCTCCGGTACTCGAGGAAGCAGCCGTCGCATCTTTTCACCTGAACAGCGTGATCTCTCAGCGGCGAGGAGTAACGCGTGGGAGGCTCACGCTGCCCCCGTTGCTTCCTGATTCTGCTGTACAGGCGCACCAACCGACCTGTAGGAGTCGCTGTCCACAACGTCCGATCGCCACCCACCAGCTTCCCAACCCCTAATACTGCCAATTGTATTAGTATGAACGACCAGCCAAGCTGGTAGCAATGCCGAGAGCTGGGCTCGAACCCAGCATCTCCTGCGTTAGTGGCGAGCGTCTTGCTCACTGCGCCACTTAGCCGCCCTAATGACAATTAATTCTAATCTAATCTGATCTAATCTAAAATCAAATTCATGCTTGTACCCTTGTGGTGCAGCTTGCGACATACCATTCTATTTACAGTTGTTGAACACCTTGGTGTGCTTTGATGTCCGATATGAGGATTAGATTAGGAATAGGATGAGGTCGGTCCATTAGGGTAGAGCACGGCACGAGTTTGATTCCCCTATGTTGACAATGGGACTGTGAAGCATATTGAATAAAAGCGTCCACCAAATGGCATAGAATGTTAACGTTTGTGATTGTTCTGTTTCAGGAAGCGAGTAATTGCACAGTGAGGCGGGACAAGAAAGATTACCTGAAGAGAATACTGAGAAGACTTGAACACTGTGCCCACAAGAGGAGGATAGAATTCAATACAACATTGATTGATTGAAAACTTTAATGAACAGATTGCAGAATGGTTACAGTACAGTACAGCTCAATACACACAATTGTTAAGGGGATGCAGACCAGAGAAAGACTTTCGTCTTGTTTACATCAGGGTCCCCCATTTTCAATTCATAATGAATTGTACTTTGACTTTATTGCAAAAGGTCATATTTATTTTTTATCCTCAAAAAGTAATTTTTGTACTATTTATATTTATGCATCAATAAATTATATATTTACATAATGATTTGTTTTCTTTTTTGTTTTACGCATCAATAATAATAATAATAATAATAATAATAATAATATCTTGGATTTATATAGCGCCTTTCAGGAGACCCAAGGCACTTAACAGGAGGGGGCAGCTAGGGGAAGGGGATCAGGAGAACAACGTAACAACAAAGTAAAAAAAGAAAAGAAAATGATTACTTAGTAATTTGTTGCATTCATACATAGGAAACATAGGAAGCATAGGAAGGGTGAGAGGAAGCATAGGAAGGATGTTAAGAAACATAGGAAGGGTGAGAGGAAGCATAGGAAGGACAGGAAGGATGAAGGGTGATAGGAAGCATGTTAGGAAGACATAATTTACAGATAGGCAACAGGCAACAGTGTGTAAGGTACAAGTCCTAGCCACTGAAAACAAAAACGAAAATGAAAAAACAAAAAACAAAGTCTATTGACTGTCTCCCTCTATAAGTTACATTTATAAACCAGGTCTAATGTCAAGGTCCTCATTGAGTCCTGTTGGTGCCATAGTTTTAAGATAATGGATCCACCATACTTCTCTCCTCAGTAGGAGATTATCTATATCTCCCCCTCGTCTTGGAAGATGCACTCTCTCTATTCCAAGAAGGTCCAGGGTTCGATTCCCGCTTGGGGACCAGGTTTCCATGATGCCAGGTACCCAGGTGGGGTATCTCCCGGGCCTTTCTGTGTGGAGTTTGCATGTTCTCCCCGTGCTCGCAAGGGTTTCCCCCCGATGAGATAAACCCAATGGAAAAACATGCACAACAACAGATCGCTAACGCTGTGGCGTCCTTGACGAAGACGGGCAGGAGCACATGGATTGGTCTCCTGGCGCGGCCCTCGCCGACGCCTGTCTGCTCCCGGCTGCCCTTGGGGGGAAGGGCGACGGGATGGGTTAATTGCAGAGACGAATCGCATCGGCGATCCTACAAGAGACAATGCATGCGTGTGTGTTCCGGTGTGTGTGTGTGCTAACCGTGTGTGTGAATCGCTAAACATTGAGGATAATTGCATGCCAATTAAAGACCTCTGAACAGGTCCTGCATTATTATTATAAAAGGTATCTTAGTGATGAGACATTGTGGTGTGCCTTTTTAAAATGTAAAGCTACTGGGCTTTTTTCATCCTCATTCCGTATCGTACTCCTGTGTTCAGCAATACGTGTTTTTAAAGCACGTGTTGTAAGCAATCTTCTTGGGTTTTATGACCTACTTAGAAGATTGCTTACAATCTACAAGAAACAAAACTACCTCTGTACAACCACATTTTCTCTGCCTTCTTAGGAAGTACAGTCGTTGGTGGGATTTTTTAATGATATGTTGGGTGTTGTGAGCCCAGGTGAGGTCCTCGCTGATGTGGATACCGAGTGTTGCGGCAGTAGACTGTCATAGACAGGTCGTGCCGAGGGGCTGAGTAGAGGAGTTCAAACAATTGACGCGCATCGTGAAATAACTCCGTTCCACGTCCAGGAAATACTTTTGAGGCTTTTATTCTTTCGCTTCATGAGACAAACAAAATACCCTTATTTACATACACTAATATACTGATGCGTTCTTGCGTGCTTTCAATATTGCGGTCAAAATAAATTATGCTCTCCTAACCATAGGCGGCGGGTCTATAAGGCCAGGGGGGGCTATGCCTACCCAGAATATTATGCTGGGAATTTTTAAATGTATATATAATATATGTGTGCAGGCTGCTGGGTATTGTGTGTCTTGTGCTGCAGCCCGCTGGCCGAGGTGTCAACGAGGTGTCAGTTGGCTACAGCGTTTAACATTCCAGGTACAGGCAGTAACCAATCAGGCTCAGGTTAAATAATGTAGCCAATCACATCATGCTGATCAGCCTGATCCCGCAGTAAAGCAAACATCTGCGTTCCGAATCTCCGCCCGCCAATCGCTTTGTAGCGAACACCAGCACGCTATTTCGAGTCAAATTTCAAAAAGCTAAATGGATATACGGTATTTTCCCAAGGCATATAAACAAAGTAATTTAGAAGCTGCACCGGGTTGGCCCTGGGCATAACTACACGGATCACCTGAGGCTGTATGTTGCTTTATCTTGGCAAACAAGGGCTTGCTCTAGTAAGAGGACATGATGAGAGTCAGAGTTCATCAAATCATGGAAACTTTTTAGAGCTACTGTATGTACATTGTTTTCAAAGCATGAGATCTAAATTACGAAAGACGTTCCCTTTATTGCTGTCAGCACTGCAACTTGTGATTCAAGTTGTGAACGGTCTTTCTCAGCAATGAGGCACATCACATCCAAAAGAACAACAATGCGCCAGTCTGCTTCACATTGAAAGTGATCTCACAGACAAAGTGAATGCAGAAAAGATCATTGATGCCAAGAAAGACGAAACGTCGCATTTTGCTGCATTAAGGTAAGACAATGGTTAATCTATTATTGGATGCCTTCATTTGAACACTTAATTTGCACTGTGTATTGACAAAAAAGGAAACATTTTGCGAGCTCAGCGCTATATAGCCTATCCTAATGTCCGGTTCACGCGCCGCCTATGGGTAATGGCCAGCTGTCATTCACTTAATGCAATAATAGCTGCACGGGTTGGGCTTAACAATATAATTATCCAATCAAAATAGGCTATTTGAGTTTAAAAAAGACGGGTCGTGAGACGGAGCGCACTTGATTGATTGGCGTTCACATTGTGTTGACTGACAGCCTTGAAATCCAATCAGAGAATGCCTGCGGACCTGCACCTGGACTGGCGTCAATATGTTCTAGATGTTTCATCATCTCACGTGTGCAATTTGCCTGGAAAGAGACTGGAGTGAAGAAGAACATTCATTTGCCTAATATAATCATTCATATTTTAAGATCTTTATTCAATTGTTGAACTTCATCAACTTATTGTGCACTGCATCGTTTGATGATATATATATATATATATTTTTTTTTATCTCAGTTGAAGACAGTTGTGTAGTTCTAACTAACTTGTTGTAGCTAGCTAATAGCTATATTAGGTAATTATTTTTGCAAAGAATTATGGATGCTGCTCCAAACATCGTAGATTGGATCCTACGGGAATCTTTTCACACATTCTCCTATGAAGAAAAGCTGAGAGTAAAAGCAACCGGGAGACCAAAACCTAACATCAACTTGAGTCAACTACTTGCGTCGGGACAACATCGTTTTCAACCAGCTAAGTATGACAAGGTGCTGTGGTTAACTGGGAGCATGCAAACCAATCGCACGTATTGCTGGCCGTGCATCATGTTTAAGTCTGCTGCTGTAGGTTTCGGGTGTTAAAAGTTTGCAAGAGAGGTACGAAGCACGGCGTCATGGCTATTGTTTACACTTTCCATGGGAATGGGAGGATTAATGCATGTGTCTCGAGACGGAATATTCAACGGAAGATGAGATCGGTCGAGTTGGCAATGCTTTTGTGTTGATTGAATCGCTTGGGACGAAATATCGAAGGATGGATTTTATTTACAAGTGATCTGAAGGGACTGGGACACTATTTCCTCTAAAGAAGTACATCAAATGGTAAGTGGATTTAAAATATATATATATATTGGGCAGCTGCGTCCAGTGTGTCAGTGACGTGCGTGTGGCTGAAATGCGTGCGTTTACTTTTGAATTACCAACGTAATTGTCCTTTTAAGTGTTACATAAAACCCATCTGTGGCCTCGTGCAGAGGAAGGTGGTAAATACATGTTAGACGAGAGGAGACTGAGGAAGGGATGCTATGTGTCTGTCTGGTCACCAGCTGTTCCTGAAGTCTGGGGCCAGGCGGATGTTTCTCAGGAAGTTTGTCAGAAGGTTATGGGAAGCTCCTTCAGATAAAATCGGTTCCTGAAGTAATCAGGTGTTGTGGCTGATGTTTGACTGAGAGGCTGAGGTTCAGCAGCTTGTTTTCACTTATTCACGTTTCCCTCGATATTCCAATGTACAGTTTTGCTTGTACAGTTGTACAGTTTCCCCCACCCCGCCTACCCCCCCCCCCCCACCCACCCAACCACCTCCAATGTACAGTTTCTACGTCAAATGTATATACAATTTTTTTTAGACTATTTTTGTATCACAAACAGTACTGTATTTGCAAATCTGGTATGTCATAAATGTATAGATGTAGCAGTACTGTCTATCTGTATGTCATGTGTGTCATATATGTTATGATGAATTGAAAATGGGGGACCCTGATGTAAACAAGACGAAAGTCTTTCTCTGGTCTGCATCCCCTTAACAATTGTGTGTATTGAGCTGTGTATTGTACCCATTCTGCAATCTGTTTATAAAGTTTTCAATCAATCAATAAATCAATCAAAGCAGCCAGCAATCACAGCACGTAAGTTTCACCACGGACATATGGACCTGTGATGTTTGTTTGGTTTATTTTATTCTTTTTGAGGCGTGCTGTCCTAAAAATGCCAAGTAATAGTTGTTTCATGGACCAAGACCACAACAGTCTCCTCTCCTATAGCGTCAAATGTTTTATCTGCTGACAAAGCACAATACCTGTTGGTTTTTAGTTCACTCATTGTTCAGGGAAACACATTGTTAATGACATTGACGGATTGTGAATTTTGTGATTGACTCAAATTATATTTATTTGGAAAAATAGATATAGTCACTTTATTTGAAGAGTCAAAACTGTTCTCTTGGCTTTGTTTTGTTCATAGTAGTAACGCTCATCATGTCATGATAAATCTGGTTAGGTCAAAACTACAGGAATATACATTAAAAAGAAAAAGGGTAGTTGTTATGATTACAGTGCATCGCAGTCACGAATGGGGCTAGGTGACTGCTTGGTTTGACTGGCCGCCGAGCCATACTGTACATGTTGACTGCTTGGTTTGACTGGCCGCCGAGCCATACTGTACATGGTGACTGCTTGGCTTAAATATTAAAAAAAATATTAAAAAAGAATATTATATATTAATAAAAAGTTTTAATACATTATTTTTTAATAATTATTTTTTTGGCATCCTCTGTTATTTTACCCACGCGACGCCACTGCTTCCGCCACCAAGGCACTTCAACTAACATACAGAACGCAGGGGCTTTGTTACATTTTGGATGCTTTTGGATTGTGGTTGAACAGAAGAAATGTTATATCTTGGAACAAACATAATGTTTATGTTGGCTCACTGACACTGATGGGAATAACTACTTGGCTATCATAATTGTGTATCGTATGACAGTGTCATTCGCATCGTCATGAATACATACATTCTCTTTGCAAGATCTGTGTTAACTGTAAAAAAGATGGATGCACAAAAAGGTTCAAAGCAAAGTTAAAACACCAGCATACCCCCCCCCCCCTATGAGGATGATTCATACACACACACACATCTGTATTTACTGTGGTATCGATATTGAGAACGAGTTTCATTTTATGTTTTATTGTCCACTATACTATACCGGATCTCCTCCCTGGTAAACAAGAATACCCTGAAGACTCTGGCAGGAGCACTCATTCAAGGGTACTACGACTATGCGTGCACCTCATGGTACCAAAGCACCTCAAAGGCACTAAAAACCAAATTACAAACATCTCAAAACAAGCTAGTCAGACTACTGCTTGACCTGACTCCTAGAACCCACCTCACCCCTGCCCACTTTGACAACCTAGGATGGCTTAGAGTAGACGACAGAGTACAGCAACTTGCAATGGGCCTGGTCTACAAGATACACTACACGACCAAGGTACCCATGTACATGTCAAAATACTTCCCAAAGGTCAGTGAATACCACGATCACAACACCAGAGGGAGCTCCACAAATCATGTCAAACCCAGATTCGGCTTAAACAAAGGACTAAACACGTTTCGCAATTATGCCACATCAATGTGGAACACCCTACCTAAAGCTGTAAAGGAATGTGAATCACTACCCACTTTCAAAAGCACTCTCAAAGAACACCTACGGGAGACTGCAATTCGAAACTGGCCCCTACAAATGTCCTAACCCAGTTGTACAGTAAATTACCAAGTATGGCTTTGTCAGTAATCCAATGTACAGTGTACTGTACAGTGTCCCCCACCCACCCCCTACCCAACCCCCCACCTCCAATGTTTGGCCTCTGATGGTGTGCATGGTGTAGCTTAGAAACCATGGAAGGTGATTATGTTCAATTGTTGTTTTTGGTGTCTTATAATCCCGTAAGGGATGGGTCGTCGGACATGACATGAAAATAAAATGTCATTCATTCACACACACACAAGAGCAACGTTGACAACATCAACAGCCAGGTATTAATTAAAAGCTATTACCTTCAACCGGAAGCGTGGTGTATCAGACATCAGTCTTTGAAGTTGAAATGTGTGTGTAGGTAGAGATCATAAAGACAAGTTATACTTGGGGACCCTGATGTAAACAAGACGAAAGTCTTTCTCTGGTCTGCATCCCCTTAACAATTGTGTGTATTGAGCCGTACTGTATTGTACCCATTCTGCAATCTGTTAATTAAAGTTTTCAATCAATCAATCAATATCCAGTATATATGGAAAATATACCAAAACCTTCTGTTGACATCAGTTTAAACTTTCTAGTACTTTGGAATTGTTAGCCGTTGACTGTGAGGAAACACGCGCACACACACAGTTCTACTAATTCACAACAACTTAGAGTATTTAAGAAAAAAAGACTTTATTTGTGACTTATTAACAAAACACATAACCAGATTGATGAAATAAGAAGAGCACTATCATCACCTTTACAATGGTAAGCAGGTGTACAAAAAGGTTATTAACAGATCTCGCCCCGTCGGTCGACTGCGTGGCGCCAGCCAGAGGGAACATTCACTTAAGACACAAGCAGAGATACATCAACTTATTTTTTTTCAACTATTTTCTCGCTTTTATCTTTATTATTATTTTTTTTATCTTTTTTTTCCTACTGGGTAAGGAATAAATATGGAGGGTGAATAAATGACTTCACAATACAGTGTTTCATTGGATCATCGTTTTCAAAGCTTAACACAAGTTAAAGGATTGATTTTTTTTTAAATGTATTATTTTTTATGAAAATCATAAAGGTATATAAACCAAAAAAAGGCATATCATAGCATAACACTACATTAGTATGTGTATCTAGAAGGTAGTTAAATAAATTTTGAACGGGATAAAACAATTTGATCTCTAAGTTTTCCCATACATTATTCTTTGTGGATCTTGTGTGTACGTGTTGTGCAGGTATCTGTATCTGTATGTGTGTTTCTTTGAGAGTGTTATATATTCACGTAATACTCAATGTCTCAGTGGAGAACAACATAATCTACGGTATGCATATTATACATGATGTATCAATCTGTATCGTTTTGTTTTTCCTTTGCTTATAACATGCAAACAGCCACTTGGTGATCTGACAGCACGAAATCACACCTGAAGAGGGAGGGGAGAGAGAGTGTGTGTGTGTGGGGGCGGGGAGAGGGGAGAGAGAGTGTGTGTGTGTGTGGGGGCGGGGGGAGGGGAGAGAGAGTGTGTGTGTGGGGGCGGGGGGAGGGGAGAGAGAGTGTGTGTGTGTGTGTGGGGGCGGGGGGAGGGGAGAGAGAGTGTGTGTGTGTGTGTGGGGCGGGGGGAGGGGAGAGAGAGTGTGTGTGTGTGTGTGGGGGCGGGGGGAGGGGAGAGAGAGTGTGTGTGTGGGGGGAGGGGAGGGAGAGATACAACAGCACTAAAACCACATCTCTACTCCCGTTGTGACTGACTGGTAATACAATCGTCTGAGAGGAAACACTGAGGTGAGTGGCATCCTGGGTTCCATTCCAATCTTGGCCACAGTCATTTGTTTCTGTATAGCGCAGACCCCCGGATTTGTTTCCAATGGGCCCCGGGACGTGGGTTTTGACCCGGTGTCTGGGCCCAGTTAATGCCGCACTGTGTTTTCCACATCCCAACAACAGGGCCGCCGTCGCGTGACAGCGTCCGCCGATGGCAAAGAAAAACGAAAAGTCCTTTTTAATTTCAATCATCTTGACAACTTTCCATTCTTGGCAGAAGTATTTGCCGTTTTTTTTCTTGCTTGCCTTTCGTTTTAGTTTTAAAAGGAGCAGAGGCTCCACACGGAGAGACACTCGGTCCCCGCAGGAGGCTGGCATACATTTTTGATGACGAGGCGCAGACTTGCTGCATTTAGGGTTCGACACGGAGGACCTGTGGTTCTCGTGAGCGGACGCCGGTCCGCAGGCACCTTATCAGAACAACGGCGCCTCGCGCCAAAGCCGAGCATTTCTTTAGATTCCTTTTATTGTTAATGTTACACAAGGCCATTTAAATGTTTCTCTATCCCTCCTAGTTACACACAGTCCTCCACACATGTATTTCATCAGAGGGGTCAGAGTGCAGAGCCCCTGGAGCAGTTTTGGGGTTCAGTGCCTTGCCCAAAGGCACTTAGGCAGAGACGGTGGGCACCATAGATGTAATACCAGCCACCATTCAGTCACCCATCAGTCACCAGATTACACCCTGCTTTCTGTGGCGGGGATCTAACCGGCAACCTTTCGGGTTACTGGCCGACCTCTATAGGTCATGCTGCCTAAGTGCCCTGCATCAACTTTGGGAGTTCTGAATAAATGTGCCGGTGTTTCTCCCAGTAACAGGGAGAAATACACATTTTAACAGCCATAATAGTCATCATCTCATGCCCCATCGCTACGTCACTCCGGTACGCCGTAAACAGACCAGGTCGGGTGATCCTTCCATCATCAGCCATCCCTTCCCAACGCTGCCGAGCTCAGCTCGCGCACCACAACCCAAATAACCAGAACTGCTGCCGCTTAAATGACTGTCTGTGCTGGAATTGGACTGAACAGTAATAATTGTTATCAAAAAGGAAGGTACTGGAGCACACGGATCATCTTTAGAAACATTTTAATAGGGTGCGAAAAATCACTAACGTTTCAACACAAATTTCTTTTGTTATTTTGGACCCTTTCACTACCACTCTACCAAAGGGTTAACCCTTTCACTGCAACACTACAGAAGGATAACCGTTTCACTGCCACACGACAAAGGGTTAACCCTTTCACTACCACGCTACAGAAGGTTAACCCGTTCACTACCACACTACAGACGGTTAACCATCTGCAGTGTGGTAGTGAAAGGTTAACATTCTGTAGTGTGGTAGTGAAAGGTTAACCATCTGCAGTGTGGTAGTGAAAGGTTAACCTTCTGTAGTGTGGTAGTGAAAGGTTAACCATCTGCAGTGTGGTAGCGAAAGGTTAAACTTCTGTAGTGTGGTAGTGAAATGGTTAAGATGATCCATGTGTACCTTCCTTTTTGATGACCACTATGGTCCAAGTCTGAGTAGCACCGGTCCTCATCTGAACAGGTTTAGCGTGTGAACTCTCTGAAGTTTGAACAAGAAATTGCTACTTTATCTCTTGTGTCCTTCTCTCACCTCTCTAACTCTGTCTCACCTGTTCTTCGGTACGCAGCAGAACATCGGTCCACTTCATTGCTCGCCTCTCTGAGTTCCCTGTACTGCCATGTGTACCTACAACCGACGGGAGGGGGGGCACGTCTAATGAAAAGAGGAGTGAAAACCGCAGGACACTGCGTTCTCCTTCGAGGGAATCAAACCAAGTGATTTCTCCGAAACCACGTGGATTTGAAGGGGGGGATGGGCAACGGGGGAGGAAACAGGAAGCAGCGTGCGAAGCGACTCCTACGGGCACTGAAGCGGCGGGTGAGCTGGCGGGGGGGACAGGGGTGTTGGGGACACATCTATTGAACATTCAACAACAGAAGCTAGAGGGATCCGGCTGGAACAGAACGGAAGCAACGAGCAACTTTCCTTGCCGTTATATTTTACACGCTCATGGAACAGATGGCAACGCCATAGGCCTCGGTCTAGCAGCTATATGGGGGGGGGGGGGGGGCAGATCTGCAGTGTCCAGAAAGGTGTGTGTGTGTGTGTACTCTGCAGTGTGGTGTGTCTGTGTCTCTGTGTGTGTGTGTGTTCTGTAGGACTGCTTGTGTGGGCGGATAACACTGGGTTTAAGGCGCCTTAGACCTATGCCATGTTCTATGAGAGAAGGCAGGGTGTGAGGTCCTCCTCTGCACTGTGCCGTCACACTGACACACAGCTCTTATTATAACGTGTGGTCCCGAGGCTGATCCCAGCCACCACATTCTCTTAACAATGCTAATCTCACGGTACTATACATACATGTCGAGCGCCCCCCTGTTAAAACTTTTTTGTTTTTATATTTTGTACAAAAAGAAAAGAGAAATGTATTAATTTATACATAAGTTATTATACCTCCTTGTTTTTGAAGACGAAAGCCACTTCATGTCAAATTGACATCCTATCCACTTGCAACAAGGCAAACAAAGGAGCCAGGAGCAAGGTTCCTACACATTTCTTTCCTTATTCAATTCCATGATATATAGTGCAATTTCGATGACAATTACAAATATTTGTCACAGTATATGTTCCAGTGTCCTTTCTTTTGTTGATTTGGCTAGCTACAGTTATCAAAAAGGATTCATGGAATCAGATTTGTTATTTCAGTTAGTGTCCCTTAATGGTAACTAGACCTACGGTGTTAGGAGCCAAGGTTGACATTAAACACTCGACCAGCTGAACAAACAAGAACACAAAAAACATTCTGAACACGTTTCATTGACATTTCCAAAAACGTTTTCAATGTTTCTGTGACTTTTCCAGATTTTCCGTTATATCATGGAAGTAGGAACCTTTCAGAGGATGGAGCAAAGACAGATATGCCAATGTGAGCAGATAAGGAGATCGGCCCTTTCTCAAATCCAAGGAAATATCCAAATTAAGTAGCATTTATAGTAACAAAGTTTTAGCGCTGCCTCATTCTGGTATTTTGGGTAGAAAAGGGCTTTAAATTGTTCGTTTTTATGCTGCTGTGGTTATGACACTCTGGGCAGCGTGGAGATACCAGAAGACAGTGTAATTCAATCTTTTCAAAGATATCTGTTTTTCTGTTACCTACGCTCAAATCAAGGTACCTTACAAGGACAGTTCCTTGCAAGGTGTCAAGGTGAAAGGAAGCTACCTTCTCAATGAGAAAAAGCCATAGTGTAGTCTCAGATAGGTGTAAGGCTCTAACATAGTCTCACGGCACATACTGTAGTAATAAGTACAGGGCAGATACGTGGATGGACAGTCCATTGCCTTTCATACTCCTCAACCGTATCGGCTCTTTGATCAACATGCACGCTGGCCGAGCCATATCATGTATGACACCAGCACACTGCGACGCAAACGCTTGGTATGCATACAACGGAGTGGTGCACAGACCGCCGAGGTGGACCGTCCACTGAGGTCTGCTATGGCCTCACTGTAGTCCAAGTGGACGGCCAGTCCTGCTATGCTATGGCTGGACTATGAAAGGGAGTTTAACAGTGATGAATGTGCTATCTGGCATTATGGAGGACCACTGCCATTCGAGTGCTTGATTCAAGGAAGGGGGCGAGACGGCAACGTTACTGTTGTGGAAAAGCTATTCTAGTCCAATATTTGTGATCCTTTGTTAATTTGATTTGGAAACGCCATTTTTCCTCTCGAAAATGTCTGGCTTTTGAGAGCCTTATATTTTGTCACAGACCCAGAAAAACGGCAAGAAACATTGCTTGGCATGTTTTGATGGTGTGTAGAGGAGCCAGACCTCCTCTAATGGGGGGCTTGGCCGGTTTACAATGTCTATGCAAATATGCCAGAGGGAGGCTCTCTCTTATAGGGAGGCTTCTAGAATATGCATTTGGCTCTTGTCATTTGGACAGTAGTTTGTTGGAGCTGCCCCTTCTTCACCTCTATTCCTCCCCGTCATCCTTTCCTTTATCCTTCTTATCCTTCTTTTCCTTCTTCTTCTTTTTCTTCTTCTTCGCTTCGTCCTTCTTGCCAAAGCTTATGAACTCGCCCTGGCCTTCCACCGTGCTGGGCTCGTGGCGGATGGAGATGATGGCGGGAGAGCCTGGTATGATGAAGGCTTCGGGAGGGATCTCCCCGGTCTTCAGGGCCTGTGGCGGCCCGTAGCCCGGCCCGTAGCCTTGCCCGAAGCCTGGACCGAAGCCTGGCCCGTAGCCTTGCCCGAAGCCTGGCCCATAGCCTTGCCCCATGCCTGGCCCAATCATGCCCGGCCCAATCATGCCTGGCCCGTAGCCCGGGCCGTAGCCGGCTCCTGCGCCGTAGCGGAAGTGCCAGCTGTTACTGTCCACACCGGCTCCCACCGGGGGCGACAGCTCACCGCCCTCACCGTCTAGTCAACAGATGTGGAGAAGAGAAAAGAGAAAACAACATCACGTTAGTCATTACTTTGAAATGTCCTCATACGAATCATGCTCGTTCCTCGACTAAGTGTCCAGAGAACTTCCAGAGATCATACTTTAGGCATTCAGGTTCTTGTTAAAAAGACACAACACAGAATAACTGGAATAACAATTAGGGAGAAAGAGCAGTGGACTCCCTCACAAATCCCCAGATTGAAAGGGAAATCTGAGTCAAAGTGAACGATTAACCTTCTCCCACACTGACGACTACTGCCGATGTGCCCTGGGGCAAGGCACTGAAACTGCTCAGTGGCCAACCATAGAAGACGTGTGTCGGGAGTGTTAAACCGTATGAGTGTGTAGCAGGGCAATGACGGACAAGAGCATGTGCTCAGCAAATCTTCCCGGAGTAAGTAAAGGTCAAAAGAAAATAACATTGTCCAGACAAGGAGCGGGACAGCAGGAGGTTGGTCCTGCCACACCGGAGAGGAATGGCCTTTAAACCGGAGGGGATGTTTTAACACAGCAAGGTGACTAGGATTCATATGTTTTGGATGACAGCGACTCAGACCTCACCAGACTGAGACTCACACGGGGGGGTGGGGTGGGGGTGGGAAGGGGGGATATATCGCATCTCATCGGGTGATACAGTTGGGAGAACGAGTGAGAACCAAAGTGAACCTGCAGCGACTGGAATATGGAATTAACAAAGAAAATAAATGATCAAAGGGAGAGAGAGCTTTATGTAAACTAAGACACGGGGAACAGAATTAATTAGTTTGAGGTGAAGAAGAGGTGAAAAATTAAACAAAGCAAAAGAAAGACAGTGAGATAGGCAGAGAAAGAGTGATGGGAAGGGGCTGATCTGCAGACTTAGGGGCCTTTCTCACTCATTATATTAGTTTCCATTCCATTCCGTTCTAGCCCGTTCCGAGATCTAATGCGAACTTCCCCCCTCCCTCTCCCCCCTCTAGTTTGTGTACACACTGCAGTCTTGGTTCGCTCCGGGTTCTGTTTACGGTTTGCCTTTTGAGCGTTTACGCTTGCCGTAGGCGATGATGTCACGTTCGAAAATGTAAACAGGAAGTGTCTTAACACGACGGCGGAGACTGGATGCTGATATAAAATGAACAAATAACCAATAAATATGAAGTTATATTTGAACCTCTGTTGTCAAGCCTTGTCAATATAACCCACCCCATTTTATCACGAATGGATGGTGTTGTAGAGTCCGCTTTTGAGCGTTTTGCAGGCTTAACGATAACGCTAAGCTAACGGCTAACGCTAGTTAGCTTAGCCTTTTACTAGTAACATTGCTGCATCGATTATATTGAATGTCATTGATCTACTGGTCGACCACGGCCGACTGGTTGGGCACCACTGGTCTAATAGAAATAAATGATTAGAACAAGAAAGTATAGTATACAGCAATGGCTAACGCTAAGCTAACGGCTAACGCTAGTTAGCTTAGCCTGTCCAGCAGCTAACATTATCCCATCGCTCGTGGCAATTATATTACATGTCATTGATCTACTGGTCGACCACGGCCGACTGGTTGGGCACCACTGGTCTAATAGAAATAAATGCATTCAAACAAGAAACTAATGTATAGAAATAGCATGGCAAACAAAAATTGCCAGGCCTAATGCGAGCCAGAAGTGCTGTGCTTTGTAACGTGGCTTCATGTTTTCATCCACTGAGCTGTGAGGTTCCACATGCTTGTTTTTGGTTGAGGTCTGAACTCTCAAATTGCCCATAAATATAGTTTTTGTGGGTACTGTCCAGTGTGGTTTTATCTGCCCAAAATTCAAGCAAGCATGACCGTAACGACGTTGTGTGTGTCACGCCCCCCGCTCCCACTGGCCCGATTCCGAAACCACCTAATCCAACTGTCCCAGGTTCAGCGGGGGGTAAAACGAATCAGCGCCGGTTCGACCCCAAAAAGGGGTGTGTCCGTCTGAGTGAGAACACTCCCCCCCGTTCCCGGGAGCAGTGATTCGATCCCAATAGGTGAGTGAGAAAGGCCCCTTAGTGCTCTCAGGCCTGCACCAGTCTCCCCTCTACACTGACCTGCACCAGTCTCCTCTCTACACTGACCTGCACCAGTCTCCTCTCTACACTGACCTGCACCAGTCTCCTCTCTACACTGACCTGCACCAGTCTCCTCTCTACACTGACCTGCACCAGTCTCCTCTACACTGACCTGCACCAGTCTCCTCTCTACACTGACCTGCACCAGTCTCCTCTACACTGACCTGCACCAGTCTCCTCTCTACACTGACCTGCACCAGTCTCCTCTCTACACTGACCTGCACCAGTCTCCTCTCTACACTGACCTGCACCAGTCTCCTCTCTACACTGACCTGCACCAGTCTCCTCTACACTGACCTGCACCAGTCTCCTCTACACTGACCTGCACCAGTCTCCTCTACACTGACCTGCACCAGTGCACCAGTCTCCTCTACACTGACCTGCACCAGTCTCCTCTCTACACTGACCTGCACCAGTCTCCTCTCTACACTGACCTGCACCAGTCTCCTCTACACTGACCTGCACCAGTCTCCTCTCTACACTGACCTGCACCAGTCTCCTCTACACTGACCTGCACCAGTCTCCTCTACACTGACCTGCACCAGTCTCCTCTCTACACTGACCTGCACCAGTCTCCTCTACACTGACCTGCACCAGTCTCCTCTACACTGACCTGCACCAGTCTCCCCTCTACACTGACCTGCACCAGTCTCCTCTCTACACTGACCTGCACCAGTCTCCTCTCTACACTGACCTGCACCAGTCTCCTCTACACTGACCTGCACCAGTCTCCTCTACACTGACCTGCACCAGTCTCCTCTCTACACTGACCTGCACCAGTCTCCTCTCTACACTGACCTGCACCAGTCTCCTCTACACTGACCTGCACCAGTCTCCTCTACACTGACCTGCACCAGTCTCCTCTCTACACTGACCTGCACCAGTCTCCTCTCTACACTGACCTGCACCAGTCTCCTCTACACTGACCTGCACCAGTCTCCTCTACACTGACCTGCACCAGTCTCCTCTCTACACTGACCTGCACCAGTCTCCTCTCTACACTGACCTGCACCAGTCTCCTCTACACTGACCTGCACCAGTCTCCTCTACACTGACCTACTTTCCGTCTGTATTTTATTCACATCAAACACAGGTCCTTGAAAGGAGATTCTGTTTGTTTTGCCTTCGCAGACTAATTATGAAATAACTAGTGCTGAAATGAATTCAAGCGCCGTCCCAAAGGGAAGTACAGCATTCTGAAAACAAACCCGGTAACCATGTCGAGTTGTCGAGACCAGAGGGGGGGGTTGTTTGGGCTAAACGAAAGTGTGTGTCTGTTCGTGTCTGTATGTACGTATGTGTATGAAATAGTGTGTGCGTGTTTGAATTAAAGGACAAAAAAACGATATAACAATATAACGTTGCACTTCCTCTTGCGACACGTTATCGATACACTGGCGCCAAGTATCGATATTTAAAAAATATATAATTATATATATATATTAGGGGTGTAATATATTTATTATTATTATTATTATTATTAAATATAATAATTTTTTTTTAATACTTAGTTCCACCTAGGCTTGCCGTGGTAGTCAGTGATACTGGTGTCATTCTGTGTTCAAGCATCCACTGAGTAAATTAATTGCCTACCGCCCCCACCCCCACCAGTGTGAGCTTTAAGTTTCAGTTTCACTTCTAGAGTAGATGTAACTTCCCATGAAGCAGAGAAAGAAGACTCTAGAGAAGAGATGACAACAATGGCAGAGGATTTATCAATATTTTGGATTTAAACACTGGAGCAGCTGGACTAGAGAGGAGCTCAGATGATCATTCCGGGAAAAGTATGTAGTGCGTTTGTCTTTTTAATCTCGGATCAACTGTGAGGGAAAGTCCACGGGAGAAAGTTGGTGTGTGTGTGTGTGTGCATGTAGAGTCCAGCCCAGTGCAGACTGCGCGGTTGTTAATTTGTTCTGTCCGCTTGTCATCATGCCTTTACAAGCTTCAACGTTGGTGCATCTAAATTTGCCGGCAATACAAGCTAAATATTCAATGAGATCAAAGTAAGCCAGTGTAAAGTAAAGTAAATATATTGAGCATACATTTGTAAAATGTGCAACCCTAGTTTCACCTATAGTGTCGTATGAGACGTATTCGTCGTATGGCTGGATGTACCGAACCGTGACGTCCGTACCGCGAAGTCGCGGGACGAATACACGTACCGTTACACCCCTAATATATATATACAGTATATATATCCCATTCTACTGCAATACAAATGATTGGAATGAGGTGAACAGAAAATGTTATCTTATTAGATCAAACATAATGATGTATATATTTTGATTGCAGATGCTAACAACGTTTTCTGTTATGGGCATAATTTATAGTAAAAAATAATCAAGTTGCAGTCGGTGTTATGGTTTGTAACCGACCCCAATCGCACAACACAAGACAGGTATGATGGTTTGCCAAGAAACAGATATTTATTGAGAGACAGGGAAAAAAGGGCACTGTCCCTTTAAGGGAGAACACAAATACAGGAATATAACAAGAGGGGAAAAACTAGGTGCCTTTAAGAGGCGGGCAGGAAAAGGGAACACTAAGGGAAGGTTAATGAACGCTAGGGGAAACATTAAAGGAAACGCTAGGGGAAGGTTAAAGGAACAGAGGAACTAGAGACTAGGAGATGTCGGGACAAGGAGAGCTAGGGAACAGGAGAACTGGGGACTAGGAGAACTAGGGACAAGGAACTAGGTGGAACTAGAAGGGGAGAACTTGGGACCAGGAACTAGGTGGAACTAGAAAGGGGAGAACTAGGGACAGAGGGGACTGAGGCCCACGGAGGCGGGCTGGGGACAGGGAGGAACAGGGGACTGGTGGGAAAACATCTGGGCCGCTCTGCAGAACAGAGGAGAGGGTTAATATTCAAAAGGGAACAAACAGAGCAGATGCAGAACAGTCCAAATAAACAAAGTAACAATATCTTCGTGTGACAAACACACTGGGGGAGAAGTAATGTCCAAAAATACTATCAAAGTGAGAACAAAAACAGAGTGGGAGATGAAATGTCCAAACTACTAACTAAGTGAGAACAAAAGAGGCATTACGCTGGGTGAGTGACATCACAATCAAAACTCACCCAGGCGTATGCGTAATGGTACAGGAACAGCAGCGGGACGGGGGCAAGAGGCATTACGCTGGGAGAGTGACATCACAATCAAAACTCACCCAGGCGTATGCGTAATGGTACAGGAAACGCAGCGGGAAGGGGGCAAGGGGCATTACGCTGGGTGAGTGACATCACAATCAAAACTCACCCAGGCGTATGCGTAATGGTACAGGAAACGCAGCGGGACGGGGGCAAGGGGCATTACGCTGGGAGAGTGACATCACAATCAAAACTCACCCAGGCGTATGCGTAATGGTACAGGAAACGCAGCGGGAAGGGGGCAAGGGGCATTACGCTGGGTGAGTGACATCACAATCAAAACTCACCCAGGCGTATGCGTAATGGTACAGGAACGCAGCGGGACGGGGGCAAGGGGCATTACGCTGGGTGAGTGACATCACAATCAAAACTCACCCAGGCGTATGCGTAATGGTACAGGGACAGCAGCGGGGCGAGGGCATCGCCACCGGGTGGCTGGCTGTCCGAGCCGAGGAACAGAGTGCTGGAACAGCGGCGGTGGCGAGGGTGTCGTCCACCGGGTAGCCGACTGTCGGAGCCGAGGAACAGAGTGCTGGAACAGCGGCGGTGGCGAGGGTGTCGTCCACCGGGTAGCCGCTGTCGGAGCCGAGGAACAGAGTGCTGGAACAGCGGCGGTGGCGAGGGTGTCGTCCACCGGGTAGCCGCTGTCGGAGCCGAGGAACAGAGTGCTGGAACAGCGGCGGTGGCGAGGGTGTCGTCCACCGGGTAGCCGCTGTCGGAGCCGAGGAACAGGGTGCTGGAACAGCGGCGGTGGCGAGGGTGTCGTCCACCGGGTAGCCGCTGTCGGAGCCGAGGAACAGAGTGGCGCGCCACACCTTGGTGTGCACGTCGGAACCGAGAGACGCCTCGGGGTGCGTCTGCGAGGAGGAGTGTGCCAAGCACGAGGATCCTTGGAAGATGCGCGTTGCGCGCTGGAGACTGGAGAGCGTGCCAAGCCCTTGAAGATGCGCGTTGCGCGCTGGTGACTGGAGAGCGTGCCAAGCCCTTGCAGATGCGCGTTGCGCGCTGGAGACTGGAGAGCGTGCCAAGCCCTTGAAGATGCGCGTTGCGCGCTGGTGACTGGAGAGCGTGCCAAGCCCTTGCAGATGCGCGTTGCGCGCTGGTGACTGGAGAGCGTGCCAAGCACGAGGATCCTTGGAAGATGCGCGTTGCGCGCTGGAGACTGGAGAGCGTGCCAAGCCCTTGAAGATGCGCGTTGCGCGCTGGTGACTGGAGAGCGTGCCAAGCCCTTGCAGATGCGCGTTGCGCGCTGGTGACTGGAGAGCGTGCCAAGCCCGAGGGTCCGGGAGATGCGCGTTGGTCTAGATGTGCGTCAGGACGAACAGCTGCGCTGGGGTCTGCAGTGGAGCGCTGGGGTGCCTCCCGTGGAAGTACAGGGAGCGCAGAACAGTCTCCTCCACAGGCTACGGCGACAGCAGACGAAGGCTGGAGCAAAACATCTCAAGGCTGGAGAAATCCATATACAGCATTGGTAGACCAGAGGATCTCCCGAAAGAGTCTAGATGTTAGAGAATATGACTCAGCATGAATACAACACGACCCCACGCCGAAACGAGGGGAAGAGCCCTGGTATTTAAAGCCCACAGGGGAACTAATTAGCCTGCCACCACAGGTGCGAGAGGTAATTGATAATAGTCCAGGTGTGGCCACTGAGAGTAAACGAGAGTAAAGAACGAGAGGGTGGGGGCTAGAGAGAGTGAGTGAGAAGGGAATTTCTAACAGTAGGCTTAAAGAAAACAGAGAAAGTTGGTGAGCAGCGGACAAAACCTCACAGTACCCCCCCCTCAACGGGAGCCACCTGGCGACCCAAAACAAATACAGACAGAGTGGCAGGGGGCAAAACAAGACAAAAACAAAAGGTACTGGCCAAGCCAGCAGGGGAAGCCACCACAAGAGTGGGGCTAGCAAAAGAAAACAGGGTAGCCGAGGGGTAACTAGGGTAGCAGAGGGGCAAGGTAGGGTAGCTGAGGGGTAACCAGAGGAGCTGAGTGGTAACTAAGAGGAGCACCGGGAAGGGGGCTAGCAGAGGGAAGGTTCGCTGCCAGGGCACTGATAGCTACAGGGCCTATGCTAGCCGTACTGCTACATCAACATAGAGGCTGCGCAAGCTGCCGGAGCTAGGCTAGCAGAGGGAAAGGGTAGCTGCCAAGGCACTGATAGCTACAGGGCCTATGCCAGCTGTACTGCTACATTAACATAGAGGCTGCGCTAGCTGCCGGAGCTAGGCTGGCAGACAGGGCTGGACCAGCATGAGAGAACAAGCTAGCTGGAAGGACAGTCCTAGCTGTGTGAGATAAACTGACCTTGCTAGCTGAAAGGGCAGTCCTAGCAGTGGGAATACTGACCTTGCTAGCTGAAGGGCAGTCCTAGCAGTGTGAGATAAACTGACCTTGCTAGCTGAAAAGGCAGTCCTAGCAGTGGGAGAAAAACTGACCTTGCCAGCTGAAAGGGCAGTCCTAGCAGCGGGATAAAAACTGACCTTGCTAGCTGAAAGGGCAGTCCTAGCAGTGGGAGCAACTGACCTTGCTAGCTGAAAGGGCAGTCCTAGCAGTGGGAGATAAACTGACCTTGCTAGCTGAAAGGGCAGTCCTAGCAGTGGGAGATAAACTGACCTTGCCAGCTGAAAGGGCAGTCCTAGCAGCGGGATAAAAACTGACCTTGCTAGCTGAAAGGGCAGTCCTAGCAGTGGGAGCAACTGACCTTGCTAGCTGAAAGGGCAGTCCTAGCAGTGGGATAAACTACACAAAAAAGTGGAGGCCATGCAGAGGGACCGGGTTAGCTGCTTGGGCCTGGCTAGCTACAGGCCTATGCTAGCTGCAAGGCTGCATTAACATAGAGGCTGTGCTAACAGCCGGGGCCAAGCTAGCAGACTGGGGCCATGCAGAGGGAACTGGGTTAGCTGCCAGGGCATGGCTAGCTACAGGGCCCATGCCAGCAGCAAGGGCTGCATAAACATAGAGGCTGTGCTAGCAGCCGGGGCTAAGCTAGCAGACTGGGGCTCTGCTGAGGGACTGGGTTAGCTGCCAGGGCATGGCTAGCTACAGGGCCTATGCCAGCAGTAAGGGCTGCATTAACATAGAGGCTGTGCTAGCCGCCGGGGCAAAGCTAGCAGACAGGGCCATGCTGGTAGTAGAGGCCTAACAAGCTGCAGGGGGGTCAAACAGGGCTAAGAGGGGAGCTAAACAGGGAAGCTAAACAGGGCTAACAGGGAAGCAAATGGGGGAGTCAACAGGCTAACAGGGGAGCTAACCGGGGAGACCAACAAGCTAACAGGGGAGCTAACAGGCTAACAAGGAAGCTAGAGGGGAGCTAGAGGGAACAAGAAAAAAAAAGGCAAACTCAACATACACCGTCTGTGCTGGCTGGGGTCGTCGATTTGGTGGGGTCGTACTGTTATGGTTTGTAACCGACCCCAATCGCACAACACAAGACAGGTATGATGGTTTGCCAAGAAACAGATATTTATTGAGAGACAGGGAAAAAAGGGCACTGTCCCTTTAAGGGAGAACACAAATACAGGAATATAACAAGAGGGGAAAAACTAGGTGCCTTTAAGAGGCGGGCAGGAAAAGGGAACACTAAGGGAAGGTTAATGAACGCTAGGGGAAACATTAAAGGAAACGCTAGGGGAAGGTTAAAGGAACAGAGGAACTAGAGACTAGGAGATGTCGGGACAAGGAGAGCTAGGGAACAGGAGAACTGGGGACTAGGAGAACTAGGGACAAGGAACTAGGTGGAACTAGAAGGGGAGAACTTGGGACCAGGAACTAGGTGGAACTAGAAAGGGGAGAACTAGGGACAGAGGGGACTGAGGCCCGCGGAGGCGGGCTGGGGACAGGGAGGAACAGGGGACTGGTGGGAAAACATCTGGGCCGCTCTGCAGAACAGAGGAGAGGGTTAATATTCAAAAGGGAACAAACAGAGCAGATGCAGAACAGTCCAAATAAACAAAGTAACAATATCTTCGTGTGACAAACACACTGGGGGAGAAGTAATGTCCAAAAATACTATCAAAGTGAGAACAAAAACAGAGTGGGAGATGAAATGTCCAAACTACTAACTAAGTGAGAACAAAAGAGGCATTACGCTGGGTGAGTGACATCACAATCAAAACTCACCCAGGCGTATGCGTAATGGTACAGGAACAGCAGCGGGACGGGGGCAAGAGGCATTACGCTGGGAGAGTGACATCACAATCAAAACTCACCCAGGCGTATGCGTAATGGTACAGGAAACGCAGCGGGAAGGGGGCAAGGGGCATTACGCTGGGTGAGTGACATCACAATCAAAACTCACCCAGGCGTATGCGTAATGGTACAGGAAACGCAGCGGGACGGGGGCAAGGGGCATTACGCTGGGAGAGTGACATCACAATCAAAACTCACCCAGGCGTATGCGTAATGGTACAGGAAACGCAGCGGGAAGGGGGCAAGGGGCATTACGCTGGGTGAGTGACATCACAATCAAAACTCACCCAGGCGTATGCGTAATGGTACAGGAACGCAGCGGGACGGGGGCAAGGGGCATTACGCTGGGTGAGTGACATCACAATCAAAACTCACCCAGGCGTATGCGTAATGGTACAGGGACAGCAGCGGGGCGAGGGCATCGCCACCGGGTGGCTGGCTGTCCGAGCCGAGGAACAGAGTGCTGGAACAGCGGCGGTGGCGAGGGTGTCGTCCACCGGGTAGCCGACTGTCGGAGCCGAGGAACAGAGTGCTGGAACAGCGGCGGTGGCGAGGGTGTCGTCCACCGGGTAGCCGCTGTCGGAGCCGAGGAACAGAGTGCTGGAACAGCGGCGGTGGCGAGGGTGTCGTCCACCGGGTAGCCGCTGTCGGAGCCGAGGAACAGAGTGCTGGAACAGCGGCGGTGGCGAGGGTGTCGTCCACCGGGTAGCCGCTGTCGGAGCCGAGGAACAGGGTGCTGGAACAGCGGCGGTGGCGAGGGTGTCGTCCACCGGGTAGCCGCTGTCGGAGCCGAGGAACAGAGTGGCGCGCCACACCTTGGTGTGCACGTCGGAACCGAGAGACGCCTCGGGGTGCGTCTGCGAGGAGGAGTGTGCCAAGCACGAGGATCCTTGGAAGATGCGCGTTGCGCGCTGGAGACTGGAGAGCGTGCCAAGCCCTTGAAGATGCGCGTTGCGCGCTGGTGACTGGAGAGCGTGCCAAGCCCTTGCAGATGCGCGTTGCGCGCTGGAGACTGGAGAGCGTGCCAAGCCCTTGAAGATGCGCGTTGCGCGCTGGTGACTGGAGAGCGTGCCAAGCCCTTGCAGATGCGCGTTGCGCGCTGGTGACTGGAGAGCGTGCCAAGCACGAGGATCCTTGGAAGATGCGCGTTGCGCGCTGGAGACTGGAGAGCGTGCCAAGCCCTTGAAGATGCGCGTTGCGCGCTGGTGACTGGAGAGCGTGCCAAGCCCTTGCAGATGCGCGTTGCGCGCTGGTGACTGGAGAGCGTGCCAAGCCCGAGGGTCCGGGAGATGCGCGTTGGTCTAGATGTGCGTCAGGACGAACAGCTGCGCTGGGGTCTGCAGTGGAGCGCTGGGGTGCCTCCCGTGGAAGTACAGGGAGCGCAGAACAGTCTCCTCCACAGGCTACGGCGACAGCAGACGAAGGCTGGAGCAAAACATCTCAAGGCTGGAGAAATCCATATACAGCATTGGTAGACCAGAGGATCTCCCGAAAGAGTCTAGATGTTAGAGAATATGACTCAGCATGAATACAACACGACCCCACGCCGAAACGAGGGGAAGAGCCCTGGTATTTAAAGCCCACAGGGGAACTAATTAGCCTGCCACCACAGGTGCGAGAGGTAATTGATAATAGTCCAGGTGTGGCCACTGAGAGTAAACGAGAGTAAAGAACGAGAGGGTGGGGGCTAGAGAGAGTGAGTGAGAAGGGAATTTCTAACAGTAGGCTTAAAGAAAACAGAGAAAGTTGGTGAGCAGCGGACAAAACCTCACAGTCGGTACATAATTCCTGCTTTTTGCCTTTTTGCCTTTTCACAGATATTGTGGTATTTCTTCTTCTTCAGTTACAGATATTGTGGTATTTCTTCTTCTTCAGTTACAGATATTGTGGTATTTCTTCTTCTTCAGTTACAGATATTGTGGTGTATCGTAGATGACATTTCATGCAATATATCGGTTATCGCAGATATCGTGATATTATCATTATCGAGGGCCAAATTCTCACAGTATGTGAGTTACTTGTATCGTCCCGCTCCTAGTTTGAGAAAATGTGAAGTGTACCTCTGCTGAAAGCAGATATAATGATCAAATTAAATAAAATGTATTGACTTGTACAAGCCTTCTTGTACAAGTCAAGAAGAAACGTCACAATAGATCAAAAACAAAAACCACCATAAAATCCAAATATGCGACACTCCCAGACTTGATGATGTCAACAGTTTGGCAGGTCATTACTTAAAAAAATTACTCTAGGCATTAGGGAGCGTACCAGTATGATCGGTGTGAACTTCTATAGTTCTGTAAAAATAGATCATACATGATGCAAACACAACTCAAACTGATGTGTGTGGAGTGCTGACTGCAAAAATCACAAGCTTGAACTCCTTAAGGCCTGATGGATCTAATATGGCAGAAAAGGTCATATGGTGCTTGCCTTAATCCAGCCCCATGAATCGCCTGTTCAGTACCCACTCACATGGCTACTGTCCATTTAAAAACATTGGGCCTCATTCATGAAGCGATATAAGAACAGATTTCGTTCTTAACTAGCATGCCTTCTTATTTTGTTCTTACCTGGGATTCAGCAATGTTTTCTTATTTTTGCTTTTCTCTCAGGCAAGACCAAATTCTAAGAGTGGTCGAGAGCACTCTTACCCAGATAAGAAACTCTTACCCATGAGAAACCTACCATTCATAATAATAATACAGTACATCAGATTTATATAGCACTTTTCCTAATGCTCAAAGACAAAACAAACAATACAATACAAAACAGTTTTAGAAAAAAAAATATATATAAAGGCGAGAGAGGAAAGAGTTCATGAGTTGAAAGCAAACCATTGGTCAATTGCCCCCAAATACGACTTTATGAACCCAGAACTTTTCAATAATAATAATAATTATTATTATTATAACTTATAACTTGAAATGGATTATATATTGCTGTTAGAACAGTTAGATGCTCTGGCCGTACGCATAGAACGCATATTTACAACCTCTCCTTTCCTCCCCCCTCTCCTCTCCTCTCTTCTCTTCTCTTCTCTGCTCCACACCTACAAGTTCTGAGCGATGGGTTTTAGACACAGGGACCTTTCAGAGAGAGATGACAGGTGACAGATCCGGTATTTCCCAACCTACTGCGCGATTGGTTCTTGACAAGCGTGCAGTCGTTCAGTATTGACAAAGCCGACTTTGCTGGAACGATTTATTTCGCACTATACAGTACGTATATGTATAAGTACAAGTATAAGTCTTTATTTGTCATCAGATTAACACACACACACACATGCGATGAACGACCCACAGGAACACACACATGCACTGAGTCGTGAGACATGTGTGTGTGTGCGCTCGGACGTGTGCTAAGGCTGCCTCGCTAAGCCGTTTATATCAGCATGCAATGCCGAACCTCTCAAGCTGTTTTGCAGATGCCTCATTCGCCTTATAAGGAGCAGGCGAGGCGTGTCTGTATACAAATGAATTGAGCGCGAACGGGCATTTCAATTTAAGAACAGGTGGGATTCGTCATTCAACACGGATTTGGACTTTAAGAACGGCTTGATGAATGTGGCGGTGGCTTTTCTTATTTTTCTCTCAACAGACAGGTAAGAAAGAATATAAGAAAAATAATAAGAGAGTATTGGTGAATGAGGCCCATTGGTCCTCATTCTCAAAGGGACATAAGTGAAATTTACCAAGGAATTACAAGGAATTCCTTCGTAACTCGATTTACGTACTTATTTGGCATTCTTGAAAGGCTTCGTATTGTAAATTCGTTGTAGGATTTATGTAGGATTTACAAACTCGAAAAGGCAGTCGTAAGTCTGACAGACAGGTGTACTCCCGTGTTTTCAACAGCCTTCTTTGGGACAAGTCCTTGTGGATTTCCGTCACTTTGATAGACAGACATCTGTGGAATTAAATAATTATAATGATAATAAATACAACACTATTAATCTTTTTTATTTATTTATTTTCGGACATGGTTCATTGAGTCATGACTATAAATGTAAAACGTAATTGTTAATGATACAAATATTGTCGTATTATTATTGTTATAATTATTTAATTCCAACGATGTCTCTGAATCGAAGTGACCACAATCACCATGATTTATCTGAATGAAGCCTTTAACCAGTTTAATCACCTGTGCATTGTATGTTACTATTGCACTTTACTGTTACATTTGTACTCTGGATGGATGCCAAACTTATTTTCATTGTATTGTACTTGTGCTGTATGATGACAATACATTTTAATCTAATCTAATTTAATTCTGGGAGATTATATATTCGATTATTATTATCATTTGTAGTCGCAAATTGCTTTTGCGCTATGGAGTGCGAGCGTGTGTGCATGCGTGTGTGTATACAGTATCCTCACACCAGCTGCTATACCTCGTTAATAAACTATAGATTTATATGGAATTCGTTAATCTATTCTTAATCTATTCCACTCCATCACGCGATTGAGTTATTAAGATGCAGCAGGTGAGGCAGGCGGCTTAATGAACATACTGTACATACGGAGCAGTATCCTCACAATATCTGCTGCATCGTTAATAAACTATAGATTTATATGGAATTCGTTAATCTATTCTTAGTCTATTCCATATATCCGCACAATTGGTTGTAGTTCCTATTCATTTAGTTTGCAGTATGTGTGTAATGCTCACGTGGCCTCATTGAGTCATGACTATAAATGCAAAACGTAATTGTTAATGATACAAATATTGTCGTATTTATTATCATTATAATTATTTAATTCCGATGATGTCTGTAGAATCGACTTGAACGCAATCAAGAACTATTTATCCCAAATGAAGCCTTTAACCAGTTTCATCACCTGTGCATTGTATGTTACTATTGCACTTTACTGTTATGGAGTATAAGGAGCTGGCGGGGCGTGTCTAGATTAGATTATATTGTACTTTATTGTCATTATATTTGCATACAACGAGACTAAATGTATGCTCTTTGACAGAAAGCATGACACTGCTAGCACCCCTAAAATCACCTGTGCCGACGGCTCAGAGCTGGAGTTTGTTACCTCTTATAAATACCTTGGCCTCTGGCTAGACCCATCTCTTTCCTTTTCTCTACTCACATAAAACACCTGCAGGCCAAAGTCAAAGCTCGTCTGAGCTTCCTGTACCGTAACAAAGCTTCCTTCACCCGCTCGGCCAAACACACTCTTGTCAAGATGACCATCCTGGCGCCTATGACGGCAGCCAACTAGTACGCGTGCTGGAGGGGGGGGGGGGGGCCTAAGACTGTTTCATTACCAAAGTCCTATCCCCCAGTCCATGCCCCCTCCCTCTGGACAATCTTTTCCGCCCTCCCTCCCGCCACCTGGCGCGACGACACTTTGTTTCAGACACTTTGTTGTTGTTGCAGCCGACTATCGCATATGGCGTCTCAGGCATTCTGTAGATGACATGTGTCAACAAATGTACATGTCTGTGTGAATTTATGTTGTGCCGTTGTTACTGTAAAAATGTAATGATTGTGATATGTTGTTATTAATGAGACGATGAGCTGTATGTGTGTGTCACTGGAATTTCCCCAAGGGGATTAATAAAGGAATATCTTATCCTCCCTATATTTGATTATGGCGACACCATCTATAGAATGGCATCCCAGCGTGCCCTCAGAAAACTCAACATACTCCATCATTCCGCCATCCGTTTTGCCACCAGTGCACCCTTCACCACTCACCACTGTGACCTTTATAACCTGGTGGACTGGACATCTCTTCACACCAGAAGGCTTCTTCACTGGCTTCAAATAATTTACAAAACCATACTTGGTAAAACGCCTCTCTACCTCTCCTCCTTTCTGCACGTCTCCACTTCTAACTACAGCCTAAGGTCCAGCAACTTCATCAAACTCACCATCCCCAAAGCCCGGACGGTTTCTGGACGCAACGCCTTCCGATTTGCTGCTGCATCTGACTGGAACACATTACAAAACACCCTTAAACTCACTGCCCTCACATCGCTCACTGCTTTTAAACAAAATCTGCAACAGATCTTAACTGACTGTTGCACCTGCTGACTGCCTCCCAATCGCACGCATAGCCCTCAGACTATTCTCTCCTCCCCCTAAAGCCCCCTCACCTACCTCCCTCCCTCTCCCCCTTTCTTCTCTCTCTCTCCCTCTGGTTCTCACTCTCCCTCTCTCTCCCTCTGGTTCTCACTCTTCCTTTCTCTTTTTCCCTTTCTCTTTCCCTCTCTCCCTTTCATTCTCTCCCTTATTTATTGTTGTCCTTGTATACTATTGCTACTGTCATTTTGTATTTTATTTACTTGTATGCATGTACATAACCTTATTTTTGTTACAGCCTCCCACCCCCCCTTCCCACAAAAGGCCTTTGCTTTTTGGACAGGCTGCTTTTGTATATAAGAATTTGTTCTTAATTGCTTGCCTGGATAAATAAAGGTTAAATAGTTTTTTTTAAAGGTGCAGTAATAAAACCACAAGTAATAAAAGAGAATCATAAAATCCTATGCAGAAACATTAAATGCTATACAACAAGACAATGTTACAGTCCTGACAATATACAAAATAACAATATACAGAATAGCAATACACAAATAACAATCACAGTGTCAGACGGTAGTGGGTGGGTATTGCACTGTGGATATTGCACATCAGGATGTTGCACAGTGTGGGAGGATGCAAATTCAGGTGTACGGGAACGCGCTTCCAGTTTACGAATGAGTGATGTACTTCATTCAGCGGAGCACAGCTGCAAACATTTTGGCCACTTACGAATACCGTTTCACACGTTCAGGAATTTGTGGATTTGTGAGTATGAATTTTTTTATTTATTTTTATTATATTTTCCCCCTTCTTTTTCCGTTTTTCTCCCATCCCAATGTTAGTCGTTATGCCAATTCCCAATCCCCTTCCTGGTCGTTGCACACTCTACCCCATACCGTCGGTCTGGGAGGGCGGAGACTATCACATGCTTCCTCCGACACATGTGTAGCCAGCCCACCACTTCTTTTCACCTGGCAGCGCGGACTCGCACTGGGAGAGTGTAACGTGTGGAAGGTCACACTACCTCCCTCCAGATCCTTCCCTCGCTGTGCAGGCGCCCCGACCGAACTGTAGGAGTCGCTGTTTACAACGACCCGGACCCACCCACCGGCTTCCCTCCCGCTGACTCTGCCAATTGAGCCAGTATGACGGCCGGCCAAGCCGGAGGCAACGCTGACAGCCGGATTCTATACCAGTGTCTCTCGCGTTGGTGGCGAGCGCTTAGTCCGCTGCGCCACCCAGCCGCCAGAGTATGACATTTTTACCAAGATATTTACAAAGGTACTTACGAACATGTTCGAGAATGAGGACCAGTGTCATGGCACCGGTGGTGGAAAGTAAGTAGTTTTACTCAAGTTACTGTACTTAAGTACAATTTCCAGCTACTTTATGTGAGTATGTCCATTTGAGGAAACTTTATACTTTTACTCCACTACGTTTCAAAGGAAATATATGTACTTTTTACTCCACTACATTTATCTGAACCCATCAATTACTAGTTACTTTGAAGAAAAAGATTTTGCATAGAAGACATGGTAAAAATTTATGAAGATTATATACTTTCACAGCAGACATAATCAGAGCAGCATAACAGGACGACATACCTTTAACATGACCTATATAGGTCAATGGATCGAGGATGGAACGCTCCTATCTCTAAGTTACCCTGCTTAGTATTGGAGTCTTTAGCCAACCAATCGCCCATTATCAGCCATCTCTTTAGTTACTAATGACATAATATTGACTTTAGACAAGAAGAAAGGCTGCCCTCTTTATTGATCTCTCAAAAGCTTTTGATACAGTTAATCACCATTTACTCTTAAAAGTATTAGCTACTGTTGGGTTAGAACTTTAGATATAAATGCATGTGATTGGTTCCAAGATGATCTGTCAAGGAGACGTCAGTATGTAAAGTCTGGTTATGCCCAATCTGAATTCAATAACTAAAGGTGTGCCACAGGGTTAAATTCTAGGTACTGTCCTCTTCACTATTTATATGAATGATATTGTGTCTTCGCTGAATGGTTACCAAGCCCATATGTATTCAGATGATACTGTTGTCTATTGTATTGCTGACACACTGGTGATAGATACGATACTCACTGTGTCCTTTATGAGAAGGTTGGTTGGTCCTCTCTGACAGAGAGGCGCAACAAACACTGGTATTTGTAAATGTGTAAGGCCCTTATTGGTAAGCTACCTCCTTATACTAGGCCTATATCATTATTGGAATGGAATTTTTAGAACCTATGTTTTTTGCTATGATGCCCCTCTAGCTCATGGAAATAACTCCAACAGTCCTTAAAGCTTGAGATTCTCCCCTCTGTTGCAGAGTTTAAAACCTTGATCTCCAACCTTTGTCAATCAAGTTGTGCTATAGACTACTTATGTACTGTATAAGTCTAGAATAAAGTCTAGAATAAAGTATTGGTAAAAGTAATATTTCTATGCACTAGTGGACCTTGACAAGCTCTGGAGTTTGCAGCATCATTAGTTAATCACAAGGCTAACGGCTACAATTACTCAATTCACTTTTGAAGTTTGCGGCCTCTCACAAAATGAGTCCAATCAGCAAAACCAACTCTCTGAGTTAAAGTGGATTTTTTAAATAAATCAATCCATAGGGGGTGCCAGGAGAGCAAACAGTTTGCTTAGCAAAATGTTTGTCTGATCATCATGCAACTTGGTCTAAGATCCAAGAACTGTCCATTTGAAATTTGGGGTGCCACACAAAAGCTAAAGCTTTAAATCATCTTGTATTATGCTATATATAAGTATTGCATTATAGTCAATACAGAGTCCTTGATTGGCACCCTAGATAAATATGAACAAAGCTGTGCAAAAATCAGCTTGATCTTACACTCTCTCTCACTAAGAAATCAACACTTTAAGACATTTCTTTAATAAAAAAAATTATTAGCACCCAGATCTTTTTTTATGACTAGAATCTAATATATGTACAGTAGGGGAGAACGGGGGACGTTGTCACACGGGTAGGTTGTCACATTCATGATGTAAACAAGACAAACGTCTTTCTCTGGTCTGCATCCCCTTAACAATTCTGTGTATTGAGCCGTACTGTATTGTACCCATTCTGCAATCTGTTAAATAAAGTTTTCATTCATTCATTCATTCATGTTGTGTAGGCTATTATTGTTAGGCCGATTTATTGTGTTCTTATTTTGTTATATAGGATGGCCTAAAGATGTGTTTCCTGTTTATGTTCATGTTAAGATGCATTAAGTTATGTATTTGTCAACTTGTCATGAAATTAAACTTTCAAATTTAGTTCTGCCTTCTTGTCTTCTTTTTAAGATTTTCCCATTAAAACACATGGTGACAACCAACCCCATAGTGTGTGACAACCATCCCCATGGTGGGGTTGGTTGTCACAATGTGTCAGAGTGTTTTTGATAGGTGATTAACTCTTTGTTACAATACGTTGGAAAATGAGAGGGATACACGTTTCAAGCCAACATCTTAAGCTTCAATTTAATGTAGGAATGACTATTGAAAGATGTTTTGATTATGAGCAATTCACACTAGAGTAAAAAGTGTGACAACGTCCCCCGTTCTCCCCTACATTCTGATTCACATTTTACTTTTCAAACTAAAAGAGTCTTTCAGGACTCCTAAATAGTCATCCATGAAATGCTTTAGTTTTTCTCAACACATTTGAATCAGCCTTAATGTCATTTTAGGGTGCACACAGTGGACTCTCCATCAGAATACCAAAACACAGTGGGGGATATGTAGTTGACTTCTGGGTGTTCTGGTCAAATCCAGTAGGGTGAGGTTTCAAAGAAAATCGAAACCATCCCCCTCCCGTCACTATAAGTCAGGAGGTGCAATTTCAGTTTCTCCATGTCCAATTTCCCCACGGAAGTCAATGGAGAACTCGGGGCAGGGAAAAGTAACTGAAATGGCCCCTAGCTTCATGTGGGAGGGTGATGGCTTGGCGTGCCACCATCTGAAATAACAGACAAGAGAGAAAACACTGCAGCACCGCTACATCTCAAGTAATACGGGGGGGACTATTTGTAGCTCCAGTCCCACTTGATAATAGCCTATTTCTCACTCCAAACATCCTATTAACATGGTTGATGGTCCAGCTGCAGGAAAGAGGGTCAGTCAGTGTTACTCCCTGTGCTCTACCCAATGTGCTACATTCTAACTGGGCTATGTTACTTCCTATCCAGGACAGGTCCCCTTTCCATCAAGCGGTACAATATATGATGATATATGAGATATATTCCAATGCATGCATTAATTCAAGAATTGTACATTGCATATATATACAGTAGTCTATGTCACATGTATTGCAGGGTTCCACATGAAAAAGGACCAAAAGCCGAATCCCTTTCCTCTTAACACCTATGCTTCCCCCAGTCAATACTCCCCCCCCCCTTCTCTCCATTCCCTTCTCCGTCTCTAAGTCTTCCATTCAGGGATATGACTGGTTGCCATGGAAACTGCCTTCGCCCACTCCCTGCTGATGGAGGGTGCGGCTGCTGCAGCAATCTCTCAGTTAGACAGCGTTGCCTGGCAACGGGTCACATGGCGTTCCCTAGCAACAACACTACTGCAGGAACCTGCCAATCCTCTTAACCTTTCTCTGTCTCCATCCCCCCACACCTTGCCTCGGTTCTCCGTTCCCCGACAGTGTGTGTCTCTCGTCTCTCGCTCTTCCGAAGAGATTTGAATTCCACAGGCTCTCCCCCCATAATGTACCCGGTGTTATTACCCAGAATGCCTCACTCCAGTGTTTACCAAGTGCATCTCCCCACACTGCTGTCGGTCACCTACATGGATGGAGTAGAGGGGTAGAACCTGCATACTATGCTCCAAATACACCTTTTTTTTTTATACATTTTTTTTTAATGAAAGGTGTATTTGGAGCATAGCGTGCAGGTTCAACCCAGCACAGATACAGTTAAACTCGTGCACTGTCGGAAATGTTACTGTAGCTTACTGTACGTGTACAACTCATCACAATGGTAATTAAACACAGAACTGTGACACTGTAATATTGTATCTCCTCCTGTATAATGTGCCATTATATACTATATTTGTTGTGAGCCACTCCTAACATGCCAGACAATGCACTGAGGACCTGCTTCTATCCCTGCTGTTCTGTAATATGGTCTGCTAGGTGCAGCCTGCCAACATCTAGATCTACATACAGTCTAGAAATGTATTCAGTCCAGGTAACATTTGTCTCAAAAAAAGTCTCATTTAACTTAATTTATAAAACAGGAAGGAATGAAGAAAGAAAGAAAGAAAGAAAGAAAGAAAGAAAGAAAGAAAGAAAGAAAGAAAGAAAGAAAGAAAGAAAGAAAGAAAGAAAGAAAGAAAGAAAGAAAGAAAGAAAGAAAGAAAGAAAGAAAGAAAGAAAGAAAGAAAGAAAGAACAAAAAAATGTATTCACTGGTGACAGCTCATAGTAAGAACATTTTGTAGAATTTTAAATAGCAAAATTTAAGAACCTGGCTGTTGTTTTCAAACAACAAAATAAAACCTTTTGCAGATACAGACAGACAGACAGGCAGGCAGACAGACAGACAGACAGACAGACAGACAGACAGACAGACAGGCAGGCAGGCAGACAGACAGACAGACAGACAGACAGACAGACAGACAGACAGACAGACAGACAGACAGACAGACAGACAGACAGACAGACAGACAGACAGACAGACAGACAGACAGACAGACAGACAGACAGACAGACAACAGACAGACAGACAGACAGACAGACAGACAGACAGACAGACAGACAGACAGACAGACAGACAGACAGACAGACAGACAGACAGACAGACAGACAACATAAATACTCACTCCCTCACTCACTCCCGCGCTGGCTGACTGACAGTGATGTTATCCTTCACACAGTGATCTCATGCCTACCGGTATGTCCTAACTCCAGCTGAGGGACAGAAAATCTATTTGATGGGTAGGAGGAACAGCTATTTATGGCAAGGGCACTCCCACAAATCAATAACACTTGACCATAAGGGGTATAATAACTATAATCAAATACCTGGAAACTAATCAGGAACTAAAATCAAACAACACAGCTATAGATCGGCTACCTCGGTGAGAAACTACACATTTTAGTATCAAATTCACATGTTCTACATACTGTAACGTTGCTTTGTTTTGCACCACGTTATTGACTACTCTCGAGGCAGGTTGATAGTTCTCAGTCCACTGCTTTATTACAACGGCTCTCATACAGGTTGCAGTATAGGTGACTCATGTCTACACATTCCCATGCCCCAAGAGGGCGCACGCTGGGTGCTCCACCCTCGCATAGCCTCCCCAGGTCAGCCGTGCACTCTCGACTCTGTCAACCCATGGCTGGCACGACCGGGGATGGCGGAGTGCAGAGTGGCAGCTCGACTGACCAACCACCCGCATCCCAGGGTCAATACTCACCTTTCGTTTAAAGGCTAAATGGGTTAAGTTAAAGGGCAAGATCTTTTGTTTGATACTTCAGATTGGACAAAAAGCCCTGGCCTGAAGTCTCCTCCACAGTGTACGCAAAGCGAAGCTGTTTGAGTATGATGTTGTGTTATCTTTTTGTGGCTATAACTACAAGGAGCTGGATATCCAGCGTGAAGCACAGAACGGAATGTACTGAGAAAGGATTCTATCCTTCGACAACATCATTTACTCTTATTTTACTTTCATTTTACATTTTATTGTAACCGCGGTGGATAAGAAGAAGCTGCTCTATTCATCGACCTGTCAAAAGCCTTTGATTCCCTGCTTTTACTTAGATTGTTAAGTATTAAATGTGACCCTAATGCTTATAGATGGTTCCACAACTACCTCTCTGATAGACAGCAGGTAATGTTCAATCTGCATTTTTATCAATAACAGAAGGTATCCCTCAAGGTTAAATCTTAGGACCGGTCCTTTTTACAATTCATATCAATGATATTGTTTGGTATTTAAATGCCTGTAATGTCCATATGTATGCCGATGATACTACCTTGTATTGTTGGGCTGATATATTACCAGTGATGGGAGTAACGGCGCTATAAATAACGGCGTTACTAACTAAATTTAGTTACCGTTTCTGGCAAAAAATGCGGCGCGTTACTATGATTGAAGCTTTTTATTTTTTTTATCAGACAGATCTCTGCGCCGAGAGGCATTCTGTCCTTCCTTGGTTAAAGTGGGAAGCGTGTGAGGTTGGGTAAAATGTCATGGTAAGCCAATCAGAGGTAGAGGTAGAGGTGGGCGGGTGCCTCCAGAGTCTGACACACAGCGACACAACACAAGCGACTCAGTTCCTGTGAAGTGTATCACCTGTGTGGTAATGATTATTGTGTAAATGATTGATGACGTTATACTCACAAAAAGCTTGGAGGAACTGTTGCTCATCCGTTTGCGGTGGTGAATATGCATATGTTTGTCTCAAGGCTCTGTACCATTATTACTATCTAAAATGTAATAATTGTGGAATATTACTGTAATGAGCTGTATGTGTATGATCCAAGCGTCCTATGATCCTCATAGGAGCATAACAGAAAAAAGCATTCCATGTGAAGGTATTCTGTATCTTTGCATGTCAACTAATAAAGAAACTTGAAACTTGAACTTGATCTCAGTTCGGCCACAAAAGAGGAGGGTATTTGATCATATCTTTCATGCACTGTTAAAAACATGAAATAAACACAAAACGTGCAACAAAAGTGCAACTAGGGCTAAAAACCCAATGAAATAATAATAATAATAATAATAATAATAATAATAATAATAATAATAATAATAATAATAATAATAATAATAATAATAATAATAATAATAATAATAATAATAATAATAATAATAATAATAATAATAATAATAATAATAATAATAATAATAATAATAATAATAAATAATTATGCTTCTTAGCAGACTTCTTAGCTTAACATAACAGACCTACAGTAAGTTTGGGGGAACTAATGGGATAACTGGGTGTTGTGAAGGGCCAGATTAAACCGAATATATATATTTATTTATATATATATATTTAATTGTATTTGTATATTCTCTAATATTCCCTGATATCCCTTGTATATTCCTTGTACAATATGCATTGAATATCCATTCTAGCCTACTGAACATCCCATAATAGTCTCCATTCTACTATTGGTCGAGACCTTGGTGCCAGGCTGCCATACCCCTCAGACCCAGTTCAAACGTACCGCTCGACATGTACGAACAAGTCCTAGTTCCGCGTAGGAATTTGGCTACCGCACCACTAATGGGACTATTTGTTCATAGTGCGTATATATACTGCGCTACTAAAGTAGGACTTTCTTTTCAGTCCAGTTTCTTACCCTCCAATAGAGTCACAGACGTAAAGCCTCCCCGCGATGCCACGTGTGGGAGTAAGGCCAAGTTCGGCCTACCATCGGTATTGAGACATCGTGTATATTAATATTTGAATAGTCATATTTGGCACTATATCGTCGAGTTGGACGTAGTCTATTAAGCTAATAATAGTCTGTTAATATATAGTGCTTCGTGCGGTGAGAATACTACCGTAGTCAGTACCCCATCGTTTCGGGCAGAGAACTGGCTGCTTACCCAGGGTGGTTGACCCTATGTGAAGCTGCACCCGAGGAGCCCCAGAGCCGACGAGCGAGTGGACCTGTATACCGGATTATTCTACCGACGACAGCCCGCCTTCCCAGGCACGGATTATGCTTTGGATACTTTGATTATTCTATGGATAAAGACCCCCGACACTACCGTGTGTTGGAACCCCCCCCCCCTGGAGAGGACGCAAGGTGAGGAGACGCTCTGCAAGACAAGGTCTCTCCACATCTCTCCCCCGTGGACCGGAGAGAGCCGGCCCACAAAGAGTCCACCTGCTTTCATCTGTGGTCCAAGGATCGCCGGCGCATTGAACGGCACTACAGTGGGTTCACCTGGGATACCCTTGGCCGGACGAGGCAGCTGGATTCTACCCCCCCCCCCCTCCTACTCCTGTCGGCTTACAAGCGACCGGATTAACCCCCTCTAGTGTATCCAGCCTATAATCATTAAAGTATCATTGCTGTTATTCCTTAACTATTCCAGGTCGTATATTTACCACCTGCGCCTTCAGAGATTGGACATTATCTATTGATATACCGACGAATACTCCTTGCCATAAAAGTGCATACTATTTCAATTCATAAATGTAATTAAGTGATTAAGTGCTTATTCTACACACCATCGCTGTGTAGGAAATAAAGACCTGTTTCTAATTCGTACATTTGTGTTGGATCCGTTTCATCTACGTGAGAGTGTTCATGATAATATATTTATGCCGTGTACTGGGTGGCCGAATATTAAGTACAAAGGTAGTGGTAGTAAGTATCATATCTAGTAATACAGTCAGGGAATTGTACCCCTCAGTTACAATTGGTCCTTCGAGCCGGATGGTAATTAGTGTAATATTAATATAGTGTTATTAATATTGAAATGGCCTATGATGAACACTCCACGAAACGATCCTCCTAACCAACGCCCGCAGCGCGAACGACGGCTCCCTCAGTACTTAGAGGCTTACGCTGTCAGTCAACAACCTAGTCTTCTACTAACAGTAAACGCGGTAAAACTAGAAAGTAAAAGTATGTCTAACCCCAACGCCCAGACTACCCCGACCATAGAGGCCCCTACGGGCTCTAATGTAACTGACCAAGTTCACGGTGGGGACCAGTGGGAACCAGACATGACTTCACACCCCGCCAGTACTGAAGAAGTAGTCCCCGATGAGTCCCGGGAGGAATACAACGCTACCGAGAGAGAACTCGGCACGGAAGAAGACGGGGAGAGCACCGTGGAGATAGAGCTCCAAGGCTCCGCAAGGAGTACCCCGAGGGAAGGCTCCCCTATACAACCGCCTTCTCCCAGCGAGGCAGAGAGGACCCTACAGCAGGCATTCCTCGTCAGCCTGAAAGCCTCTACTGAACGCGATAGACTCCAGGGTGAACGCGATCGATTGCAGCTACAGCAACGGAGCGAAGAAGAGCACATACGCCTGGAAATAAGACGCATTCAGATGGAAGAGAATGTGGCCCGAGACCGAGCAGACAGCCAGCGAGCAGCTGCTGGTGCTCTACGGGACGCAGAGCACGACAGACAGCAAGCGCAACTAATAGAACAGCTGATCAGACGGACAACACCCTCTCCCTCCGCCAGAGGCTCCAGGAACTCGTCTAGACACACCTCCAGGGCGGCATCCCCTAGCCGAGTAAACAACCCTGAACTTGACCAACAGACGAGGTCTATACCCCCCACAGACCACCTCCCCCCACCGGTCCAAGCGAGACCTAGCAACCGGGAAGGAGCAGCATATCCTGTGGAGAGGCTAAACCAGAGACTACAAGCACTGGATGACCTAACTGAAGACGAAGAGGAAGAGGAGGAGAACCGCGCCCGAAGACAGCACAGTACTCTACCGGACCAGGAGGTCCGGTACAGCCCAGGCTATACTCCCGCGGAGCTGCGCTACAGACCCCCGACTCTATACACGGGTGAGCACGACGCACGACCCGCACCGAGGAACAGCACCTGGACAAGCGGGCCATGGTACACTGCCGGTACCAGCCCATACCAAGGAGCGGGAGGAGACTCGCCTAGGAGGCCTCTCCCCCAACGCTCGCCGATGTATCCACAGTCAGCGTCATACATTGGCACGCCTATGGTACCCGACTTCACCCAAGAGAACCGGGCCCAGTATACAGAACTCCGCATGTGTCTGGAGACCATGTTGGTGGATGTATTGGATGAACGCCACAAATACGCCATCCTACTGCAGCACTTAAAGGTGCCCCGCGCACATAATATAGCGCTCGCCTACGCGACTTCCACCACCCCATACACAGCAGCGCTGGTAGCATTGGACCAGAGGTATGGGCGCATATGGGATTACGTGATCCAGGAGATCCGACACATCGACCGCTTACCCCCAGCAATAGACAATCGAGCACTGGACGACCTGTCCATCAGAGTGCAGTCCCTGGTAGGGATGTTGGGAGCGCAAAGAGAGAAGGGGAAGTATGAACTTTACGCCAACTCAAATGTGGAAAGGATCCTGGAGAAGCTGCCGCCCGCTCGTCAGGAGCGCTTTAGGCGGCAGAGGGACCACAGAGACCCGAATGGCCCCGAACCGAACCTCCTCGATCTAGCAGACTTCCTGGCGAGAGAAGTCAGCAGCCTACGGCTAGATACATTCGGACGGAGCACCCCTGGCTCCAGAGAAGGAACCAGACGACTAAATGATGGAAGAAGATCGGTGACTGTGATGCACCAATCGGAGTCAGTACCGAGCAGCAGGAGCCACAGTACCCCCTCCAGAACGGAGAAGTGGAAGATAGTGTGCCCCTACTGTGAGAAAGAACACTGGCTAGCGCAATGTGACTCCTTCCCCAAGCTGAACGCGGAGGAAGCAGGTCAATGGATAAAGTCCAACAAGCGCTGTTTTCGCTGTGCGCGCTCACACATGGCAGCCGAATGCCGCTTAAAGAAAAGGTGCACCAAGTGCGATGGAGCCCATCTGGACATACTTCACGACAGTAACAGACGGCGCCCTTCACCTGCACCATCCAGCCGCAAAGCGAGCGTCATGTACATCGATCCCGCCAGCAGCAGTGGAGCCCGAGTACTCCTAAAAGTAGTGCGTGTGACACTAAGCTACCAGAATAAAGTCCTGGACACTTACGCCGTCCTCGATGACGGGTCAGAGAAGACCCTGCTGCTCGCCTCCGCTGCGGCCCAGCTAGGGCTGCGGGGAAGCGAAACCCAAATGACAATTCGGACAATAAGACGAGATTTGAAGACGATAAAGGGCGAGAATGTCTCATTCTCTATCGCAGCAAGCGGCCAGCCTGAGCGACGGTACCAGATTGCAGACGCTTTCACCAGCCAAGAAATAGGACTGTCGCGGTACACATACCCCGTCGCCAAGCTGATGGAGAAATATGCACATCTGCGCAAGTTACCGATCCCGCTCATAGACAATGCTATGCCGACCCTGTTGATAGGCTCCGACCATGCAGACCTCATTGTCCCGATAGACCGGGTTCATACCGGACCCCGAGGCTGTCCTGCAGCAGTCGAGACCCGTTTGGGATGGACTCTCCAAGGCCCGCTCGCCAAATCTCTCAACCGAAGTACAGCCACTAGATGTCTCCACTCCCGAGTCACAGAGGGAGAAACCGCACTCCTGCAACACGTAGAGCGGCTATGGAGCTTGGAACAAATGCCCTTTAAGAATGGAAAGAAAGACATTCGCTCTAAAGATGACATTTACGCCATTCACCTCCTCGAGACAGGGACCAAGAGAGTCCCGGTCAACGGCGTGTTGAGATACGCCACGCCACTCCTGCGGCGAGAAGGAATGCCTACTTTCCACGCCAAGACAGACGCCATAGAACGGTACCTGCTGAACACGGAGCGGCGCTTAGCCAAGAACCCCGCCCAAGAGAGTGTATACCGCGCTGAGATTGAGAAGCTCATCACAGCGGGACACGTCACAAAGATGGACATTAAAGAGGCTGACCAGACCACTGAATCGTGGTACGTGCCCCACCACAAGGTCCATCACAACGGTAAAGACCGCATAGTATTCAACTGCAGCTACCAGATCGGATCCCAAAATCTGAATAAAGAGTTACTGCCCGGTCCCACACTCGGCCCCTCCCTACTCGGCGTTCTACTCCGCTTCCGCCAGGAAAAGGTGGCCATCAGCGGGGACATTAAAGGAATGTTCCTGCAGGTGAGATTAGTAGAGGCGGACAAGCCCCTGTTACGGTTCCTATGGAGAGAGAAGCCAGGAGATGAGCACCCAGCCATCTACCAATGGGAAGTCCTCCCCTTCGGAACGACGTGCAGCCCCTGCTGTGCGACATTTGCACTACAGAAACATGTAGCAGAGGACCCAGCAGCGGACGAAGAGGTCCGACACAGCGTAAAGAACAGCTTCTACGTAGACAACTGTCTACAAAGCCTTTCAACCCAGGAAGAAGCCGAGGCTCTCCTGATTAAACTCCGCGCCTCATTGATCAGCTGCAAAGTACAAAGTCTTCGTGGGAGTCAGAGTCACCGAGATTCAAGACTTAACCGAAGAGTTAACCGGAGAAACAGAGTGGCGCTACGTTGATACAAAACAGAACCCAGCTGACGTCATCACCCGGGGGATGCCCCTGGATGACCTCACCCGTCGCAATGTCTACAGTGACGGCCCCGCATTCCTAAGACTCCCGGAAGGACAGTGGCCCATGTCTATCCCGAGGGAAGCAAGTCCAGAGGAGGTGGAAATTAAGAAGTCTGTGTTCTGTGGATTGAGCACCGTAGCCTCCACCGACCCTAACATAAACGATTGCACGTCCATAGAGAGTGCACAACAAAGAACATTCCTGCGGTACCACCCGGAGTGCAAGTCCCCCGCTGATATGTCAGCAGCTAACTACGAGGAAGCAGAATTGCTTCTACTGCAGCGAGCCCAGAGAGACTCGTTCCCCGATGAATTGGCCTGTCTACAGGGAGGAAAGCCCGTCCCTTCCGACAGCAGATTAATTCACCTGGCCCCCGAGAGCGACGCTCACACCCTCATCAGAGTGGGTGGTCGCCTACGCAGAGCCCCCAATCTACCGGATGACATTAAACACTACCTACCGTCTCTACAGACCCGCCAGAAGTGGGTAAAGGAGAGAGACAATTTGACAGAAGGAACAGTCGTCATGATTATTGATCAATCACTGCCCAGAGCTATGTGGCCGGCCGGCCGCATAAGCAAAGTGATCACCGGTGCCGACGGCAAGGTCCGAGCAGCTGAAGTGCTCGTCCAGGGTCGCACTTACACCCGTCCCGTGGCAAGGCTCATAGAACTGCCTCGACTCCCAGACACAATCGATGATGACCATGACCCTACAACCCTATGACTTTGTGAAGTTGACTGACCCCTACAGCAAACCCTTATGTGTAAATAGACAACGCGATTAATCTGTCTCCGTTTAACTGATTAGGTCTGGGACCTATTCAGGGGGTGGCTGTTGTGAAGGGCCAGATTAAACCGAATATATATATTTATTTATATATATATATTTAATTGTATTTGTATATTCTCTAATATTCCCTGATATCCCTTGTATATTCCTTGTACAATATGCATTGAATATCCATTCTAGCCTACTGAACATCCCATAATAGTCTCCATTCTACTATTGGTCGAGACCTTGGTGCCAGGCTGCCATACCCCTCAGACCCAGTTCAAACGTACCGCTCGACATGTACGAACAAGTCCTAGTTCCGCGTAGGAATTTGGCTACCGCACCACTAATGGGACTATTTGTTCATAGTGCGTATATATACTGCGCTACTAAAGTAGGACTTTCTTTTCAGTCCAGTTTCTTACCCTCCAATAGAGTCACAGACGTAAAGCCTCCCCGCGATGCCACGTGTGGGAGTAAGGCCAAGTTCGGCCTACCATCGGTATTGAGACATCGTGTATATTAATATTTGAATAGTCATATTTGGCACTATATCGTCGAGTTGGACGTAGTCTATTAAGCTAATAATAGTCTGTTAATATATAGTGCTTCGTGCGGTGAGAATACTACCGTAGTCAGTACCCCATCGTTTCGGGCAGAGAACTGGCTGCTTACCCAGGGTGGTTGACCCTATGTGAAGCTGCACCCGAGGAGCCCCAGAGCCGACGAGCGAGTGGACCTGTATACCGGATTATTCTACCGACGACAGCCCGCCTTCCCAGGCACGGATTATGCTTTGGATACTTTGATTATTCTATGGATAAAGACCCCCGACACTACCGTGTGTTGGAACCCCCCCCCCTGGAGAGGACGCAAGGTGAGGAGACGCTCTGCAAGACGAGGTCTCTCCACATCTCTCCCCCGTGGACCGGAGAGAGCCGGCCCACAAAGAGTCCACCTGCTTTCATCTGTGGTCCAAGGATCGCCGGCGCATTGAACGGCACTACAGTGGGTTCACCTGGGATACCCTTGGCCGGACGAGGCAGCTGGATTCTACCCCCCCCCCCCTCCTACTCCTGTCGGCTTACAAGCGACCGGATTAACCCCCTCTAGTGTATCCAGCCTATAATCATTAAAGTATCATTGCTGTTATTCCTTAACTATTCCAGGTCGTATATTTACCACCTGCGCCTTCAGAGATTGGACATTATCTATTGATATACCGACGAATACTCCTTGCCATAAAAGTGCATACTATTTCAATTCATAAATGTAATTAAGTGATTAAGTGCTTATTCTACACACCATCGCTGTGTAGGAAATAAAGACCTGTTTCTAATTCGTACATTTGTGTTGGATCCGTTTCATCTACGTGAGAGTGTTCATGATAATATATTTATGCCGTGTACTGGGTGGCCGAATATTAAGTACAAAGGTAGTGGTAGTAAGTATCATATCTAGTAATACAGTCAGGGAATTGTACCCCTCAGTTACACTGGGGTTGCAACAAAAGTGCAACTAGGGCTAAAAACATAATGAAATAAAATAATAATAATAATAATAATAATAATAATAATAATAATAATAATAATAATAATAATAATAATAATAATAATAATAATAATAATAATAATAATAATAATAATAATAATAATAATAATAATAATAATAATAATAATAATAATAATAATAATAATAAATAATATATCCTTCTTAGCAGACTTCTTAGCTTAACATCCCAGGGAACTAATGGGATAACTGGGGATGTTGTTTGCTCCTGACAAGAGTCTCAAAGTCTGGGGTGATGGTAGACAATGCAACTCTGAGCTCATGCTCAATGTCCAATCTGTTCCTCTGCTTTGTCTTCAGCTGGACCAGAGCTGAGAAGCCACTTTCACAAAGATAGGTAGTAAAAAAAAAAACATCCGCGACCCACTCAAAATGGCCCCGTGGCCCACTTTTGGGTCGCGACCCACCAGTTGAGAAACACTGGTTTAGATGATTAGATTAGATTCTTATATCTGTATGTTGTGTATGTCATAAATGTCATGAATTGAAAATGGGGACCCTGATGTAAACAAGACGAAAGTCTTTCTCTGGTCTGCATCCCCTTACAATTGTGTGTATTGAGCCGTACTGTATTGTACCCATTCTGCAATCTGTTAATTAATATGTTCAATCAATCAGTATATATTTGTTATTTATTTTTGGTATAGTGCTTAACAAGCATAATTTAATGTTGCCCAGTTGTGGCCTGTTGAGGGGCAATACATCAAAAGTTCCAAAACATCTATTGTGTTTGTATTTGTATGATCCACTATATAAACATAGTCATTATAATATCTACATACATGGCATTTGATTGGAGGCTAATCTCACTTTGTCCCACAGCAACATTAAAATAGTTTAGATTTGTGTATGTTGTTTATGTAAAAAATTTACTTGAAAGTAACGCAATAGTTACTTTCTGAAGTAACTAGTTACTTTTATAATTTGTAACTGAGTAAGTAATTTAGTAACTTTTTGGAAGAAGTAACTAGTAACTGTAACAAAGTAACTTGCCAAACACTGTATATTACTGGTGATACCTACTACATATATCACTCTGCTCTTAGATGTATTACTGGTGATACCTACAGTCCATATATAACTCTGCTCTTAGATGTATTACTGGTAGGGATGTCCGATATTATCGGCCTACCGATATTATCGGCCGATATTGGCATTCAAATGTGATATCGGAAAATATCGGTATCGGTTTTCAAAAAAAAAAAAAAATGTATTTTTATTATTTTTTACATTTTTATAACCTTTATTTACCCAGGCAAGCAAGTAAGAACAAATTCAGATTTTATTTATTGTCAAAAGTATGCATAATGTTGTGTTAATTCCACAACAAGAGATATGTAAGGGAGGTCATTGTCGCAAAATAATTGACCGACACAGAGTTTAAAATACAGAGCCGCCTTGGCGAGGTGTTTTAAACGTCAGTGAAGGTCAATTATTTTGCGACAATGATCGAGTATAGCTATACATTATCCCGCTTATTACATGGCTAACTTACTAACAATATACCTAATTAATTTTACATCGACTCGCAACACTGATTCTGGCTCCGCTCGTCGCTCTGCCCTGTCATCGCCGGCAGCTTCCCCGGCAGCCGGCAGTGTCTGATTGCACTGATGTCAGTGGGCTTGATTGCGAACAGCTGCGCACAGCGGTCATTATTGTTCCACAGAGGTCCGTTATCGGGTAATATCGGACCTCTGACGCGCGCTATTGACCAATCACAAGCAAGCATTTCGGCAAATGTGAAAACGCCATGTAATAAGTAATGTTAATTACCTGAAATTATTCCGTTTTTTGGGAGGGGAAACCCTGCATATATCGGTATCGGTTGATATCGGTATCGGAAATTAAGAGTTGGACAATATCGGTATATCGGTATCGGTAAAAAAGCCAATATATATATATATATATATATATATATATATATTTTTTACATTTCTTTAAACTTTATCTACCCAGGCAAGCAAGTAAGAACAAATTCTTATTTTATTTATTGTCAAAAGTATGCATAATGTTGTGTTAATTCCACAACAAGAGATATGTAATGTTAATTACCTGAAATTATTCCACTTTTTTGGGGGGGAAACTCTGCATATATCGGTATGGGTTGATATCGGTATCGGAAATTAAGAGTGGACAATATCGGTATATCGGATATCGGTAAAAAAGCCAAAGCCAACAGAAAGAAGCATTTTGTATAAAAGTATTCTGTACTTCTGTATGACAACTATTAAAGAAACTTAGGGGCGCTCGGGTTACACCTGGTTACTTTCATCTCTAGGTAAATGCATAAAGACATCACATTAATCATATTTAGCTACAAAGATATAATAGAGTGCACTATCTGAAGATGCCCGCCAGAGGGCAGCAGAAGGCCACTGTTCATATTGTTCCAACTGTCCCAGCCAGCACCCTGTCTGGGATCATGACATAAATCGATAGTTTATTAACAGAGGAGTGCCCCACACACACACAATATGGCATATCCATTGCATTTTTTGTCATTTATTTGTCTGTTACTTAATAGGCAGTGTTCTGAAACAACTTCATTCATCAGTAGTGCCGAATTTCTCAGTTCTCCGCTTCATATAATTAATCAAAATGTCCAACCTAACAAATTTTGTTTGCTCATAATAGCCTACTGCTGATTTGATTAAAACTCATAATAACACCATAACTGCCTATAAATAGTTATGGAGCTGCAAGCCCCTCTAGTACGCAGCGCGAAGCTAGACGCTTTTTGTAGCCCTGGCCTCCAGATCTCTCCAGATCACCTTACATTCATGTTTTAACCTCTTAAAGTTTCGACGGCCCGCCCCACGTCACCGCACATTTACAGCCGTCTGTCGGCATCACGATTTTGCAAACATTTGCATTTAAATTCAACATTCCAGAGGGAGATGGGGATGGGGATATCAAAACCTTGTAGGCTTTCGACCGTTCAAATGTAATATCGGAAATTATCGGTATTGGTTTAAACTTTTTTAATGACGCAACTTTTACACAACATGCACATTTTATACATCAAACTCTTCAGCTACTTCTCCTCTAACTCAAAATGTCAATATGAGAGATGTGATGTATAGTTTTTGAGATATTTATGTTTGTTTGGCACAACTCGCAATAAATGCTGTGGCTTTCACATTTCTGAACCGACGCTGAAGATCTATCGACGCACGCTTGATGACATCATCAAGCTGCATCGTCACTTGCAGCATAACAACAAGCCTGTTAGTGGAGTCGCAACGCTCACTATGTTTTCTCGGTGTCGCCTGTTGCTTCTTTTCATCGCTTTGCTGCACAAACGTTACGTGTATCTCCGGGTGATTTTTCCTGAGGTGGGCGCAGTGACTGTAAAGTGGAGAATATGCAAGGAGGAACCAAGACGTCTTCCTTCAATACTTCAGATTGAATCTCCCACCTCGGGAAGAATCATCCCGAGATACACGCAACGTTTGTGCAGCAAACAGGTGACACCGGAAAAAAACCACCCAGTTGTCCCTTAACGAAATGATGGGCACTGGCCAGTTACACGTAGAGTAGAGGCTGACATGTGAGTGGATTTTGACTCCCGCTCCTTCCCACTCCCACAGAAATAATCCGATCCCTTCCCAATCCCAAGTGAGAGTTTCGAAAAAATCCCACTCCCTCCCACTCCCACAGAGGACTGATCCCAATCCCGTCCCAATCCCGAGCCAAACTTTGATAGAATCCCACTCTCATCCCACTCCCGTTTACCAATTCTGCTCCGTTTTTCTTCCCCATTATAAAATATGCAGTACATGGGTCACATCATGTCTGTAGTAGGGCTGTATGTTAACTTTTTTTGCACATAGCACTGGTGCTACAGAGGTTGATAGTTTTGTAGCACAGGCCAAAATCTTGTAGCACAAGTATAAAACAAATATATTTGTAACAGTCACAAATGTGCCTATTGTATTTGTGTTATTTAGTCATTTTCATGCTGACAAGTTGACGTCACACAGCCAGACACGTTATGTGTAAGGAATTATGGGATTTGGTGTTGGATGTATGGACTCTACTAGGGGTGGGAATCACCAGTTTCATCACGATACGATATCGATTCTTTGGACAGCGATACGATATTTGCCGATATCTGCCACGATACGATATGATGCAGGTGCCTGCAATCGATATGAGACGATATCATTAGCCAATTTAACACAATCAGTAACATTTAGATCAACTCAAAAAAGGTAACGGAAATATATTTGAAAAAAAATTATTTAGCTCTTCCAGACATTTAAATGAAAAACAATCTATTGTTTTTAATACAAATAGACCTCCTGTTTTGATATATTGAGCTTTAAACTTGAAATAACTAAGTTAAATTTTTTGGAACTCACAACCTAAAACCCCTCCCTACCTCCCTCTCCCAAACAGTTAAAAAAAAAATTATGTTGCATGATCATGTATACATTTATTATGTATTATATTTGTTATGTTTAAATATCAACATTATCTGGCCATCCTCAGTAAATACTATCAAAGTTAAAGTCATTGACATAGAGAGAGGGACAGAGAGAGGCTGAGGCTCCCCCGCCCCCTCCCTTTCCTCACTGTTTTCTCTGCCTCTGAGCCGGGTTAGCTTAGCTTAGTTACCGGTAGCAGCTAACTAGTTAGTTTTGGTGAGGATGCAAAGCATGTAAGATGCATTGGAAGCGTTGTGGGGAAAAACAGGCAGGGACGTATTGCTATGCTGCCGGAGCTGCGCTTGGGAGGAAATGACTGAGACTTGCCACAGGATTTTCAAAATAAGAGTATCGATATGAACCGAACGTTGTTAGCTGCCGGAGCCATAGATATTATGGCTGGAGCTACGCTTGGGCGGAAATGAGACCTGCCACAGGATTTTCAAAATAAGAGTATCGATATGAACCGAATGCCTATCGCACGGGTGCTAGTGCAGTAAATTCATTCATCGCACAGACCGATTTTTTCATAGCACGCTGTACAGCCCTGATGTCTGCCTTAGGTAAATGTAAAACCACCAAACATTTACATTAGTGATGCACCGATGTATCACTCCCATCCAAATCCTGTTGATTTTGTTGTCATAGTTCCAACTCCCTTCTGCTCCCGTTGACTTTTACTCCCAGTCCTGCCCAATCACGGGATTCAAAGTGAAATTGACTCCCATCCCGTGGGAATCCCGAAAAGATGTCATCCTCTAATGTAGAGCTCATCTAGAGCAGGGCTTGAGCCCAATGTATTTGAAAGATTGTGTCGCCCCAAGTAGGCTAATGACTGGGGCTGCTGGTCCAGCACTGTTGGAGTTCTTTTTTGTTTCTTTTTTTTTTTTATCTTGTTTCAGTTGCACTTTACCTCACAGTTGTATAGCTACAATGTTGTTGACATTTTGTGAAGAAGTAGAAATGTGCCCTATCCCTATGTAGTGGGCATTTGTCAGGATTATCTCAGGGAAAGTGTGATCCAAGATGCTGTTTGAGACTAAATAAATATGGCACTTTTTTCCATAGTCTAACTTAAGTTGAAGCAGTAGCATATTTTGCACAGATAATGTTTACATTTAGGAAGCCTTGTTGAATGCATCCAGTGAAATTGACACATCAATGCATACTTTTATTGTTAGAAGTATGCATAATGTTGTGTTAATTCCACGAAAAGAGATATGTGAAATTAATTACCTTATAAGCCATATACAAAGCCAATATCCCTAATGACAATGTGTGAATTTGTCTTACTTGATTTTGTCAATATTATTAGATAGTTTACAATTAATCTCAAGAACTACTGTAAGTATCACTTCAGTACTGTAGGTTAGATGCCAAACTTATTTCCGTTGTATAATACATTTGAATCTAATGTAATCTAATTATCTGTGCCCTCCCATTTCAGACTGCGATGTGCATGGCATGACTTCAATTATTATTAAATAAATTAGGGATGTCCGATATTATCGGCCAACCGATATTATCGGCCGATATCGGCAGTAAAATGTGATATCGGAAAATATCGGTATCAATTTAAAAAAAAAAAGAAAAACAATAACAATATTTGTTATATATATATCCAGTGAAATTATTAGTTACCTGAAATTATTCCGTTTTTGGGGGGGGGAAACCCTGCATATATCGGTATCGGTTGATATCGGTATCGGAAATTAAGAGTTGGACAATATCGGAATATCGGTATCGGTAAAAAAGCCAATATTGAGCATCCCTAAAATAAATAATAATAATGACAAGAGACACAAAGTTTAACGAATACCATATAAATCGATAGTTTAACCTCTTAACAGGCACTCAGACACGTGGCAATTTTTTTACTTGAATTTGAGGACTGTAGGGCTGACCTTTGAAGCTTTTTTTGGCAATCGAAGCTTCGGGGCCGAGCTTCGATTTTAATTCGAAGCTTCAAAAAAATGTTTATCTTATGTTGTGGGACTTGTACAGCACTTTGGTAAACTTTGTTGTTTTTAAATGTGCTCTATAAATAAAGTGGATTGGATTAATTAATTAAGTAGCCCCTTTCGTGACTGTGATGCAGCCAACAAGGTTTCACTCGGCTGTGTGATTTAATTCAAGGTGGATCGCTGTTGTCGTTTGAACACCTTCAGATTTCATGGGAACTACCAAT